>NC_133900.1:65366639-65673138 GCF_964199755.1 Larus michahellis | reverse complement strand
TAAGACGTAAGGATTGCCTCTGAGTGCCGGTTGCCTTTTGTGTAGCCGTGCTGGTTGATGCTGGTGCTGCCCTTTGGTTCCATCTCGGAGAGCCCAAAGTAGCGGGTCAAACCCTGATGCCCAAGACAGGTAGCTCAGGAGATGTGCTGGCCCTGGCCTTGTGTTTCTCTTTCAGGCACAGACTACTTCAGCTCTTCCATTTCTAACCGTTTTCTACTTAAACAAGGATAAACACATTATTGCCTGAATGCGGTTTGCTATGGGATGCACAAGACCAAATACCACGTTATGGCCTATACAGGGGTAAAATCAGCAGCTCCCGTTTTCCTGGCTGGTGGCTTTGACTAGCTGACTCCTTGGATGATTTCAAAGGGCCTAAGATAAAAGGAGCTTAAAAAAATACAAAGACTTCTGGTTTCCTCCCAGAGGTGCAGTGGGGGAGCAGGGAGGTGACACTGAGCCATCACCGTTTCTATTGCTCGCACTTCACTGAATATGCACTGCCAGAAAATGCCAGTTTTCAGGCCTGTCAACAGATATTCTTCTTAAGTATTTGAAGTACCTCAGCGCTGATAGTTACATAGCCACTTGCGTGCTGCCAATCCTGCCTTTGAAGTCTATGGTTTTAGGAAAGTTTAATACAGCTTGCTTAAAGTTAAGCCAATAACTTAGCTATGTGCAATGGAAGTCTGGTCATATTATAAAACTCTTTTTTTTTTTTCTTTTTTCCCCTGTTACTTGTAGCTTTCCAGAAAACAATGTGTTGAAAAGAAGATTTTGACAGCAAAAATTTCAGCACTATCAGTTAGTTGGAAACATTAATTTTCTTTCAGGTTCTACCTTAGAGTAGATCTTTTTCTTTGAATTTTAACAGACAGAGAGTGCGGAACAACAGCAGCATACGCTGCATCTATACACAGAATTTGGGTCGCTTTCCAATGAGGTTATAACTTCTGTCCAAACTTAGGGAGTTGCTGAGCTCTGGTTTCAATTTTACTGCAAAGTCTCAACAATAAAATAAAGAGAAGGCATGCAAAAATACCTAAAATTAAAGGCAAAAATTAACAAAACCAGTCACTTCTGATTTTTTTTTTAAAATCCTAATAGTTTAACTTATCGTAGAATCGTAGAACGGTTTGGGTTGAATTTAAACTATTCTCTTAGTAAAAAATAGGTGCCATAAATCCTGATCACCTAAGCCACATTTAATCCATACCTACACAAAATTTCCCTTACCGTTTCACGTGTTACATGAATGCTTTCAGTACGCAAACACCTTCCCAAGATTTTTGTGAAATCCTGGTATTTTTAATAGTGAATGGAAATAACAACTGCATGCAGAAATGTCAAACACTAGAGAAGTAAGCGATATGCCCATGCAGCAGACAGAGACATAAGCTGTACGGGGTCTGCCTTTTGGGGCCGGCTTGTGTTCATGCGAGGGCTGGATCAGGGGTAGGTTATTGATGGCTACCACACGGCTGGGCCAAGCACAGGCAGGTCCCAGCAGGATTGCTCGTTCTTGCCCCTGCCCTTTATTTAACCCACTGTTAAAATGCGAGGAAGATAACCAAGGCACGAGATAAACCACTGCTGTTTGTGAACGCTTTTGAATAAATCCAATTAGGTGTTCACAGAGCTTGCAGGAGCAGGGCCTGATCCTACCAACCAGCAAATGAACTTCAGGGAAAGCTGAGGCTCTCCCTGGTGCTTGACATCAGTCCGGGCAACGGCCGCAGCTCCTGGAGGACCTTAATCAAGTCTCTCCACGCAGGCCTTTCCCACTAATGTTTAACCTGTCTGAACTGTAGACCCGTCTGAGTCCTCTGAGTGGAGGTTTCTAGCTAACAGGCTAGCAATAAGAGAAAAAAAACAACCAAGCAAAACAAAACAAAAAGGCAATTAAAAGAAGATGGGCACAGCGAATAGACAAATTCAAGTATTTAACTTGTAGGTTTACTAGGGCAGCAACTGTATTGCTCCACGTCCAAGTTACATGTGCCGTTATAGAAACTCCTTCGATGCTGGTAACCATTCAGTAACCATTCCTATAACCATGACAAGTGCTGACTAAAAGCCCCCAGAACAACCCAAGAGGTCCAAGCTTATTTCCAAACAACTCCTAAGAGCACTGATGCTATGATGGATGGCGCCTTACTTGAAATCTCCTTTCCCGAAAAGCACAAGACTGCCAATATTTGTAAGCTTTACTCACACAGGTCAGCAAATATAATAGGCAAATGTGCAGAGCAAAATACGTTTTGATTGATTAGACGGGCTTTGGAGAGAAGGCACCGAGTTCTTTATTACAGATATTTATCTTGTAGTCTTTTCCACTCTGCTGCTTGTTAGTGCATGTGGAGATTTTTGCATGTATTTTTAAATACTAATAAGTGTGAGCGACATGGGAAGGGCTTTTTAGCGGATTTTCTCTTATTTTAATTGAAATGAGGTCAGATATAATGCTGGCCTAATCATATCTTGTTAAGCTCAAACATATATATTTTCCAAGTACTTACGGCGTTATGAAGAATCAACCTAAAATATGTCACAAGAAGTGCAACTAAGAATCTCATCTTTATAAATATTTAAGTGTCCGTTATAAAAACAAACATCATAGTAGCAATGGCTTTTCTCTTTTATCTGCATAAGCGTACTTGGGAATATGCCAGCATTTTCCCATACAAAATGGTCACCAATAGGTGGTGCTAACTATTTCCAAATTCATTACAAGGTTCTTCCCTTTTGTTCCTCAAACGAGTTCTCCCACCTGCCTCATCTTCCTGGCAGATCTTCCTCAAAGCCTATTCTTGATAAATATGCAATTCCCAACAGGTTAATCTCATCTTTTCATATTCCTTCTTTGCTGCTATGACCTTTAGTTGCTCTTGCATGCTGGTCTTTGGGTTTTCCCCACGCTCCAGTTGGTTGTAGCCAGCTGTCAAGCAGGAACTTCTGGGAACGTGATTCCCACACCCAGAGCTTTGGCTGCACTCCCGAAGAGCTTACCTTTGTCTTTGTTCAAAGTTCTTTGATCTTAACTGTATTTTTCCATTCTTTATGGAAATGGGTCTTAACAGTGCTCCAAAAATAATAAATCATTTTCACTCAAACTCGTCTTTAATACAACTTTTTAAAACTTGTGCTTTTGAAAGCAAAAGGGAAAATGTAAAGAAAGGAGAAGGTCATATAAAGTGAAGGCAGTCGGATGGTATAGAATAACTCTGGTGACTTCAGTCTTTTATCTTGAGCAAGAATATTCTTTAAGCTCATTGATTCAGAATTCAAACTGATAGGTGTTTTCTGTTTTCAGTGACTGCCTGGTTCAGAGCACTATCCTGTTCCTTCAGCTGGCAGGTACTGCAATGCTGATTCTCCTGATGCAGTTGTGGCATTAGACTTGCATCGATGGGGAGAACCAGGCTCGTGGCTATTCAGCCGTCGGCATTGCAGATTGCGTTGTCCTGAGCCCTCTGCAGGAGCTGAGAAGCGTCAGTGATGGCTGGGCCAGAGAGGGACTGCGTGAGCCAAACCTCCACAGCGGAGACCAGCGTCCTCCTTTCGGAGCTGTCATACTCAGGGTACCTATTTGCATTTCTAACGGTTTTGCTAAGGCTTTTTTCCAGTGCTGTCTATAAAAAGCAGTAGACTCAACACAACAGTGAGCATATCCTCTATGCGCACTGGGGGACTTTGGGGTTGCGTCTGTGAGCCTGGATCTGGAGTGGGGCACAATCTATAGGAGGAAAGCTGCCATTTCCGGTGCCCCTGCAGCACAGTAGGGCCAGTCCACCTCCCTCAGCTCCCTCTTGATTCCTGCTAGAGGGTATATCTAGGCCAAAAACGCTTTTGGTAGGAGACTGCCTCCCCGGAGGCTAATTTCCTAATGGTCAGGAACAAAAAAAAAAGACATGGGTACCTCAAATGTGATTCTGTGCTCCCTGACTCCCTTGATGGCAGCCACAGCCCCCAGAGTGTTTATAAAGAAGCTGCCTTTCTCTTGACCTTTTGACCTAAAAATTATAGACACTTTGAGCCCTAGGACACGTCTGAAGGACCAGAGGGCCTCACTTGGAGGTGCAGGCAGCCATGGGAACTCCCCAGCTGGGCCTCAGCAGGGGAACCTACACCACTCACTGGAAGAGTGGTGGCATCCTCAGAGCACTGCCCCTTCCTTCCTGGGCCACGAGGCCACAGGTCATCAACCTATTCGTTCCTTCTCCTCAGTTTAATGAATGTTGAGGGGATTTTTTTTTCCTTCCTTGGCACACCTGGAAGGATGAAGTTCATCCTTCCTCCTCCTCCAGAGGAGACTCTAAGCCTCAGGCAAAGACTCTTCCCTCTAGGCTCAGAGAATCCCCTGGGGCAAGTCTGAGAATAGATTTGACGTTTCCTTGACAAATGGTGATTGGAAATCTGTTGATGGAAGGTGGTGCTTATAATGATACTTTAGAAGTGACGGTATGTTGAGGTGCTCTAAGAAAACGTGGTGGCTCAAGGGTTTCATGGGGGCAGGGGCAAAGAAATGCCTCATTTCTGCATCTTCTTTGAATTTAAGTATGCCTGATCTGGACCACTAAGTCTTGAGCAGTTTTGTGCATGGACACCTTTTGAATTTAGAACCCACAAGAGTTAAGCAACAACCAAGCTCATTCGAGGGGTGGCCACCTCACTACTGAAAACCATGTTCTGTAGGTGATGCTCAAATTCCCAAGCTGTAGAGCCTGCATGACTTCAGACATTATCATTCTTCTCTGAAAGGTCAAGGCACGAGAAGGGGTGACTCAATCATTTAATCTAGCACCTTTACATCAGGTTTTCTTCTTTTTTCCCCCAGCCTACCCCGAGTTAGCTGTTGTTACTGATCCATCCTCCTGCCTGTGGGAGGGAAGAGTCTTGTGCCCTCCCTCATGTGGCCTTCAAGGTCCATCTGATACTTTGCTGAGGTTTCAAGTGTTCTGCACCCAGCCCTTGTACAGAGAGCTATTATCTTAGTTTCCCAGCCTGTCTTTTTTTCTTTAAATGAAAGGTACAACTGCTAAACTGCAGCTTCTAACACGTGTGCATTGCTCTAGGTAAGATCTTGCTGACCCTGTAAGAGACTTCACAATAAAAGAAATCATTTCGTTGCATCAGTATGATTTATGAATACTGAAATGCAGACTAGGATCCCAGCAAGGGAAATAGAAATCTGATATGAGGAAAAGAGAAGCTGTTTGGGTACACAAATTGGAAACATTGACATCCTTGTTACGGCTCTGGAGAAACCAGATCAGGTTAACCGTATGATCCGAAACATAATGGAGTGTCCACATTAATTTTAAAGACCTCAGTAAATCAGTAAGCATCTTGAAGGGTGAAACAGGTGTCCTGAGCTTGAATATTCATCTTTGTCTCCAGTAGGTTTTATATTAATCTAGCTGTGTGCCGGAAGTTGGTGAAGCAACTGTCTTTCACTTAGTACCAGCACCAGGCACAGTAAAAGACATACGTAAATTCACTGAAGAAGCAGCGTCATCTGGGAAGATCCTTGACTACACCTGCAGTGGAAGAGAAAAACACAGAACCGAGCAGAAAGTCAGACCTACCCTTAATAAGTGTGACCCTAAGAAAAACCCCCGAGAGGCAGGTTTGGAAATAGGCTGTCTGGAAGAGACTTGGTAGAAACACAGAAACTGTCTTTGTTTACTTAATCCCTCCAATGCCGGAAGGAACAGGGCTCAGGAATTTTGTAAGAAGCAACATTGCATCAATTTCTTCGAAGCAGAGTGACTTGCAAGGCCTCTGCATTTTTGGACAGAGAGACTCTTGGATTTGCTGTTTTGCAGCTGCTTTAGGATCAGGTTTTCAAACATTTTCTAACGGCATCCTTTTTTCCCCAGTTTATTCTGTTTTATCAGGCTTGTCTAGGGCTGGTACATATCGTCACTCCTCTGCCAGGTAGGAACAGATTTGAAGCTTTGCAGGTTGCTGTCCTGTTGAGCAAGAAACCTGTGCTGCAGGAATGTGTTTTTTAAATACCTTTGCTTTACCTGCACACGTTGTGGAGGTAGATACGGATGGAAAACAGGTTCAAGAAAATACCTCGTCAAAATACGTGTAACCAATAGCACCTCGTGGCTCCTGCTGCGCAGCCTCCAGTGCTGTCCCAGCCTTCTTTGTGCTGTTTGTAAATCACTGGCTTCTGCTGACCACTGCTAAGTGACCTTAGTCACTTATTTAACCTTGACGGAGATTGAAGAGAACAAAGGTTAAAATAGAGATGTGCAAAAAATTACTTAGTGCCATTAAAAGTCTTTTCTGCTAATAGATAAGACTATTTCTGTTTAAAATATTTTTGACTCAGTGTAGGCTATGACTGCAAAAAAAGACATTTATGTGTCTTTCTGGTGTTTCCCAGTTCAGATGCTTTCTTTTATTCACTCTTTTATTTCTTTAATTTGTATTAAACAGTTCCAACATTTTCTCCTGTTTTTCCTGTTTCTCAATGTTCCTAATAAAAACTCCAGCAATAAAAGAGCAACGAAAGATAAATTCACACTTTAGCTGGGATTTTATCATGTATTTTTCATGCATTCCCAAATCCCCACCCCCAAAATCCACAAATAGGAAATCATTATTTAAGCCAAGGGATCATAGCAGAAGGTACCGCTGATGGTATCGCCTAGCCGTTGCTCACATCATTAGCCAAATGGGAATAATGCTTGGAATTAGCTGAATAGGTGCTTATTTTCTGAACTTCCTGCAAAAATTGTTATATATTCTATTACTTTACTGTGGAATTACGAAACAACAGTATTTTTTCTCTAGTCTGTAAGTGTTACTGCATAGGCTCAATGCCACTCACAAAACTGTATGAGCCACACACACAAGGAGGGCTGAGTACACATGAAAAAATCAGTCTTAAAATGTCACCCTTAGACTTAAGAATCAACCACTTACGTTTTAAAAGCAGTACCTATTCCTGCCTATTAGCAGCCTTCCAGTACCTGAAGGGGCCTACAGGAAAGCTGGGGAGCGGCTGTTTGCAAGGGCATGTAGCGATAGGACGAGGGGCAATGGCTTTAAACTAGAGCAGGGCAGGTTTAGATGAGGCATTAGGAAGAAGTTCTTTACAATGAGGATGGTGAGACACTGGCACAGGCTGCCCAGAGAGGTGGTGGAGGCCCCGTCCCTAGAGACATTCAAG
The DNA here is from genome assembly GCF_964199755.1 of Larus michahellis. Lineage (NCBI taxonomy): Eukaryota > Metazoa > Chordata > Aves > Charadriiformes > Laridae > Larus > Larus michahellis. Next base: position 65,665,949 of record NC_133900.1, on the reverse strand, counting down.
GCCAGGCTTGATGAGGCTCTGAGCAACCTGATCTAGTTGAAGATGTCCCTGCTTACTGCAGGGGGTTGGACTAGATGACCTTAAAGGTCCCTTCCAACACAACACATTCTATGATTCTATTAATTCAAAGGTGCTGTGCCCGGTGGCACTGGTGCCCACGGGGAGGTGACGGGTGGGTGAGCGCCAGCACCACCACCAGAGACATCACCAGAGCAGGCGATGGGGCCTGGCGAGCAGGCCTGGCCCGCTTCTCCCTCCGCCGGTGTTTGACATGAGCTGGGTGCAAATGTTTAGTCCTTTAGAAGACTTCCCTTGAGCAAGGCTGAAGGATTTTGGCCAAATTGCCTAGAGGAGCACCTTTAGCCGGTGCAGGACTGGTGCGGGGCAGGGTGCTTGTCCCTGGGGTGGAGATGGGCATCGCGCCTGAAGGCAGCGAGGCTTCACCGTCCTGGTAGGCGCACACGAAGGAAGATGTGGTCAGCTGCTTTCCTGATCATCAAGCCTCTGCCTCGCGCTTAACGGACTTCAGCTAATCAACCCAGAGGGCCCAAGGCGTTAAAGGCAGACATAATTCTTTCTCTCACAGCAGGCTGGGGATCTGCGGGCAGGGTTCAACCACGATGCTAAAATCCCATTCAGGCAGAAATGTCACATTATTTACTTACTAAAACAATGCTCTTATTACAAAGACATGTTAGGAGTGAAAATATGACAGCGTCTATTTTAGGTTGTCATTGATCTTTAATTTGCTGTGACCTGAAGGTTTTCTATGTAGTCAGTGCTTTTTGGCCAAAATATATGACTGCAGGGAAATGAGTAAATGAGTGCCAGAGATGCTCTTTTTTTTCCTATGAAAAGACTGAAATTGCTTTGTGTAAATGTGTGGAAAATGCTGATATTTTGTTTCTATAAATACTTCGCCTCCTGCGTGCTGTATTTCATTTGTGCTGTTTCCTAGGAGTATTTGGCTTCTTATCACTTTTACGCAGGGTGCTGAATACAAATGAGCTACAGTTTACCCAGCAACCAAGCTGCGGAGCGCTTGTGACTGTTGTGCATTTCCTGAGCAAGAGTAACTACTGAATGAAGCATATTACCCTGTAGCCTTGCAAAACACTGAGGATTTAGTAGATAAATACACAGGAAAATGCACAGACGCCCTCTGTTTCCATATATATATATATATATATATGGATGTGTATGTATATGAATATATCTGGGTGATGTAAAAAAAACAATCCTGAAATAATCCATCATTTCTAATGAGAATTTAAATATAGGGAAGGCAAAAATATCCAAAGTTGGTTTTCTTATTCTCAGCGACACCACCTACAACCAGGCTCCTTGTTTATGGAGTCTTATAAACAAGGCTCGTTACCACAGACTCATGTGATCACAGGATGATTCAGGTTGGAAGAAACCTCAGGAGGTCTCTACTCCAACCTCTGCTCAGAGCAGGGCCAGCTCTCAGGTCAAACCCGGTTTCTTGGGGCTTGATATAGTTGTTCCTTGAAACCCCCGGGGAGGGAGACTGCACAGCCTCTCAGGGCAGCTGTCCCACTGATTGTCCTCCTGGGGAAAACCTTTTTCCATATATCCAGTCTGAACCGCTCTTGTTTCACCATCTGTTGTCTCTCACTCTCCTACCGTGCACCTCTGTGGGTGAAGACCTGCCTTCTCTATGACGTCCCTGTAGAAGCCAGGAGTCTGCTGTCAGGTGCCTCCAAAGCCATCTCTTCTCCACGTCTGGACAAGCCTGTTTTCCTCAGCCTGTCCTCATGGGGAAGTGCTCCAGACCCCAGCCAGCCTGGGGGCCCTCTGCTGAACGCACCCCAGCTCGTCGTCCTCTTTCTTTTGTTTGAGAGGGGCAAAACTGGATGCAGGACTGCAGACGTGGTCTCACTGCTGCTGAGTAAACGGGTTTAGTTACTCTCTTGACCTTGTGCGTGTGCGCGCGCCATTGCTTTAATTGCTAAAATACATACATGGATATGCCTGATCTTCTTACGTGGGAGTGTTTGTACTGTTTCAAATCAAATCAAATGAGTCTTGTTCAACTGCTTGACAAATGCAATATAGATGGACTTGGCAATTTTATGCTTTGCTTAAATTAAACTGTAGTCTGTGGTATGGTTTGCCAAGTTAGGCAAAATGATGTTACGATTATCGTAAGCTAGTGGTCTCTGTACCATGATTTCCACCTACCTGATACTTGCAGTTTTAATCCTGCCTTCTTTGCTATTGTACATTGGGATAAGCTTTTCAGTGCACTGGATTAGGTTGTACGTTGTAATAAAATATAAATACATTTTATAAATATAAAACATTTTTGAACATAATATAACATCATATAGATATATGATATATATAACACCATGCTATGATTCTATCATTAAACACAGAACACACTTAGTGAAAATCCTACTTACACCCTGTAGCACAGTGGTTACCACGCATGATTTTTATGGGACTGGGATAAGAGAAAATGAAAGGAGGGACTCTCCCACAGAAATGAGTATAAACAGAGGAGCCTCCTTCCATCCTGACGCTCTCGACGTGGGCAAGACAAGTGGGAGGGCATCCAGCGATGAGCGACCCACCTTCAGGTAGTTGCTTTGTGAAGAAACACCTGGCAAGGGAGCAGAAACATCTACAGGTATTTCGGTGGATAAATACTGTGGTGGAAATGGAGCAGGACAGACTTACAAGGGAGAGAAAAAGGAGCAGGCAGAGCTTGACAGGGCCCCTTACCCTTTGGTCAGCGCTGCCCCTTCACACTTCCAGCAGCGTTTAGTATGCCCAGGACGCACAGCGAACCGAAACCACATAGAAATTAGGAGGAAGATGAGAAAAAACTAGCAAACATGGCACCAAACGCTATGCTGCCAATATACCCAAGCTGCTCCACATCTCTTTGGGTAATCTTGGGCTCTTCTGCCTGTCCTCCTGCGCTGAGGAAATGGGGTTTGACTTTCCTGAAATTCAGAAAACAGCATAGTACTTTCTAGCATAAATAAAGCTGTGCCAGGTTAAGTCTGACTGGTGTTTACGACCTGGTGTTTACAACCTCCAAGCTCAGCAATGTCTGTCGCGTGACAGACGTTATCTTTAGCTTCATCTCAAGTGTGCAGAAGCCAATTTGGGGTCACTTTCAGGGAAAGTGGGACTGCAGAGAACTGGTCCTCTTCTGAAACCTAGCGACTGTTTCTTCCGCAAGGGTGCTGTACCCAGCAATCCTGGTTTAATGGCAAGGTTTGAAGTAGTTCAGCGCACATGAAATCAATAAGTGGAATTGGGGTGAAATGGTCAGGGAACAGCCGTTGATCAAATGGCATTAAAATTTATTAGCTGATTGTACAATTTGTCAGTAAACAGGTGTATACAAGGCAAAATCTAGCCTTCTTCATCTTAATAGTCCCCTGCCATGATTCCCTGCCTTCCTTCTCCCCCAGCCTCTCTATTTCTTTTTGTGGGTTATCTGAAATTATAGGTTATCTAAGGTTTTATTTTCAAGTGCCTATGATTTTTAGTGACTGCAGGTTATCTGAGCTTTGGCCATACATGGAAAAAAATACAGTAATTCTGTTTCATTGATTTCAAAGGACATAATCCACCCACGAGTGGACCACTTTCCCTGTAGCCAATGCTATAGATATTCTGTCCTTAAGAATAGAAAGGATGAATTTTATTTTCATTTACAAGTCTAATTTATAAATATTTTTTTACCGAGTTTAAGGTAGAAAGAGAAAAAGGTTAGATGGTCAAATGGCATACCAAATTTCACATAGTGAAATAGTAAAATGCAGTCATCCTGTAAATATGAAAATCTCTTTTTCTTGTAGAATTGTCATCTGTCTATGGGGTTTTTCTTTTGCCTGGTGTCCTAAAGAAATGAGACTTCTGTTATTGCACAATCTGTTTGCATTTGGGCCTGTTTGCAAGAACCCTTTGATAATTTTGAGCTCTTTTGGTCTGAACAAGTTTGGAGAGAAGGACAGAGGATGCAGAGCTTTCTCTTCTTCAGGCTGAACAAGCCCAAGTCTCTCAGCCTGTCTTCACAGGAGAGGTGCTCCAGCCCTCTGATCATCTTTGTGGCCCTCCTCTGGACCTGTTCCAATAGGTCCATGTCCTTCTTATGCTGGGGGCTCCAGCGCTGGACACCCTCCAGGTGGATACCCCAGGTGGGGTCTCATGAAAGCAGAGTAGAGGGGCAGAATCACCTCCCTCGACCTGCTGGCCACGCTTCTTTTGATGCAGCCCATGATGCGGTTGGCCTTCTGGGCTGCAAATGCACATTGCCAGCTCATATTGAGCTTCTCTTCAACCAACACCCCCACCCCCCTGATCCTGAGTTCTCACTGAGCCGGTGGGAAGAAGAGATGAGGGGCAGGCAAGGAGAGCTCAGCTGCTCCCTGTTCTGGTCACCCTTCGCAGTACCAGCACTTGGTGGCAGCCATGTTCGGCACACCCAGAGCACACTGCCAGCTGGAGGTACTCCCAATTTCTTGCCCACCTGGCAGGCACAGCGACGGGGCACGTGGCTCTTAGGAAGGAGGTGACCATTGCACGAGATCACTGAAACTGGGGTAGCAGGGAAGCGCAGATCCCGGGTCGGTGAGGATGCTGCAGGGAGGGGAGGCACAGTGGGATGTGGATATGCAGCCTTAGATCAGACTCCCTTCATTTTGCTCTTCAATTAACAACTTGCAGATCCTTTGGTGTCTTAGGCATTCACAAGTGAAGAAAGAGAAAGGCATGTGGATTGTTATGTCTATTAAGTTTTTATTCCATACATGGTTCTAATATACTATTAATACCTTTTCTAAAGAGATTTATTGCAGGGTAGGACCACAGGTGAAGCTACATGTGAAAACCTCTGGGGCACCCCAACTTGTTCTGCCTGCTCCTCTTTCCATAGTGAGTCCTTTCCAGGTCTGGGGGTTTGGAGCCACCATGAATCCCTATTTAGGAGCCTTTTGGAAAACACAAAAGCAAGGACAGCACGTCTCACCAAGCCCTCTTTTCCTGGTGGTGTAATGTGAATAACCACCTCCACCACACACGGCATGCAGCACACCTCTGGTGTAAGGCACCGGGGCTGGTGAGCAAGGTGTCACTGCAGAGGACTTGCCCACTCTCCCAAAGCAGGATTTGGCAAGCTGTACTTTTGTTTGATTTCTGAGAATATTTTTTTTAAATATTTTTCATAAAAGCCTATCTTGTAGTGCTGCATTTAGGCAAAGAAAACTGCTTTTGCGCTTCTTTAAAGGAAAACTGCGGTAACATACCAGGTGTGCGATCTGGACCAGAAATCTTCAGGAGTCAAAAGCAAAGGACGTTTAATCCTGACCAAGCAGACTAAACATTTGGTAGGAAAGCTGGAGAATGTTCAAGATGATAATAATGTACTCTGCATGTTGCAGTACATCTCCTCTAGCAGTTGGAGTCCAAAAAGGTCACATCAGCCATGAGTGGAGAAAGAAAGGAAAACACTCAGCAAGATGAATATTGCTCAGAGCATTAATTTTCCCATACCTTCTTCCACAGCAGGGTCACAAGCAATTAAGAGTCGTCATAGTGGGAACACTTCTACTGACATACTTTCCTCTCACCCACCATTTTTTTTCAAATTTCTTGCTTTGGACAGGTGGTCAGTCATGATCCAACAAAACTCATTTTTATTTGCAACTTAACCTAGAAATTAAATTTTCTCAGACAAAAGGTTGAAGTGTTCTTCCCTTCTATATTTCTCGCTTTGTATGGGGTGAGCTGATCAGCAGCTTTTTCTCCACTTCCGCCAAGCTACTGGAAAAAATACAGTAAAAGCATTTACGTTAACATTTACTCAATAAAGCATGGATTTTTATGAAAAAGGGTTTGAGAAGCAAAAATGAGAATGTGTGAGAAATACCTTCCTGATCTTGAAGAAACAGAGCTGACAACTTTCACATCAGGGTATTTATTTTAATATTTATGTGCTCCTAAATGTTCATCTGCCTCCATTTCTCTTCACAATTCAAGGTAAATATCCGAGATTTTGGAAAAGAGAAAGAGTCGTCGTGTTAGCAGGAATGACGGTGATAACGTAATGCATCAAAACGACAAGATGTCTGAGCTGTACCTCGCTGGGGATCAGAATATTTCCCATTTAACGTCCACTTGGAGGGTGACGCACCCCGTTGGACGTGTCTGCGCTGGGGTATGCGCGGTGTCCCAGGGGACCTGCGTGTTCCCCTGCACACCCGGTCACGGTGACTGCTTCAAGACACGGCATATCCTTTGCACCGCACGTACCTGTTTGGAGTTTTATCTCATGCCCATCGACATGCTGTCTGAGCGCTGCTTTGGTTGTGTTACCCGTTTGAAATGCCGTTTTATCTATGGGCATCTGATAGCACAATCATTCATATGCAGTTGACTGCATTTATTTGTGGCATGACTTAAATGGATGCACCTGCAAGCCTACATAAAAAATCACCCGAGCCTATAAACTGGAATTTGAAGGAAAGCAACAGAACACACATTTCGGTGTCGCTTCTCATTCTTTGGAGCTCTATTTCAATGCCTTTTTTCTTCTCAAAGAAGACAGAGTATTTCATTGTTATGCAGGGCTTCTGTATGGATACAATAGACATCACTTTTTAAACCAGGCAATTTTTGCATGTTATTTTAAGGAAATTTATATATGTGTGTGTGTACACCTGTGTATATGCATATTTATACCTCTACCCACACACACACCTGTTTTCTGTCATGTGAATGTTCCAAAACAATCATTCATTCTTAGTTTTAGCAAGACAGGGCCGTCTGCTGCATCCTGCTGGCACTCCAGGCTCTCTCCTCAGCTTCCAATGAAGCCCTTGCTCTCCACGCCGGCTCCCTCCTGCACAGTATCCCGGCCCCGCCGTACCTGCCTCCCCTTCCAACCCATCCTCCTCTGGCTTGTGAAGAAGGCTCCGCAAAGCCTCCGAGATCCCCCCAGAGAGCATGGTTGATGCTGTAACTGGTTCATTTTTAAAGATTCCAACGTACAAACCAGAGCCCACACAAAGGAAAAAAAAAAAGGTTAACTCTGTTGTGAAGCCTTGCTACAGAGAAAAAAAGCAGTGAACTCAGCTTTATTGCGAAGCTTTGCTAAGCAGTTCCCAAATGTCCCAAAAGTTACTTCAGAGGGTCTTACCACCCCATAGATTGTAGTAGTACCACTGAGCAGCAGGATAACAAGCAGACCCATCAGTACGGCAGAGGGAGGTAGGCACGGCTCTTGCTAAGCAGTTCCCAAATGTCCCAAAAGTTACTTCAGCGAGTCTTACCAACCCACAGATCGTAGCAGTACCACTGAGCAGCAGGATAATGAGGAGCTACATCGGTACGGCAGAGGGAAGGCAGGCACAGCACTTGTTCAGGGCATCTCCTGTATCTTCAAAGTGCGCTCACCTCTCTCTCTCCCTCTCCGGCCCAAAACAGCCCCCCTTATATCCTGCACCGGATTGAGTGGAAAAGTACAGGCTAGAGTCGCTGCACGCGTGGCCAGCACATGCAGCGAGCCTCACCAGACTCATGATCCAGCTTTGCTAACAGCGGCTGTCTGATACCTGACTACACTGTTGTACTCCCTTCTTGTTACCTTCTTCTTCGAAAGTCAGGTTCTCATGGATACACACATAGTTTTTGCAGCAACAGTACTGAGGTCCTTTTTCTCAGCACGTATACTGGGTTTGGTTCCAGTAGTAATTTTCCATCATGTGTCACTCAGACCATCCTCTATTATTGCTAACACACATGCCTGGCAGCCCCTTGTTTAAACTGTAGCCATACCAAAACCCAGACTGGGCTTCTTGACAGTGTGTCGAGTGCCACTTGGAAAGGGTGGACACACCTTGGAAAGGATGGCCACAGCAGCCATGCTTCATGGGGGAATGTCTTGGGTTCATGGGAACATCACTTTGTTGCCGTTTTAGAAAATTATTGTGGTGCCTTTTTTATTTAATGGAATCATAGAATATCTCAAGTTGGAAGAGACCCATAAGGAACACCAAGTCCAGCTTCTTTCTCCTTACGGGGCTACCTAAAACTAAACCATATGACTAAGAGCTTCGTCCAGATGTTCCTTGAACTCTGTCAGGCTTGGTGCTGTGACCACTTCCCTGGGAAGCCTGTTCCAGTGACTGACCACCCTCTCAATGAGGAACCTTTTTCTAATATCCAATCTGAACTTCTCCTGACACAGCTTCGTTCCATTTCCTTGTGTCCTGTTGCTGATTACCAGAGAGAAGAGATCAGCACCTTCCCCTCCACTGCCCCCCCATGAGGAAGTTGTAGACTGCGATGAGGCCACCCCTCAGCCTTCTCTTCTCCAAGCTGAACAAACTCTTTCACCATCTCGGTTGCCCTCCTCTGGACACATTCTAATAGTTTGACGTCCTTCTTACATTGAGGCACCCAAAACTGCACACAATATCGAGGTGGGACCGCAGCAGTGTAGAGTGGGACAATCACTTCCCTTGACCAGCTAGTGATGCTGTGCTTGATGCACCCCAGGACACGGTTGGCCCTTATGACTGCTGGGGCACACTGGTGACTCATACTCAACTTGCCATCAACCCAAACACCCAGATCTCTTTCCACGGCACTGCTCTCCAGCCTTTAGTTCCCAGTTTGTACATATAGCCAGGATTACCCTGTCGCAGGTGGAGAATCTGGCACTTGCTCTTGTTAAATTTCATACAGTTGGTGCTTGCCCAGTTCTCTTGTCTGTCCAGATCTCTCTGTAAGACCTCTCCACCCTTGAGGGAGCCCACAGCTCCTCCTAATTTAGTATCATCAGCAAACTAACTTAATGTACATTCAATTCCTGTGTCCAGATCATTTATAAAAACATGAAAGAGCACTGCCCCTAAAATTGAGCCCTGGGGAAGCCCACTGGTGACTAGCTGCCAGCTTGATGGAACCCCATTTACTATAATCCCGACCCATCAGCCAGTAGCTCACCCAACATATTATGGACTTGTCTAGCTGTGTGCTGGGTGTTCTGTCCAGACGGATACTGTGAAAGACAGTATCAAAAGCTCTTGATTTCTGGTAGTCTTCTTGTATTTATTTTGGGGGGGGCTTACAGTGACCTCAGGATAAAGCACCTGTGATCCAGCTGGGAGAGAACGATAGGAAAATCCAACAGGGCTCACGGTTTGCAACAATTTCTGTCCGCTTGACAATGAAATAAACATCCTGAGATTATTGTGGTTGTTGAATTAAGATGCAGATGTGGTGCGGAAGAGCTCCTGCTAAGAGGTGTATTACATGAATCATTAAAATCACTGAAGAGATAAAAGCAAGCACGGAAAACTGGGAATACCACTGACCTCAAATCATTTCTCTGCCTTGTTTCTACCTAATCAGACGATAAAGGAATTAACCCGCTCACTCAGGTGTTTCTCATGCTTTCTGAATTTTTGCTCCCCCTCCTCCCCCCCGAGGGATTATGTATGGATGGAGATGATGAGCCCTGGCTCTGCTCAGCACGAAGAAGAGGTGTCTCACTGCTGTCTTCAACTACCTAACGGGAGGCCATGCCAGAGCTGGCGGTCACTGGCAAGAGGCAGCAGACACAGGTTGCAGCAGGGGAAATTGTCACAAAAATTTCATGGCTGGCCCGTGCCAACCGAGGAGAGAAGCTCGGGTGCAACGGATAGAGTGACAAGAGTAATTCTTTTATTCATGCGCATGAGGTGTCCCATTCAGGTTGGGGCACCCCAAAACAGAAATGTGGGGCACACATTTCTGATACCTTTCAAGCATTCAGATACAATATGATTTGATCAATCGCTACTTAACATACACAGGTCACTGTTGTGCAAAGCAACTGTAATTCTGCGGCGTCATCATCCATCTGCTGCTTTCTTGATCTAGACGTCCATGGAGTCAGTCTTGCTACAGTGACTTATTTATGATGGCAGATAATCGGAGGGTATCACAGAAGTGTTAGGGGGGATAAGGATGCTGGCATCATCTCGGTACTCCAACGGTATCCTTTTTTCTTCAGGGTGGGAGCTGTCATCCTCCTCCTTGCAATGAGCAAGGAGTCTTTTAGTCATGCTTATTTATTTATCATTTATGATGTTTATTTATTATTTATTATCACCTCTCCTGTGAGGAAAGGCTGAGAGAGTTGGGGTTGTTCAGCCTGGAGAAGAGAAGGCTCCGGGGAGACCTTATTGCAGCCTTTCATTACCTACAAGAAAGATGTCGACAGACTTTTTAGCAGGGCCCGTTGCCACAGGGCAAGGGGGAATGGTTTTAAACTGAAAGAGGGAAGATTCAGACTAGATATAAGGAAGAAATTTTTTACGCTGAGGGTGGTGAAACACTGGCCCAGGTTGCCCAGAGCAGTGGTAGATGCCCCATCCCTGGAAACATTCCAGGTCAGGTTGGACGAGGCTCTGGGCAACCTGATGTAGTTGAAGATGTCCCTGCTCATTGCAGGGGGGTTGCACGTGGTGACCTTTAAAGGTCTCTTCCAACACAAACTATTCTGTGATTCTGTGATTCTATTTAGGCGTGTGTCATGGTTTAACCCCAGCCAGCAGCTAGGACCATGCAGCTGCTCGCACAGTTCTCCCCCTTCCCCCAGGAGGGCAGGGAGAAGAGGGAGGAAAGAAAGGGAAAGGGAAAGGGAAAAAAAAAATCTCGCGGGTTGACACAAAGACAGTTTAATAGAAACAATAACAGAAAAGGAAAATAACAGTACTACTACTAATAATAATGACACAAGTCACTCTCACTGCCCGGTAAATTGGTACTTTCCCGAGCAGCCATCATGGATTCCCTGCCCCAGCCAACTCCCGTTTGTATACTGAGCATGACATCTGTGGTACAGAATATTCCATTGGCTTCCATGGCTCTGTCTGTGCTCCTTCTCAGCTTCTATGGGAAGCTGAAAAGAGCCCTTGAAAAGCATAAAGATCACTTAGCAACAACTAAAACAACATGCAGTATTGGCATTCCTTGAAATTTCTTTCAGGGCAATTACTAGACAGAAAATTATTTCTTTCCTGTCTGAAACCAGGACAGCATGACTATGCAGTACACAATGTAAAAAAAACCAACCAAAGAAACAAACAAAAAAAAGTTAAGCAAGTTCATACAATTTCACGCTATAAAGACTGATAGGGAGTGAGATTTTCCTAACAAAATTCAAGCTAGCTAGGAGGAAAACAACATCCTAGAGACAGCACTCAACCACTAGCCCAGGTTGCCCTGAGAAGTTGTAGCTGATTTTTTAATTATTCTTATTATGATGATGATTATTTTTAGTTGCCCTGAGAAGCCGTACCATTTCATCTGATTTTATTTTATTTTATTTTATTTTATTTTATTTTATTTTATTTTATTTTATTTTATTTTAAAAGTAAATTCGGAATCCCTGCATAAACAACCCATCCTGAAGTTAAGGTGTGCATCGATCCAGCGATTCTTCCAACTCAGAATTTTGATGATTTTTTTTTGCAGGAACATCCAAGGAAATGATGGCGGGGCTGGGGGCGGGGGGGGGCACCCGCCGGGAGGCTGAGCGCGTCGGTGGCCCCCGCCTCGCACCGCCCAGTCGCCACGCCGGGACCCCCCCTCGCCCGCCCCCGGCCCATCCCCGCAGCGTCGGGGCGGCGCCGCGCTGATGTCAGGGCGCGGGAGGCGGCGGGGAGCGTCCGCCGGCCGGCGGGGGCAGCCGGGATGGCGGCCCCGCTGCGGCTGTTGTCCTTCGCCACCGCCATCCTCATCCTCCTCCTCCTCCTGCCGTGCCCCGCCGCTCCGCGGAGGCCACCGCGCTGCTCGCCGCCCTGCAGCTGCTGGCGGGAGTCGGCGCTTTGCGTGGGGGCGGCGGGGGCTCCGCGCAGCCTGCCCGCTGGCCTGGGCTCCTTGTGAGTGCGGGGGATGCGCGGGAGCGGGAGGAAGGTGGTGGTGATGATGGTGATGGTGGGGGGGTGGGGGGGAGGGTGCTGTGCGGTCCCCCTCGATGGGTGGCTTGTCTTTTTGCAGGAGCCTGGTGAACGGGACCTTCTCCGAAGTCAAGGACAGGATGTTTTCCCACCTGCCCTCCCTGCAGCTGCTGTGAGTATGGCACGGAAAGTAATTAGCTCTTTGCCCGTTCCTCCTAATTAGAGTTACGGGGTGCCCTTGGTGAAAGCGAGGAAACGGCTCAATCCCCAGCCTGTGCTGATAGAGCTGCTCTTTCGTAACAGAGGGATGCATTTTCCGCTCATAAACCACTTCCTAAAACGTGTGTTTAGTTCCTGAAGGAGGAGGACAAAATGTTTTCTGATACCCAAAGTTCTTAATTTTAAAATTTCAGCTTTAATAAGTTCAAGGCTGAGTTTTCCCCCCGGAGTCATGTGGTGGTTCTTGCTCGTGCTCGCTTTTTGCCCGTTAGTCTCGCGTTGGCTTTGGGACGCTGTGGGTGCCACGGGGGGTGAGCGGAGGCTGCCGGGACACGCCGTGGAGGAGAACCTCTGTGGTGTCTGCAGCATGACTCTGGGCTTCAGCATCCCGCTTGGAGGGCAGCCTCTCAGATGCCTTCTGACCTGGTGGTCCTCTGTCCCAGGGGACGGCGGTCTACCTCCCACCGCTCTTCCCCAAACTTGCTTTAATTTGGTTCTTCTGGGAGGCAGCAGCAGGGAAGCACAGAGATAATGTGGTGCTCTACAACCCCCCCGGGGAGCCCGGATACTTGTTTCTCTGGTCAATTGCAGAGAAGCCATGCCACTGCCTGCCCCCTGGCAGCCTGCCTGGGACGCCTGATGCCATGCGGACCCTCCACACCTCCCCCTGTAAGGACCCGGTTACCCCCCAAGCAAAGACACGCTGCAAATAAAAATTCGGCAAAAAGATGCAAGGCACACCAGAAGGCCAGGCTAAGCGCTTGCCACAGAGATGGATGTTAAAATTGGTCTTGGCAAGAGATAGTCCCTAAAAGCACTTGGTAGCCCGATGGCCAGCCTCCTCTCCTCAGGCACATCCACCTCATTCTCAAAGGCCTGTCTCGCTTGTTTTGAGGAGCAGCACCCCATGGAAAACGCTGAGGAGAAGTGGGCAAAGCAAGGGGTGGAGGCTGTCACCTCCTTTAGCGTGGCACTGGTCCCAAAGCCAAGTTTTTGTGGGAGATGGGGGCTAGCACAGAGCCCTGGGCAGAGGGTGGGGGACTTTGCCCACTGGTGAATGGGGGCAAAGAGCAGACCTGTGCCAGCTGGGAAGGAAAGGGATGAATCCAAGAGTGGGTTGAGAGAAACTGTGGGTGGAAAATTAGAGATGGGGGGAATCTGGCTGGTTTTGGCTAGCGGTACTGGGAAGAGGGAGGAAGAGCAGAGGAAGGTTATCCCTTTTCCTTAGCTGTAGCAGATTTCCAGGAGGAGATGGCGGGGTGTGTGGGGTGGTGGGACAGAGGTCAGTTGTTGAGAAAGTCAGAAGTTGCCCATGTCACTCGTGGGAGCGAGAGGGGTTTGTCACCGCCACCACCATCGCCTTGGGCCCTGACAAATTGTGTTGGTTAGTGTAATTTGACTTTTCCCTTCAAACAGGAGAAAAAAAAGGAAAGATGAAATGACAAAAGAGATACATGCATAATTGAGCACTTGGGTACCTCAGGACTACATCTTCTGGGGCAGTAGCCATGGTAAAATAGTAACGCAAGGATTTATTTTTGATGGCGGTCTGCATTTTTGTCAGATTTCTTTGGGATAATTTAAGGAGCATTTGTGTAGTATTAGCATAATAACCAAGGATCACAGGGAAAGTTTGCATTTCATGTTCATTAGTCTTCTAAATTAATTTTAGTAAAACGCCTAAAACCATACAAAGAGAGGATTAATGTTACTCTAATAAAGTGATTAGTGCAGACATATCCTATCATAGTGGAAAATTCAGAGATTTTCAAAAAATGATTTCATTTGAGTAGCGTTCGGTTTTTAGACCAAGGAAACAGTTTTGCTGTTTTCTTAAAAGGAGATCACTCTCTGTGCCTTTGAACATCGGAGATCGTCTGCTGTTGTGCTTTGATTCAGCAAAGAAGGAACTTTGCTGGCAAAGCCTTTCCATGGCATCCTTCTCCCTGCCCGCCCTGTCCCGGCTCAGGTGACAGCCGCTCTGGCGCTGCTTTGACATGTTTTGTCCCTGAAGTTCACGTGGGAGGGCAAGGCAGTGCCTGGAGCAGGCAGCACCGCCGCTCTTCCTCGCTGCCTGCGGACACAGGGCTTTGCTTTGCAGGGATAGCAGGGCTCTGTCTCTGGCGGTTTGGGCACGTCTGTGTTTCCAGCCGATGAACCGGCTGCATGAACTGTGTCCTGTCCTCCTATGCCATGGGCCGTAGCCCATCGGCGCGTCGGGCTTGGAGCATCCCCCCGGGAGCGCAGAATGAGCAAGCGCTGGCCCATTGCCACTGCATAGATGAGAGCTTGGGAGCTCAGGAGCAGTGCTGAGGTGGTCTCTTGGAAATTGTCGGTGTGGCCAGAGGAGTGGCGGGTAACCATGGTCCACACTCTGCAAGACCTGCCCTCTAAAGACAGCTTGTCCTGCTCAGGGGACCATAAAGTCGAGGGCCAGGTTGCATTTAATCAAGGTGAATGGCACAGTGAGCATTATTCCTGGGGAGTAGTGGACATTAACTAGCAACACATTATGCCTCTGATTTTTTTTTTTTTTAATAGATCATTCCACAGTATTTTATGTGTGCTGCATTGGTGGGGCAATATGGGCTCGAGTCAGTAAGATTAGTTTGGTCATGGGCAATAAACACAACGGGCATAATCCAGCGTGTCAAGCTTTAATGTGCATTCCTAATGCCTGCTCTCCGTTTGCAGCTTGCTCAACTCCAACTCCTTCACCGTTATACGAGATGATGCCTTTGCTGGTCTCTTCCATCTAGAATACCTGTAAGTTTGGTATTTTATGTCTTCCCCAGTCCTTTATAAATCAGGGTGTTTTGATAAGTTGCCAAGGCTCCTGCTGTGGAGTCTGAGTCTTTAGTGTGATTCCCAGGAGCAGGGGAGATGAAGGATTTATGTTCCACTCCTGTGCAAATGTCCTTTACGATGGCTCACCATTTTTCAGAGGTTGCAGTGGATTTTTAAAATATGCTGTGAATGCGAGGTGCCTCTGTGCAATCACAGTACACCAAAAAAGTGTTGCTGAGCAAGACCTTGTCCTGGCTTTCCAGAATAGTGCCGAGGGGCTCTGAACCTCGGGAGAGAGGGGGGGAAGCCTCTCCGGGCCCGCTGGCAGCCTGAAGAGGAGCTGCGGAGTATCCGTGTACTGCCCAGAACAACCCTGGTTACCAGACTTGTTCTTTGCCCCCAACTTTGCCTTTTTTTCTGATATGCCATTTAATGCAGGTGGCATTTATCTTTATATTATAAATGATGATAAATATATGAATACATAAATATATATTTCATATAATAGAAATTACTGTAATTATTTATATTATTATTTAAATTTATTTAACTTTTCTTTACTTAGTTCGCTTGCTTGATTTTTACATTACCTTCACTTCCTGATTTTTTTTAATTTTTTTTTATTTGTTTAAGGTCACCCTTTTTTCTTTTAAAAAATGTGTTAGCCCTGGTACCAGGTTGTCCTCACTTCATACCCCAAAGGACTGCCATGTCTCTGTGTTACTGGACATGAGCTGGTGTGTTTGAAACTCCGAATACGAACTGAAAAAAATCCCTCTTTCCACCCACCTTCCCATGCTGAAGGTGGCTGTGGAAAACATTTCCGTCTTTTTCTAAAGGAAAACCAATGCTCATAAAACTGACTCTTGCTAAAGTCTGGCAGGCAAATAGGTATTAAGGTGGGGTGTATGTATTCAGGATTAACCGTCTGATACGTGCGGAGCAGCCAGCAATGAAGACTGGTAAAGCCTTACAGGTTCAATTTCCTTTAGCAGCAGCTGAACAGTGGTCTCGGCTAATGGTTGTGGTCGCCCACCCTGCCAAGTCCACAGAGCTTTTCCTCTTCCCAGCAAATCGCACCTCCACCTCTTGGGAGCCTTTCCCTGGGGTTTTTCTTGGCCTTGCAGCCAGTAACACCATTACACCTTCTATAACTCATGTCTCAGTTACCAGTGACCAGACCTTGCAGAGGATAAGAAAACCTCCCTGACAAACAAGAATGACACGGTTCTTTGGGTACAAAGCAAAGTCTCTGGATGAAGAGCAGCTGGGGACCACCCTGGGAGATACCTATATCTATCTCTCTATCCCTATATATACCTACCTATATATATCTATATATAGGTGTATACATAGATAGATATCTCTATATGTATCTCCAGCTGTGTCCTGCTGTGCTTGCAGCATTGATAACGGCATTCAATACACCCTTAAACTAACTGACTGTACCAAGTCTGGATAAGACAAGTCTGATAAAGACAGGAGCTTTGCTGGTGAGCAGAGTGGCGTTCCCAGGGTAGCATCCCTTTGAGGCCAGGTTTGGTGACTCAGGAATCTGGCAGATTACGGAGTCCCAGCCCGGATTTGCATCGCCTCGCTGCAGTGCGTGCAGTGAAGCTGTGTTTCTTTGCACGCAGGGCTGAGCTGGCGCCGTGCGGGGATGGCAGGTGCCGGTGAGGGTGTCGGGAGGCAGTTCGGCACTCTGCTCTGCGGATTGAATTCATGTCCCCAGGTAGCCTTGTAACAGCTGACCCTCCTCTGACATGTGGACACAACACTTTCCCATCCGCACCCTTTGCACGCAGTCAGGGTCCCAGTTATTTTGTGAAGGATTTTGGCTTCGTCTACCCAAGTGCTCTGGGTTCTACCGTTAACTCCTACATCCCCATCTTGACTCTCTCGAGAAGAGACCTTGGCTCATAGCATTTTTCCTCTGTTACCCTGGAAGGCAAAAAACAATGTATTGGAGGAAGGGAGACACTTTTATCTCATAAAACCTTTTATAAAGTCAGCAAGCATAAAGTCTTCATCCAGGTACAGCTGTACCGTGCAATATCTTGATGGCCACCTGGCTGCGATCGCTTTGCAGGGCTGATGGTGTATTTAGGAATGCGTCCTCAAGCGCTCAGGGGTCAAGATGCTCAAATATCAGCTCTTCCTTTAAATGCTGACGTGCAGTCAGGGGGAGCAACATGCTCCTGGAATCGATACGTGCCTGTCATTGTTTCCCTGGCGCACTGGGCCGTGACTCGAGTGCAGCCAGGCACCCTGCAGAGGTGGGAGACAGCTGGACTGGGGCAGCGAGAAGAAAACCGAGGCCTTTGGCTGTCTGCAGGTCCTGTCACGGCTCTGTGGGCGCAGAGGTGACACTGTGCATGCAGCCACATGGGAGGTCCCCATCAGAGGGTCCGTCTGCAGCCAGGGCACTGCTGTGCTGCCCCCTGGCTTTAACATGCAGGTGATTGGCAAGAGGAAGCTTCTAAAGTCCATCTCAGAAGCCTGTCCTATACAGGTCTCTTGCCTCACACAACACACCCCAAGAAGATTAACCAACAGAGGAATAGTGGTTTTTGTTTTGTTCAATTTGTTCCTCTTCTGCTGGATGTTTGTGCCACGTCCTGTCCCTTGTGCTGCCTGGAACCCACATCATTCCTCATGGTCCACCCAAGGAAAGGGAACGTGAGCAGCTCCACCGAGACTTCCCCACCTTTCAAGTCTGAAGGGGCTGCCCAGGAACCTGCTGAATTTGGAGACCATAGCTTAAAGCCCTGGTAATGCTAATAATAATGTTAATTGAAGTATTTTAAAATACTTTTTTTTTTTATTTATTGCTTAGATTCATTGAAGGAAACAAAATTGAAACCATTTCAAGAAATGCATTTCGTGGCCTTCGAGACCTGACTCACCTGTAAGTTTTAACAGCTGGTAGAGTAATTTGAACTAGAACAAAATTCTTCTGGGGGAACGGCTGGTTTTCCTGCTTACACAGAAAACCTCCCTTCCCCTCCCCATGTCAGCTTCCTCCTGTTGTCGGCAGTGTGCCTTCCACAAATTAAAAACTAGCCTTAAAAGATGGGGGCGGCTGTAACCTGGGAATACAGTACCGGTCCCACTGTCACACGGCCAATGTGTGGCTAACACCCCCGCGTCTTTTAACCGCGCTCACTGATTGCTCAGTGTGTTACATCCCCACCTGGGCAATAAAAAAAGCTTGATGTATTTTACTTTCACCTGAGCTTCAAGCAGTCTCCATTCTTGAATGAGAATAATTAATTTGTGCCTGGTCCTCATTAATTATTAACAGTGCCAGTGGCTGGATGGTAACCGGATAATTAACAACCTCTAAGTGAGCTCAGGCTTAGTAAGAGTCAGCCAGACAAGAAGCAGCAATGATACTAAGCTCTAACTTTCTTTTCTAGTTCTTTGGCCAATAACCATCTCAAAACTCTGCCAAGGGATGTCTTCAGTGATTTAGATTCTTTAATTGAACTGTAAGTAACAAGATTCTTTCTATTGCCTGCCCGCTCTGTCATTCTCAGTTTTACATCCTGGGTTTGTGTGGTGCTGTATCTGATGTCTGCACAGAAAAGAAATGCGCGTTTTGTTGTTCCAGCTTTTCTCATTTGAAAATTGTTGACTTGGTAGACTCCTCTGAAATAACTGCCATTTCTCAAATCACTGTTGCTTTTTGTGATGCTGTACATAGCTTGCATTATTGTACTTCTTTCTGATGTTTCATATAAATTGTTTTTTAGGGAAAGGGAGACAATAAATTTTAAAAACACAATTTCTCTGAACACTTTTTCCTGTTATTGTTGCATATGTTCCCTGAGATTATTTTAGTAAAAGGCATTCATTAAAAAAAAGAGCTTTTTTTCTTGTTTTTGTGCAGTTGTAGCACATTGCTGACTTGCTGTCAGTGTTTTCTTGTGTAACTGAGCTGCTAGTCAGCTTCCTCTATTTTTGGCCTGGCCAAACAGCAAAGTATAATTGTAAGCCACAAAAATTGCCAAGGAATCGAAGAGCAGGTACAGTGTTGAAATTGCACGTACATTAGTTGGGGGAGGTTAAATTGACTCCACATCAGCAGTGACTCTAAAAATGCAAGCTTTACATCTGTTTTTTTAATGTAACGCAGAAGTGGTACCAGCAAGGCCACTCTGTCAACTCCGGCGGTACTGGAGTAGTTTAGTGAAGGAATGGGATTTATCTGTGTCAGCAGTAGATAGTGGGAAGGATGCTCGCAGCAGACGACCAGATTGTCAGGATTTATTACTTTACAGTCCTAATCCTATGAAAACTTACAAACATGAGTGACTTTACACGTGAATTACGGTGCTCTATTGCTACAATTATATGTGAGCATATTTCCTAGATTAAATTGGTTTTTCCAAGGACAACACTCCGTGAAGGAAGAGTCCGTAGTAAGAGAGTCCAAATAAAACTTAAGAAACTTCCCTGTTCTCAGTTCAAAACCAAGTCAAGGCTACTCAGATATTTTTAAATTCAGCATGTCAGGGTGATAACAGTTCTGTAGTATTCATATTGCTATCAACCTTTTCAAATATGTTTATTTCTGTGTGTTTTTTAGAGATTTAAGGGGAAATAAATTTGAGTGTGACTGCAAAGCCAAGTGGTTGTTTTTGTGGTTAAAGATGACAAATTCCACTGTTTCTGATGTCCTGTGTATTGGTCCAGCAGAATATCAGGATAAGAAGTTAAATGATGTGACAAGTTTTGATTATGAATGCACCACTACAGGTATTCAGAATGTATATTTCTAAGCACACTACAAATGGTTAAATATCAGAAGTTTAGACTTTACCCTTTCGCTTCTGTGAGCATGACCTGGGGGGAGGAAAGGGTTACGTACAAAGCACTTCCCAGTAGAAGCATAAAATAGGAAAATTACATTTCGAAGCCCAAGTAAGTACCGAGTTTTTATTTGGATTAACCGATAATGGGAGAAGAGCTGTGACTATTCATATTCTAAAGGACTTGATTATGACTCACTTTGTGACTTAATTTTCATCACAGAATGCTTTCTATTGTCTGGAATAAGGCCATATAGTTATGGCAGATGAGTTTCCCAAAATCTCTGTATTTCACAGAAAGCAATGAAAAGAAGTTCAAATAATGTGGCTATATCTGTTATCTTTATTCAATAGGCCACAATTTAATAGCATCAAATGTGGCAGCAATACCGCCAGCAGTTCTTTATGGAACTCCATTAAGTTGGGGAGAAATATCCAATAATATTCTGACTACTGTCTTGTTTAGGATCTTGATTTTTATTTTAGGTAATGTAAAGCATGCTGAAGGAAGTGAAGAGAAACTTGCATGTGGTAATGCTTATATTTTATGACCGAACAGCCGCAGTTACCTACCTTTAAATGTAGTCACATCATATAACTGAGAATATCAGCTGCGAGTGTTGTTTTTCATCTTTCATGTACATGATGTCAGCACTCTGCCTTTTTCCTATACGGTAATACCAGAGGCGTTCAAGTTCTCATCTGTCATCAAGTCAGCCGTCACTATTAAAAGACAATAGAAAAGTTGAATACTAGCAACGTAAAATAAAGTTTCAGGACAAGGTAATCCAAGGGCAATATATAAAGGAAAAGAGAATGAACTCAGAATTCAAAGATATGTCAGAAGAGCAGCAGAGGTAAAGCGCAATAATCTGCTACATAAAAGGATGTCAAAACCAGGAGAGCAATGTAGCTTAGAATGGTACCAAAGTTACATTCCTGTGTCTGTAAATCCACCGAGATGCAAAAGTACAAAGTAAAAGCAGGCTTCGTTTCATCTCAATCTCGTTTAAGCAGTTGCGCAGCACTAACAGTGTGCGAGGAGAAGCCTTATCTCCCCAGTCCTCAGACCTGCACTGACCAACTGCCCTCTGCCGTCTCTTTGTGCCTAGAAAGCTAACTATAAAGTTGCTGCAGGCAAAATTCACCCTTCACGTTAGTCCCTTTGTCTTCTGTAAGTGACGAAATTACACCAAGCATAAATCTAATTTCACATGCTGCAGAGTTTGCTGGGGAGCTAACGCATTACGTGGTGCAAGCGTTGCCCAGCTGAGTATTTGCTCAAATGGTATTAGAGAATTGTTCTTGCAGCACAGCATAGAGCTTTAATACGTTCTTCAGGTAGCAGAGGAGGTTTTCAAACCATTCCTTCTCTGGCTGCTGTGAGGGCAGGCTGTGTGCCTGGCCTGGGGACAGGCAGCACCACGCTTCCCGGAGCTCCCCTGCATCCTGAAGGTGGAGGGTGTGGAAGACATGGAGCTCTGGCGTCCTTACAAAGTGTCCGCGAGGGACAGACTGTATGCAGAAGTGACCCGTAAGAGACAAACCAGAGACAAACAGAGTAGAAATGCAAATCTTCAGGAGTGTGTCACCCCTGAGACAGCACCGCGTCCCCCGCGCTGAACTGCAGGCTGCCTTGCTCGAGCTGTAACCCTCCGGTGGCCTGGCAGTCTGTGGCGTCAGGCCACAGCTGCTTTTTCCTTCTCTGTCATTGCCTCCCCCAGACCCAAAGGGAGTGTAAATATGCCCGTATTCATTCCCTGGGGATTGATGATGGGTCACAGGCTCAGGCTTGTACCTTATTCTGAAGTAAACCAACACACCCTGTAGGTGTGTTCTCCTTTCCCACTTGGTGACGGGCAAACCTCTGTCATTCATCCTAGTCTTTAGCATCATGTTTCCCTTCTTTGCCAGGCATGATCGAACTTCCCATCATTTCTGGTCTCTGGTACTGTGTGTCAAGCATGACTGGATATAGGATGTGGTAATGAAGCCGTTTGCTTGGTAAAACGTGCATCTCAGTGGCTCCATCAGTTCATTGCACCCGCTGAACTGCCTTGATGGTAACAGGAGGAGAGGTGTAAAGAGATGCTACCAAATTAAAAAGAAAAAAAAAAAAAAGGCCAAAGAACAAAACGCTCCTATTGCTTCTTCACAGAGAAAGTGATTCTCAGTCTCAGTGATCTGCACTTCTGACTCTTTTTGTGATAGCATCTCTCTTTTCCCTTTCTCATGGCTTGCATCATGGAGGCAGGTTAAGCTGTTTCGTTCTGTTTGTTGTCTTTCTCCTGCAGCAGGAGGCCACGTGAGGGGGCTGTGCTGTGGCCATAAGCATGACAGGGGAACGTGTACTTACTTTCAGGAGACTGTGAAAACGGGCCTCGGGCTCCCACAGTCACTGGGAACAGGCTGTGTGTGTACCTGGAACCTGCTTTGCCCAGGCCTGCCAGCAGCAATCTTCTCCCCAAGCTTAGGAAGCTTGGTTTCCTCTTTCTTTACCTAGCTGAGACTGTCTTCTGGAGGTGGTCCTCTCTTTCCCCGCTGGCTGGAAGGAAGGTAGTTTACAAATGAAGAGTTACCTGCTCCATAGTCACTCCTGTGCTAGAGGTCAACTGTGCCACCATGGTGAGAGATGGGAAGGGATGGCTAATGCTCCCTGACAGCACTTCCAGGTGCCTCACCTGGAGTAGTCATCTCCACCATGGGGAAGAAGGGCCATGAGAACAGGGAAACCGACTGGCAGCTGAGTCACAGGATGCAATTTAGGAGGTGCTGCCCAACCAGGTCATTGCTCCCCTTTCTCTTTAGTGTCCTCCAGCATTCCCCACCTTCTTCCCCTCTGCGTCGGCACTCCTCTGTGTTGGGGAATCAGGGAAATCAGCCCAACCACTGAAGCGCTGTGTCCCTCATCCGTGATGGCTTGCACCAGTTCAACAGCCAAAGGAGTGGAGGCAGATTGGGCTGCTGGATGATGGGGGGACCACTCCAGCCCTTTAGCTGGCAAACAAACAGCATTAAAAAGATGTGTCTTGAGACAGGGAGAGTAAAACTGTGCATTGGGGTGAGAGGCAGAGGGCAACAGCCAGGAAGAAAGGGCCACATCCCCTTCCCCGTCCTGAGCAGGCTGATCCAGCTTAAAAGTGAAAAATGTTGGGAAACTTCCCCCCCCATCTCTATATTTACTGTACGAGCTCTTTCTAGCATTAAAGCAAGGCATGTGGACCTGCCTGTAAAACTAAATTGAGCCCCCAGGACCTAAATTTTTGGCAAGCCTGATGTAGCAGCACCTCCTTACTGTGTGACCCTGTTCCACATTACAGCCTGGTATTTCCAACTGGTGCTAAAAACAACCTTGATGATTGCTTTTTACGGATCACGACTGATTTTGTTACCCATTTTTACTCATCCAGTGACATAAAGAGCCCAATGACAGGTACAAGTAAAAATAGCGGTGTTAACGCTGAATCATTTCTGAGTGAGCAGTGGGTTTTAACTCACAGACGGGTTTGTTTTAATTCACAGATTCCCTCAGTGTTTCACAACTGTTCAGATTTCAAGAGATGTCTTTTTCAGCACTAGTTTTTTGTTTGTTTTTTTTCTCAAGATTTAAAAAATATTTTGATTTTTTGTGACTCTATCTGCTATTGTTCCATCCTTAGCTCCCTTTCATGATTTATCGCTTACTTTTACTTTCTGCATACTTCAGTGTCAGTTTTCTCCAGTCTTTTCATTTTCCCAGTGAGAATGAAGATAACTTTCTTGTTTTCCTACCAGCATTTATGAATCAAGCCCAAACTCTATTTATAATAGTCCCTCGAAGAATGGAGACTGTCATTTCTTTCGCAGCTGTAGAATCTGCTCTGTTTGTTTAATGGTAGTCATCTATCTTTATTCTCCAGAAGTGTAACTCCTCAAGGGCAAGGCTTTCAAGCATACAGAGGCGGAGAGTTCTTCATTCAAAAACAATTATTTCATAATGCACCAAAATGAGGAACTCGAGTGAGGACTTAATTACCATTTCACCAAAATCCCTGGATGCTCTGGCCCTTCAAGCGTAGGAGAGCATGGTGAAGGCACGTAGCAAATGGAGCTTGAAACAGAGCGGTGCGCGGTTCTGCAGAGAACCTCCATCATAGCGGAAGATGCGTTTCCTTTTCTGTATATCTATATCCATACATAACTTCGGCGCAGGCCTTCTGCCCCGCTCTAGACGCAAGTGCCAGCTTTTCTTTGTCAGCTCTGCTATACCTTTTCCTTTTTCTCATAATAATGACCTTGTCCATCTGTGAGGCCAAAGATCAAATTCAGACCCAAGTCTCCTCGCTTTGCCCCAGATAGGCTCTATGCTGGCTGCTGACTTAGCCCAGGGCGAATTTTAGAGTTAAATCTACAAAGACACTTGGATTTTGAGAAGAAATCTTGAATTTTGAAGTTACGCTCTTAGTCTTTACAGGGTGCTCCAACTCCTCAGTCTTAGTATTTAGAATAAGTTTTCCAGTGGATAGTAATTTGCAGGTTGGTTGTATTTTATGCCTAAACCACTTTACAACGCCCCATAAAATGTTATGTTAACTAAGTTTTTGATTACACCCTGTTGTCTATGGTCTAGCCAAAATGGGGTTATCCCCAGGCAAACTTCAGATTATCGTTTCGCTTTCTGCCTGGTTTAGCATAACACAAATTGCTAGTGATTAAATTTGCATGACTTAAGAAATTATTGGACTTCAGCTGGAAGTTGCTGTCTCTCAGCTTGAAAGTGATTCTAGCAAGGCCATTTCTCTTGACGGGAAAGTAACTTCCAGCTGTGGGGAAAGAGACTTCTTTCTCGATATCCTGATTTCATTGGATACCAGCCAGCCTAGCTGGAAAATCTGATTTCTGCCACTATTTACCCATTTGATCTCCTTGGCAACTATATTTCCAGAGGACAGTTTATGAAGCCTAAAGCAGGAGATGCTTTCCCCTCTTGCTGCATGCCTAACGTGAGCACTGACACTTCCATGCTAGTGTTATACCAAATCCAGAGTATTTCACTCATTTTTCAGTGTAAATTGTTATACTCAGTGACCACTTACTCCATGTTTCCAGCAATGATGTATCCTAACTGTTGTAAATGTATGTTTCTAGATTTTGTTGTTCACCAGATTTTGCCCTACCAGTCAGTTTCAGTGGATACGTTCAACTCAAAGAATGATGTGTTCGTAGCCATTGCACAGCCCAGCATGGAGAACTGCATGGTGTTGGAGTGGGATCACATTGAAATGAATTTCAGGAGTTATGACAATATCACAGGTATATGAACACTGGGATTCCAGTCATTGATGAACTATTGGTCTTTCACGAGGACGAGATTCGTAGATGGGACCAGCTGATGGATTTTGTCCTGAACCTCTGTTGAATGTGGCAGATCAAAGTGTGTAATTTTTGGACAGGAGTGACTTCATCTTCTGAATACACGCACATTTAACCTCACTGAAGAACACAAACTAGGCTTTTTTTGTCTGATCTTGTAAATTGTTCTAAAGGCTGCACCCTAATCTGGTGGTGTCTACAAAGGCAGCAAGCCCTTACCTCCTCACATCAGCTGTGTGTGTTGTTAATGAAAGTTTACAAGATGCTACCCCTCAGGAAATTTTGAAAATGAAAAATTTTGCTTTTTTAGGTTTCATTGTGTTTTGGTAGACATGGGGGAAATTAAAGGATGTAAGTTCGGAAATCGACGGCCCAAAGAGAGTTAGCAGAACTCTAGAAAAGCTCTGGAAATGATGTTGAGACTTTGGGTCATTTCCAAAGACAGCTGTCTTCCAAACATATTTCACCTTCCTGTGAATGACATGATCAGGAGACACTTCTGCTGGGGACGTGGGTCCTAGCCCCGTACCCACTGTACCTGCCCAGACTCATTTCTCAAACAACCGTCCTGTGTTCCTGGAAGGCCTGAGCTTGAGCTCTGGACCCTGAAATGTGAGTGAGAGACTTTTCCCAGGGGACACAGGCACTTAAAGACCCTTTTGCGGAGCCTAAAGAGTGTTTTGTAGAGCTCAGGAGCCAGCTTTGCACTCCATGGGGAGTTTCATTACTCACTCTATGCTTGGCATCGGGGTATCTGAATTTAGCCCTTTACAACATGGGCTTTTGGAGCTGAGCTAGTTGTCCAGATTGCCTTACAGTCAACATGCAGAGAATAGGCGTTGCTGTCCTCTGCAAAAGGAGACATCTACAGGCCAGGTGGAATCTCTTCTAGAGTGCTTTTTGACTAAGTTAGACCAGAAAGAGCCTGGGTGATCAGCTTGAGCATTCACGTCTCCGCTGCAGATACCGTGCGGTACTTGAGATGAATCCCACCCCTCCTACACTGTGGTGGTAGATCATCCCAGCCTGGCTGTGAAACAACTATGGGTAGGGGACCAGCAGAGGTGCCAGGGCAAGTCTCCTGTAGTGACTGTGACCAAGCACGCGTTGGGGAATCTGTGTAGTTACAGTTCTACTTAAACCGTGCGCTTCAGGGAGGAATTCCTCCCTTCTTCCAACAAAACCTCTCATAGATAGTCTGGTTGTTCTTCTTTTGATGTAGTTCTTGTATAGTGACTTGACATTCTCCAAACAGACCATAACCCCACCTGATCTAATCTGGCAACTGCAATATTCCTAAATATTTCTAGTTTAACGTAATCTCAAGACTACCTAACAGAAACAACAGATTTTACTTTTTCATCTTGCTGTCGGGTGATACCTCCACAAGATGTGTAAATATTTCTATTTACAGTAGCAAAAAGTTGACTCATCCTCTTGGAGCAAGAAAAATAGACTATTTCATTCTTCTAGTTAAGATGGAAAGGTAGACATTCTAAGGATAAGAGAATTTCAAATTCCTTTGAACATTTGAAGTCATCTTTCCAGTTACTAGGGAGAATAAAGCATGAAAAGAAGCTCTTAAGGCATGTAGCAGAAGACAAAATTATGAGATGGTGCAGGTTTAAAAAAGGGGTGGGATGATTTGATAATCTCTCTGGTTTAAAAGGTGCTTTGTACTGTGCTAATATACGTGCTTTTTTTTTTTTCTTTTTTGGGCAATAGGTCAGTCCATAGTGGGATGTAAAGCCATTCTTGTTGGTGACCAAGTCTTTGTGGTGGTGGCACAGCTCTTTGGTGGCTCACACATTTACAAGTATGATGAAAGCTGGACAAAGTTTGTCAAATTCCAGGATATTGAAGTATCTCGCATTTCCAAGCCAAATGATATAGAGCTTTTTGAGATAGACAGTGAAATGTTTTTTGTCATAGCAGATAGCTCTAAAGCAGGTTTGTCAACAGTGTACAAGTGGAATAACAAAGGATTTTACTCATACCAGTCCCTTCATGAGTGGTTCAGGGACACCGATGCTGAGTTTCTCGATATAGATGGGAAATCGCATTTAATCCTCTCCAGCCGCTCGCAGGTTCCCATTATACTCCAGTGGAACAAAGCTTCCAAAAAGTTTGTCCCACACAGTGAAATCCCCAACATGGAAGATGTCTTGGCTGTGAAGAGTTTCAGGATGCAAGATAGCCTGTACATCACGCTCACGAGATTCATTGGTGACTCCAGAGTTATGAAATGGAATAGCAAACAGTTTGTGGAGATACAGGCTCTTCCATCTCGAGGAGCCATGACGCTGCAGCCTTTCTCCTTCAAGAACAATTACTACCTAGCCTTGGGAAGTGACTATACCTTCTCCCAGATTTACCAGTGGGATGGTGAAAAGAAGATCTTCAGGTTATTTAAAGAAATCTATGTGCAAGCACCACGGTCTTTCACAGCTGTGTCAACGGATCGAAGAGATTTTTTCTTTGCCTCTAGCTTTAAAGGAAATACTCAAATATTTGAACATATCGTCATTGACTTGAGTTTATGAAAAGCTGCTGGAGTGAAATTCGTGTAGAATGACATTTATACACAGAACAAAAAAGAGACCTTTCCAAAACCAGGGTGCACCTATGGAGTATGATGACATTTTCTGAACTTTTCAAACTTGCATATTAATCAGGGATTGCATTTATTTGGTTACTGCATGACATGTCCGTCTTATCCTTTTTCAAAGACACTTTGCAATCTGCAGTCATTCAGAGGAGAGTGCAGTGCATTAAGATTAATGTTGACATCTAAGAGAATGGTCTAAATTTTACCCAGAAAACTACCTTGAATTGATCATCTCATAAAGAAAGCAAAGAGTAAGCCATACAAAGTATAGAAATGATCTTAACTCTTAAACTAACATGTTAGTAATGATTTTAAGATTAGAGACAGTTCTTCATGGTTGCTGATGGATTGTAAAAGTAACGCTCCAGAATACACTTTATTTTGGTTTCTTGAGGTCTGTCTTCAAAATCTGTCTTTCTGGTTTATAGCAAGACTGAAGCATCATTTTAATTCATTGTAAATTAAAGGGAAAGTCAAAATCTCTTGCCATTTTTCTTCCATTAATCACTATTTCAGCAATAAATTGTGCATAACAAATAGCCCAGCCCACAGTATCTGGGTAGTCAGGAAAAGCAGGGTATGTCATTTCTGGACTGTGAGATCTTAACAACATAGATAGTAACAGAGGTCTGCTTGGGGCCATGAATGAATCAAATACAAATTCTGTCCACTTCCTGTTTTCATAGGTATTCCAGAAATCCACCCCATTTTGCCCCAATTTGCACTCTTTATGATGATCACAGTAGACTCTGGGGTGTTTTAACAAGTAAATCTGTAGTGATCTCTCATTCTAGAAGGCGCAGCTTAAGTTTAGCCTGAAACATCTACGTTCACCTTCTCCGTGCTGTAGCTTGTCTGTACGCAATGAGATGATTTATTCTCCGGTGTTCTCCCTTCAGCACAGCTCACAAGCAATAAATTCAGGTTTTGGCCATCACAAGCTGCATTTGGGGAATCTTTTGAAAAAAAAAACGAGTCTTTTGAAACCAAGGCAGCTGGAGCTGTTTCAGGCTAGAGTTAACCCTGGCTCCAAGAAGGTTTTCCTCTTGGTAGCTCCATGCCTTTGCCAGGTTGCCAAGCCATTGAAGGTTAAATGGGAGGATGTGAAGGGACCGTGCTGCATTGGTGTTTTGGGTGGCTACAGACCAAGGCATTTAGTCATTCTAGATAGGGCAGAACCAGTACGCAGAGCCTCTGTCAGGATAGCAGCTAGGGACTGTTTCCCTGGAAGGGTTCTCTACCATCCTTACCCAACAAAGTTGTGTGTCAGAGCCCTTTTTTGTTCACTTACACAATATGTTTCTTTAAGTTTTCATGCCACTTAGCATACTACGTTGTTGTATCACGTCTTGCTGCTGCATTTCTGCCTTGGATAATAGGGAGGCTTTGCGTAAAGCAGGCGGAGCAAAGGAAACTGTCCTTTATTCCTTCATACTCAGGGCTGTCTCACCATTTCTGTGCTGAGTGAGCTTCACATTTTTCCCCTGGACACATGGAACATGACCTATTATCACAAATAGAGAGGTTCTCAGGGGCTTTCTGACATCCAAGATGTAAACAGTGCCACAGAAGAGGATTATGCACAAGGACTCCCATGAGGAGTCATAACCTAGCAGTGAACTGGCGTATCACAGCCTTCCCCAAATTTTGCCTTGCTGCTATGAAATAAAATTATTACTGGCCTGTCAGAGACATAGCTCGTTTTATTCTGTTTTAAAAGTGTGTGTTAGGTTTTTTTCTTCTTATGGAGGTGCTCATCCTGGTTTTATTTCCAATTACATTGGCAACTTAGCCCATCCAGCCATCTGAAGTATTGCACTCTCCCCTCCGAATCCCAATGCGGTGTCAGTCCCTGTTGTTCAATCAGACCAGTAGATGCAAACCAATCTTCTGCAGTAGGTTTTAGCAATAGCTCTCCTAGGATTAAGCTAACAAATCCGACAAAACGCAGAGATGATTCATATGTCTGCCAGTGAATGTGATTTCTTACCATGTTCCCAGTTTACTTTTTGACGTGGGTATAGCTGGCAAGCGATGTTTCTTTAACCTGTGTTGTAGGAAGGCGTTTTTTATTGCTTTTCTGTCAAGCATGCGTGTTTAAATAAGAGGCAGATATTCTGATGAGGAGGGGCATTTCTCAGTGCGCCAGCACTTTCTTGCAGGGCTCACTGTGAGTACCATTCCCTCAGCAGGGGCATCACTCACAGCTAAAGGCTAGTTTAGAGAAATTGGATCTTGACATTCTTTACTTGAAGAGAAGCAAGAGGATGGTGAAAGGGGGCTTGTATATCCAATACCAGGAGATTGCACTCTTTCGAGAGCCACGGGGATTTTGAGACTTGGCTATTAAGTTGAATTAAATTAAAATGATCTCTGAAGAGACAGGCTTAATAAAGAGGATAGAGTGAGCCACAGGAGTCTAGCTCATTCACATGGGACCAGAAGAAGGAAGTGAGGGAAATGAATTCTGCGGGCAGGCTGATGCTTCTGCTGAGTAGCCGTGTTGGCTGGTCAGAAAGCCCAGCTCAGCATCGCTCCCGGCTTCAGCGGGAGCCTGGAATCGGACGCCGGCCCGCCTGTTCTGCTGAGTTAGTGCACAGGGGGTCAAAGCAGCTAAAAGGGAGAGCAAAAAGCGCCAGTTGATGAAGAAAAGGTTGCAGTACATTTCTCAGGATTAAACAAAGGCAGTGTCTCAAAAAGAGCCTTGTTCTGCTCTTCCTGCTCCCAAGGAAAAGCTGCAGGAGGCAGACATAACAACAGAAATCACTAAGCATCGAAAATACTTTCTGCCTTTCCAAATGCGGCAACAGTTTTGTCTCCATGGCCTATATTCAGTAATAGAAATTGTTTTGAGTAATAAATAAACTATGCATATCCATAATTTACTGCAAATGTTAGACCGCCAGGACAGTGAGAAAGGATAACAGAACATGCCACCTGGTAATTTTTAATGTATTCTAAAATACATACAACTGTGTAAAGAACGGTAGTTTGTATAAGCGTAGATTTAATACAGCGTGCTACCTACAGTGGGAGCGTTTTAAGGCTGTATATACATTGAGCTTTTTTTAGTAAAGAAGAGCTGATGCAATCTGTGCCACTGACACATGTATGTACTCTTTCAATGTATGAATAAAATGTAGTTAATGAGACTAATAGTGGTGCGGGGTGTGTGTGGTAAAAGATCCACGCTGTGAAAATTCACACTGCCAGAGAGATGGACAAGGTGGGCAAACGAGTCCTTCTCCATTTATGATCGGGTTTGACTTCTGAAACCGTGGAGGAAGCCCTGCTCAGCGTAGTTAACCTCAGTTTCTGTGCCTGAGGTACCTCGGCCCTCCAAGGTGTTGCTGTTCCCTGGCTTTCCCCTTCACTCTTTCCTTACACCCCATCTAGTGTTAGCAAGTATGTAATGCAGCTATTACTACGATTTTCGGTTCGTATTGAACTCAGTTGTTTCCTTTCTTTCTTTCGTACCACGAAACCGAGAGATCTTAATTTTCAAAATAGTTTTCAAAAGATACTTAAGATACTTAAGCGGGTTTCATACATGCAGAGTGGATAGGAACCAAGCCCTAAAATTAATCCCTAGACTTTCAGATCTTAGCTGTGGGGTCTCTTAAGATTTGTTAAATTTTACTGAATCATTGCCATTTACTCTGAAATTGCCGAAATAAGTATAAATCTATCAACAGTGAATACATTTTATTTAAAGCAATCCTTGAGCATTATCCACTGATCCTGCTGGTCACTAACGCAGGGAATAATTCTTTTTGTTTCCTCTTCTTTCTTCAGAAACAGTGCAATTCTCTGTAACTAATTATAGGCTTGTGCAATCAAAGACATGTCTGACATACCATAATGGGATGCAATTGCTCCGGGATCATTGCTTTCCTTTTGGGTATTCCACCTTTTTATGAGTCAGCAGCCCTTATGGTGTGGTTCACTGAAACTCCATCAAACATCAGCTTCAAATCAGCGCCATTGCCCCACCTGCCCTCCCCCGCTTTCTTTGCCCTTCCTAGATGAACATTTTTTTTCCACGCATTACCACCTTCTTCAAATCTTCCTCAGAAAGTTTCTATTCCTCCTTGAAAGTAACAGCGAGATACCAAGAGAACGGCATTCCCAAAGAGCAATGCGGGGATGGTCGCTCCTCTGCAAATCTCAAGGGGAAGAGAGAGTGGGGTCTTTCCAAAAGGTCAAGCCGAAGGCAGATGTGTAAGAAACAGCTGTAAGAGTCCCACTCACCCCAATTAAGTCCCATTCACTCCTGGCCCACAGACCTGAGCTGCTACCACTGCTCCCTCTTGGCAGCAATGCTCACAGCCAGGAATTACTGCAACTTTTGTTTCACACCCTAACCCAGAAAAAATGGAGCCGAGCTGCTAACACTGGGGCGTTTTTTTCCTAGTGTCTGGAAACCAGCCCCTTAACCCCTTTTGCATTCCCCGTACAGTCCATCCTCCTTTTTGAGAAACTGCAGGCTAGATGATCTAATGAGCTTCAAAACTGACCTTCAAAATCTGACAAAACCAGCTGGCCACGTGCTGTTACATCCTCCACAAAATAAGAGCCTGATACTGTGAAAGCATTACAAATGACAGCTACAAAAAATTAATCCACCCTGCAGTACCACTTTCCCCATAAGCCATTGCCATTCTTGCCACAGAGCTGCGTGATGATTTGCAGAGGGGTTTTGCAAAATCTTGAATGGGAGGAAAGTTTCTGGAAGATGAAGTCCATGTTATGAAGCGCTAGGCAAATTCTGGTTTCTTTAGGTCTGAGCAGATGGTTTGGAGCCATCCACTTACATGTTGGGTAGCTGCATACATTGCAAGTTGGATGTGACAAAGCCACACACAGCAAAATCAAAGTCAGCCTGAACCTAAGATCATGACTCCCAGTGAAGAAAATGTTGAAAGGAAGCATCTGGAGTTGCACAGTGCCACCCTGGAATGATTCACAGAGGGGTATGATGCGCTCCAACAGGCAAGCAAGGGAGATATATTTTTTACAATCTGTGGGTTGGGTTGAGAGAGATGATATGGGTCTTCATAAAATCATAGAATGGTTTGGGTTGGAAGGGACCTTTAAAAGTCATCTAGTCCAACCCCCCTGCAATGAGCAGGGACATCTTCAACTAGATCAGGTTGGTCAGAATTCCATCCAACCTGATCTTGAATGTTTCCAGGGATGAGGCATCTACCACCTCTCCAGTGTTTCACCACCCTCAGCATAAAAAATATCTTCCTTATATCTAGTCTACATCTTCCCTCTTTTAGTTTAAAACCATTCCCCCTTGTCCTATGGGAACAAGCCCTGCTAAAAACTCTGTCCCCCTCTTTCTTATAAGACCCCTTTATGTATTGAAATGACACAATAAGGTGTCCCCAGAACCTTCTCTTCTTCAGGCTGAACAACCCCAGCTGTCTCAGCCTGTCTTCATAGGAGAGGTGTTCCAGCCCTCTGATCATTTTTGTGACCCTCCTCTGGAGGTCCATGTCTTTCCCATGCTGATGGCCTCAGAGCTGGATGCAGCACTCCAGGTGGGGTCTCATGAGAGCGGATTAGAGGGGTAGAATCACCTCCCTTGATGCTTGTGATGCAGCCCAGGATACAGTTGGCCTTCTGGGCTGCAAGCAGCCATTGCCGGCTCATGTCCAGCTTTTCATCCACCAGTATCCCCAAGTCCTTCTCGGCAGGGTGCTCCCAATTCCTTCATCACCCAGCCTGTATTGATACCAGAGGTTGCCCTGACCCATGTGCAGGACCCTGCATTTGGCCTTGTTGAACCTCATGAGGTTCACATGGGCCCACTTCTGAAGTCTGTCCAGGTCCCTCTGGGTGGCATCCCATCCCTCCACCTTGTCAGCCACACGCTCAGATTGGTGGTGTCTGCAAACTTGCTGAGAGTGCACTCAATCCCACTGTCTTTGTCAGTGGTGAAGATATTGAACAGTACTGGTCCCAATATGGACGCCTGAGGGACACCACTTGTCACTGATCTCCATCTGGACATTGAGCCATGGACCACTACCCTCTGGATGCAACCATCCAACCAGACAGTCCATCCATCAAATCCATATATCTCCAGTTTGGAGAGGAGGATGTTGTGGGGCACTGTGTCAAAGGCCTTACACAGGTCTCTCTTGTTCACTGATGTAGTCACTCCATCAAAGAAGGCCACTAAGTTGGTCTTGAGAAGACCATGTTAGTCAGGTAGCCTAGATGGAATTTGGTGGAAAGCCAGGAAAGCAGGTGCCAGAAGTTTAATATAAGTAATATTGAAGTAGAGATTAGAAAACTAGAGATGGTGAGGCTGTAGACAAATGTTTAGTTACCTTGAGGGAAACAAATCACATTCTCTCAGCGCAGAGATAAATTGATGCGAGATCAGGGAATCAGGGAGAACAAAAAATAATGTTTCAAAGTAAAGGAAAGGAATAGGAGTGACAGCATATGAAGTGTGAGTTTACTTAATTGCTGTGTCGAGAAAGTATCTAAGTGCCTTTCCAAGGTCACTCAGAGAATGCAATCCACATCATTTTCCTTTCCAGAGTCACCCTAGTTTATGCTTAATTAAACTATGCAAGCTCTGCACACTTTGGAAAATGCCCTTTTTATTACATTGTAGGCAATTTGCATTTCTGAAGGGCATTTAGGAACCATGACATCACCAGAATGAAGGGCTTGAGGTAGCATTGCTCCCATTTTTATTCATTTGCAATTGTTGACGTTTATTCCAAAGTTCATTTCTATTTCCTGCTTGGACATTAGCACTGGATTGTACAAGAATGCTCATTTTCCAACTTCAATGGCCATTTCAGTTCTTCTGACTCAGCAGCCCCTTGGGGCTGACTCATCCTCCAGCTGCAGGTGTGCCCTGGCAATTAATTCTCCATTTTGGTCCCGTGAATGAAAGGCCAGCAGGTC
Source organism: Larus michahellis (assembly GCF_964199755.1). Lineage (NCBI taxonomy): Eukaryota > Metazoa > Chordata > Aves > Charadriiformes > Laridae > Larus > Larus michahellis. The sequence continues at coordinate 65,631,300 of NC_133900.1, read as the reverse complement.
AAGAAAGTACTCACCACCCACCGCTGGTGGGGTCAGTGCGGAGCCTGGGCCGGCACATGGAGAAGGAGAGAGCAGCGCTGCTCTCTGCATGTTGATTACTCGCTCTCTGCCATTTCTTTCTCTTCTGGTCTCGCCACTATGGTAAATGGTCTTACCAGAGTTTTACAGAAAGCAAAGTACCACTGAGGCCAGGATGGTGCAGATTTACTTGAGATGCTTCTGAGAGCAAGCTGGAAATAGAAAGGGGAAACAGAAGTTAAATCAGCAACCCTGGTTAATAGCATCTGCCTACTATTTGTTTGTAAACTCTGTAGCCCAGGGGTCTCCTTGAATCCCCAGCTTCTCCTGGTTCCTGCTGACAGCATTTTCCAACTCTGCTTTGTACCATTAGCATCTGGGGAGAAAACTGCAGGCCTTTCATTTCGGAGGAAGGCTCATTACAATTATCTGTGCCTCTGTCACCTCGGGATCTGATTACGGTGCCTGGGTTGCACCTTGAAATCGTTACAGTTAAGACTTAATGAAGTGAGTAACTATGGAGTCCTGCAGTTACTCCCCACCAACTTATTGCATCTGCCTCTATCACAGGAATAGCTACCACCTGATTTTTACGATTTTTAAAAGGTGAAACCTCATATTTGGAGTTTGTCCTATAAAATCCCACGCAGCTGGGACTGTGAGAGCCTGGGCAGCTCTCCTTCCCCGTCACAACACAGGCTGGATGAGCTTGGAGCACACTGCTGACTGAAAATGGGTGCAGGTAGGAGTTAAAAAACCCACATTCACTGCTTTTTGGGCTGGGAAAACAGTAAAGAAACCCTGGGTGGCAACTGTGTGGGGAGGGCTGTGCTTGCATCCATGCTGAATCTTGGTCCCGCTCCAGGCAGTGGTGCAGACAGAGGGGTGCAGGCAGCCCCCTCCAGCCCTGCGGGAGCTCCACGGCTCCCACGTGCTTTGTCCCAGTGTGCATTGAGGATGCGCCTGACCTAAGCCAAGGAAATAAAGTGAAATACAAAACTAACTGGGACTTTAACGCCTTCTTGCCACTTTTGGCTTGAAATGGAGTGTACACGCGTGCAGACGCACTTCCCGATCCAGTGCTGCCCCGCTAGTAACAAATAGTGATGGGTTCCTTTGCTTTTTCTCGAATACGGATCAAGACAGATTTGGGGGTAAAATGGAAGGTAATAGAGAGTTTATCTCCTTTCAATTTTCTTTCTTTCCCCTTTGCCCCCAATTTATTTGCCTCTGTCTTCCTAATCGCTGGGAGATTATTCTGTCTGAATCATCAGGTTTGAAGAACTGTATGCCATTTCCCCTTAAATGACAGCTGAGATATTTATCTGCATTGTTGTAGGGAGACTCATATCAACATCTGCAGGTCAGATGAGGATAACTTGCCTTTTGATATTTTTGATGGATTATCAGTGAGGGCCAACTGGTGCAAATCCCGGCCCTTTGGTGTGGTGGGCGGAGGAGAACAAAGAGTTTCTTGTAGCTTGGCATTAGGCACCTCCAGGAGCCGCCTTCTCCGTAAAGAGACCAGCTTCCCTATGGACGGTGCAGAGGGAAACACTAAACTACCTATCCATGAAAGTAACGAACTAAAAAAACCTCTTTTAAAAAGACATTGACTTCAGTGTCCTGCTCTACTCTGGAATATTTTGGCAAATATGACCAGGACTTTGAACATGATACTGCTAGCTTCTATGATGTTGCTTGGTATACAAGGGTTGCAGGAAGCATTTCTAAGATGCCTGGAGCTTTAGGATAGGCAGAGATTTACCAGCAAGGGGCAGGAGCGGGATGCAGTTGGGAATAGGTTACTTGCTGATGTGCTAACAGCTGTATGGGTATGAGAGCTACCCTTTGAATTTGGGAGTTCATGAAGATGCTGAAAGCTCCAGGCTGCCAGGTGAAGCTGTACGCGCCTTTGTCATCTGACCATAGGCTCTGGGTCTTTTGGAGAGATCCTCTTCGGTGAGCACTGGGAGGGAAGAATCCATTTGCAATATGGGGACTGTAAAGACAGCTGTGCAAGTCCAGTGAGAAATGCTGCACGTTTGCTGCAGTCATCGGTCGAGGCATACTAAATTCCTTAGGAAAAAATGCAGGAATGTTCACTTTTTCAGCTGTTACTCAATTCCTTATTGGTATTGTCTTTAGTGTTTGCTTTCCTGAGACTCCATCTCCGGGTTTTATTTAGTGAGCTGAATATTAATTGTGTTTTCTACCTTCTTTGTCCATGTTGGTCAGACCTGCGATAGGAAGGATCAGCAGAGAAAAAACATTATGGTATCAGAAAGGCTGTTAGACCATGACCTGAGCCAAAACAGAAAAAGTCACAGAATCACAGAACGGCTAAGGTGGGAAGGCACCTCTGGAGGTCATCTGGTCCAAACCCCCTGCTCAAGCAGGGTCACCTAGAGTCAGTTGCTCAGGACAATGTCCAGAAGACTTTTGATCTCTAAGGATGGAAACTCCACAATCTCTCTGGGCAACCTGTGCCAGTGCCAGTCACCCTCACAGTAAAAAGGTTTTTCCTTTTGTTCGTTTTTTTCTTTATGTTCAAGTCCTCCATATGTAAGGGGAGCAAAGAAGAAATATACTGCTTATAACCACTTGCATAGAAAATCCAGCCCTTCTAAGAACATTTAATTCTCTGTTCCTCCTATCCTTGTCAAAATGTGTATAGATGAAATCACTTCCATGTCATGTACAGCACCAAAGTGTTCCTAAGTATAGACTTAGCTTAGTGACCTTGTAGTGAATGTCAGCAGTCAGTTAAGTCACCACTTAGCACTGACACTGAAGCTATTTAGGAAGTAATGAGTTGGCACAGCATACTAACTTCTGGAATAACTGGGAGCTTGCTAATGTCTGATGCATGCCCCACACAGTGGTATAATTTAGGGAAGAGAGTGAGTCACTCCTACTGCTCCCAACTGCAGCCCAAGGCATTAAGTTTTTCTTCACTAAAAACATCTCAGGCTCATCCATGGGTTTCTTCCCCACTGTACTTCACCTTCACTTGTCTACACTGACAGCTAGCTCAGGATCTTCCCATTCAACCCAAGAAGACCAACTATCTGTAGTTATCTGTGCATACTGTGACACTGAGGTAAACACTGTAAAAATTATCTAGAGTCATAACAACGATGACAAAATGGTCTTCCACAAACCCTCTGATCTGACATAGGTTATGAGTTGCTCTCAGGGTCTCACCATGGGTGGGCAAAGGAGAATGCTTATTGGGCCCTCTCTTATTTGTAAGAGCTTGGGTGGTAGGAAAGCTCGACCAATCCCCTATCCATTTGGGGAGACAGGGTCTGGTATCCCCGTCCTGGGGCTCCCCGGAGCCTACACTTGGAAATAGGAATAGATAAACAACCCGCTTTGTTCCTTGGAAATGATGCGTGGTTGATGGGCATGGGCAGCATCTGAGGGTGTGCTGGTCTTTGGGCAGAGGACAGAGTGTTATAAGGATTTGAATTTCTCTGAGCAACAGAAAATGGGGATGGGAGCTCCTCGGGGAGCAGCTCCTCCCACCTGGAGAAGGCACAGTGTGTGGCAACTGCTCCTGCAGCTTATTTTGTACAAAGAAAATTTCAGTCAGAAGCACCTGATTTACATGAACAATTCAGCAAGAGAAACTGGGAGGAAGTTTGCTCCAATTTGTAAGGATGGGGTTTGGGGCTTCCCTTCCCTTATTTGGTAAAACCTGACAATCGTTGTCACCAAGAAACCAAAGCCCAGCATAGAGTTACAAACCATTTTGTGTGGGGAAAGCAGAAAGGACGCTTGGATGCTCTCAGCCCCCCCCCTTCTTCTTGCAGCATGACCTCGAGCAGGTACTCAAATGTGCCACCTCGGTGTGCTGGCTGGTGACCCTACAGTTACAGGCACTACCTCCAGTAGGTATCACACCTGCAAAATTCTGTATTTTTGTTTCATGTTCTCAAATCAAGACCAGTCTTCCAACTGGTTCCTCTACAAAGGTACAAATACAGTCCTGTGAGGAGTACACAGCTTCAGTCTGAGGCAGCTTCTGAGCAAGACAGACCACTTCTTTCACTGAGTTTGTTCTCCAGCGTCAACAAGTCAAATCTGAATTTGCTCATATTAAATATAGTTTCAGAGAAATCCACCATTGGATACATCCTATTACACAAGTGTATGAAAATCAAAGGGAAATTGATTAGGAAAGGTTTCTATCTTCTTCTTTTTTCTTTTTTTTACTGTTTCTTCTCTCTCTGAAATCTTTCACGTGCAGATGTTGATGGTTTGTCAAGCACATGAAACACAACTCAGTTTCTGCAGATGCAAGGAAATAGAATATCTAAGGAAATTGCAAAGTAGAAGCAAATGAAAGATCTTTTTCAATAACGTGCAAGGTTACAGAAAACAAGGATATTCATGAACCTTCTAAAACTGAATGCAAAGCAATGAGATTGTATTTACTTTAACAGGAGAGCTTTCTTTTGTCTCTTTGTATTTAACCCCAAATTATTTGCATTGCCTCCCATGGCAACAAATTCAATCCTTTGGAAATGTATTTGCTTTTTGCTAGTAATATCTATTACAATAAAACATATGACATTTATTGTCAAGAGCTGCACGGGAGATACAGATGGAAATTCAAGAAAAGTAAAAAGGAGCTATTATACCGTGGGTTCAGCACACCAAACTACTTAACCTCTCGTCTCTAGTCTTTCACACTTCAGGTCAGCAGGCATTTGAAGCGTTGCCAAGATAACATACTCCTTTTGCATGGACTAGAGATTGCTCAGTAGTGACCTCTCTGCTCAGTTAAAGGCTGGACTGAAAAAAGACTGTGTGTCTCGAGGGATTTCTGCCTCATCCTGCTTGGCTGCATACTGAGAAAGACCGTGCAGGTAGTGAAACCAGCGGGTCGTTAGATGACTTTCAAGAAATAGCATGAAAGAATGACTTCAGCTGGTGCAAGTTGTGTTTGGTTTGCTTCTCAGCAGATGGCTAGGTAGGTAAGGGTAACACCAAGAGCACCATGTGTGATGCGTGTGATTGCAGCACTGCTGGGGACCAGGAGGGACGGGAGATTTGCCCATCCAAAAGGGGTGGATAGCTGAGGCAAAGTACTGCACCAACACAGCACTTCTGGGCTGGTAGATCCTCAGGTCTCCACAGCGCGCGTGGGTCTGTTCGGCTGGACATCGTTGCACTGTGCACCACTGGAGGTGTGCCACTGTGCTTCAGCGGCTGTAAATTTGGCGTCCCTGCTGGAACCTTCAGAGGTAAAGAAGGCATCCTACTTTTTGCTTCTTACTCCCTTTGTGAAGAAACAGAAAAGGCGATTTCAAAGATCTTTCCTTGCATAGTCCACCTATCCTCAATTCTTCTGATATCTGAGATTTATGATAAGTGGCATGGGATCATGAGCAACTCAGGGAGTAGAAAGAGCTCTGTTCTGGAGAGAGAGGTGATTTCTGACCAGGAAGACCACACATTGAACTGAGCCCTTTCAGCTCCTCCCCTTGGTGCAATCCATGGACGGAGGACAGGATGGAGCAGCGATGCAGATCTGTACCTCTGCAGAAAGACATGGTGCTGGCTGGGGAGGGGAGCAGAGCTGGACTTCAGTGAGTGCTCGTCTGTTTAACATCCTAATAAATCGCATCATTACGGTAGGCCGAACAGTGACTTGGAGCCCTTGAAATGGGAAACAGACCTGCAAATACCAAAGGACTACTGCTGCAAATTGCAAGGAGGGAAAAGTGGATGTGGAAGAAGAGTGGCCAAAGAGTTATAATCTACTTGGGTGGGAAGGAACCTAAACCAACTGTCAAAGAGGGGGAAAAGATGTTTTTCTTTTTGTTTGTATGTGTTGCCTGCTGGGTTCTGAGTTTCTGACTGCATTCACTTCCCTCAGGCAAGGTATCCCTCTTCATACACAGCTTCAGGGAATGCAGTCAGATGTTCTGAACACCCACAGTGGGTGCATTCAGTCTTCTGGGATTTCAGGATGCAGGTTTAGCCCATTCTATTACTCGTTAGATTGCTCTCAGTACCCTGAACCATAACCATCTGATAGCATGGCAATGTAGTCAAATATTCCCAAGACAGTACTGGAATACATAATGGATTCAGTGGAAACCTCTGCAGAGCTCAGGCACCTAATATTTCCACCTAAGACTTGCATCTTATCCCATCGTGTGGTTGAGGATAATGGAAATTTGAGGCGATGTTTTCAGGCAGTTTCTCTTCTCATACTGTTGTGCAGTCCTAAGAGGGCTTTTTACTCTGAACCCTGCATAATCTGTGCCCCCAGAGTTGCAAGCAAAATATGCTTAAGAAAACCACAAAACTTGGTAAACATTGGAGATTTTCCCACATGATTTTTCTGACTATCAGTCTAGTTTATGCTTCTGAAGAGCACTCATTTATCTCCTCCTGGCTGTTAAAGCTCCTTTTCTCTCTTGTTCCCTCTTCCTATTGCTCTTTCAAGCTACATCTGGTGTGGGCAGCTAAGCTGAAAGAAAGAAAAAATGGATGGAAGAGAAAAGATGAAAGACCTCCACCAGGAATCTCTCACTGATGGAAATCTGAGGTATCTCTGTGGTCAGAGGGTAAGAAGGTGTTTCCAGAGGTCTTCCTGTCTTTGTCTCTTCCTGTCTGTCATGGGTATTACTTGCAGGTGAGTGAAGCAGAACTAAAGTGTTAGTCTGAAATAATTCGAAATAATTTGAGGGCTAAATCCCTCAAACCATCATGGGGTGGTTGCATTTCAAATGGGGCTGACTTTGCCCCGTCTCTGCCAGCTCCCCTTCTAGTCCCCTTTCCAACACCATCCTGAGCCACATGAGCATTTTTCAGCAGAGTAACCCCCACAGGCACTTCTTGCCCCCTGTCTGGTAATTTGATTAATAGGCTGGATTGAGCAGCATCATCTTCTCAGAGCCACCTCACGTCACTGGGTGCAATGGCTGGTTTCCAAACCACGCAGTGTGGAGCACTAGGGCTTAAGAGACGGCTTACAGAATTGTCCTGATAAGCAATGACAAAGGAAGCAGGGACATTAGTCACAAGGAGACCCGGGCTTTGACAGCGACAGCTGATGATGTACAGCACCTGCATTTGGTTTGCAATCAGTTCAGGCTACACTTCAGATGTTTAGGTGTCTTTTTGGTTTGGGTTTGGGTTTTTTTATTGAGTTTTGTTTTTTTAGCGCATCCACAGAATTATGCTCATTGCTCCAGTTGCTGTGTATGCGCCAGACTGAAAAAGTGTTCTCTTTCAAATCCCCAGTGGCCTGCTAAAGCCCCAAACCAAGCAGCAAGGATTAATTCCTCCCCAGATAAGATTTTCCTAAATCCTAACAGATAATTTGTTTGAAGTTTAATTTTAGTCTGTTATTACACACATGGGCCTTATCTTCATTCAGAGTCGTTAGCAAAATTAAACAAGCCTCTTCAAATAGGAAAGGGAAGCACAGCAAGAGCACAAGCCAATGAGTGAAACGCAGGGCTAATGGCCCTAATGGTAGGCTTACGCAGCACTGGGAAGCCCAAGCCCTCAAGGAACCTTCAGTTTGTCATGTTCTTGCATGTTTTGATCCATGCGGCAAGGGTACACCCTGCCCTCCAGAATCCCATGATGCTCGAGTCACCTGTGCTATGATCCATGTTAGGGTACCTATACCCTGTCTCTCCTTCTAGTTAACAGGATGCCTCCTGAACTCCATGCTTCCCCAACTCTTGCCCATCTCTCTACATTGCAACAGCTCTGGGTTTGTTTCCTTAGGTGCCAGAAGAAGTTACAACGGCAATCCACAGCAGAGCAAAGAAGAGAAGAAAAATGCAGCCACATCACATCTTTAAAATATGCCCTGTACCAGCCGTACCACTGGTTGAAGTCTATCCTAATTGCTTTGCATGGTGAATCCATATCTCCACCGGTGGGCTGAACGCTTGCCCTCTAGCCACTGTGACATAGAGCCTGGGGAGGAGGTCACCTCCTCATTACACCACTCTGTAAATAGGGTTTGAGCCCTCAGTCTCAAGGTGCAGAGGAGTGTCTGAATATGTTAGCATTGCAGGGTGCTGGTGGTCAGGGTGATGTTGAAGGGAACACCTAGACAGCTGCCATTTTTATGCTATTTGACCTCGGTCAACAACGTTTCTACCAGTGCTCAGCTGACCATGTTAGCATTTGATGTATAGTCTTGTCTTCATAAAATGCAAGATTCTCTTCAGAAAGTGCTCTGAATTCTCCCTTCCCCAACTGCAGTTTGTGTAAAAATACCAGATCTAGAAATGAGAGAAAGGGACTAAGTTTAATAGTGATTTAAACCAAGTTGGGAAAAGAGCAATGCTGCTGGTCTCTGCCTTTAGACCTGTTTCTTTCTTCTTTAGCTCTGCCAGGACCACATGGGCTCCCTCTAGCGAGTACAGGACAAATTCTTCTGCGGTGAAGCTGGGAAGGTTACCTGGAGCTCATCAACTTTGGCATACAAAACTGTGGGTGATAAGGTAGTTAGGACGTGGTATCTATAAGATTAGGCCTCAGGACAGGATGCTGAACATCTTAAGTTGCATTTTCTGCCCTGCCTTCAGTCCATATGTCCACGGTCAAGTCACTTAGGGCTGGACTGATGGGAATGTCAGGGGAATGCTAATGTGTCCCTTGGGCATCCAACCAAACAGCCTGGGGGCTGTCCCCAATGCCTTGCACAGCTCGTAGGTAGAGGCAGCCACCTCAGAAGAGATTGAAAATTGTGATGGGCATCCACAAACCACTCTGTGGGATTTTCCCCTCTCAGGATTGTTTACTTTCAGGGTGGCAGAGCACTGGCACAGGCTGCCCAGAGAGGTTGTGGATTCTCCTTCTCTGGAGACATTCAAAACCCGCCTGGACGCGTTCCTGTGCAACCTGCTCTGGCAGGGTTTGGACCAGATGATCTCCAGAGGTCCCTTCCAACCCCAACCATTCTGTGTTTCTGAGATTTAACCCCGGTCTTCCTGCAATATGCAGATCCCTATTATCAGTAGGTAGGGTTTCACAGCCCAGGCCTCTCCTGGAGCAGGATCGGTGATGAACCCTATGGGCAAGTTTCTGTGGGATGAGCTAGATGAGTGCTCCAGAGCATCTTTGTGGGTGCTTGCTCATACCCTGCAATGAATCCAGGATTATGCAGGGTAACTTGCATAACTCCCATGAAAGCAAGGCGCTGTACACATCTGGGGACTATCAAAGGTAAAATGACTTGCTGCAGAGCTGCACCCTGCATCAGCCTGCGAGAAATGTGTGTGATTGATTGCTCATCAGCGTTTGGGGGCTTTTAGGTGGAGCAGAGATACATCCTTATCTCTAGTATCTTCTCCTTCAGTGCTGCTTTTAAAGCAAAGTGGTTGTGATCACAGTAGACATATCAATTGTGCTCTGAGACACAGTGGATCAAGTCTAGGGGCTTAAATAGAGGAAAGCCGTCTGGAAGTTTTCGAACAGACCTTATCATGAGACAGATATGGAGTTGTTCAGTCCAAATGGAAAGGTGGTTCTGACCACATGCACAAGTATAAATGCAGGTGCCCAGCAAACTTTACCTGCAAAACAGCATCAGATAGGGCATGAGGGACTGCAGCCTTAGGCAGAACAAAGGTGTCCCAGCCCAAGGTCCAATGCAAGCTCTAAGTATGGATTTTGGCGCTAGTCTCACTCTACCTTGGTTCCTAACCTCAACCATTGATAATCGTATTTCCTAATCTTCCAGGTGTATTGCAGAGGTAGCCACCTAATTTATTATTTGCCTCTGGGTATAAAAATCATGACAATGATAAAATTCTTAATTTTTAAATCAAAGATTGTAAGTCAGATTTTTTTTTAATCTCAGTTAAATAAAAATTAAGCAAACCAATCTAGATTAAGGATGTAATCTCCCTTCCACACAGTCTACCTATATGTTCACTAATATAAATACATTTTTAACTATTAACTAGCAACTTCAGTGGTTACAGCTCTGCCCCATATGTTTTAAGGACAAAGTAGAACAGTGAGTGAATAACACTAGTTCCTCCTATTTCTCATAAATAGGAAAAATCTACTTCTAAAATAGAAATGAAGACTTGCTAATCCTCGTAAAGGCAGCCTTGAGGGATGGGAAATCCTGTATCTGAACACCAATGTGATGCATCAATAAAAAACATTGAATTCAGCCATTACCTTCTGATAATGGAGAATTGACTGTATAATTTAATTTAGGACAGCCTGCAAAAAGAAACTATAATAGCCAGAAAATATCTTCATTCTCCCCGCCTTGTAATATGGGTAGGTCTGTGTAGAGTTAGATGGAATGGAGAATTATTTTTCTTCTAAATTTAAGTATTGCACAGCCAAAGGACAAGAGGCAAGAGATACAAGTTGCTGTAAGTGACATTCTGGTTAGATATAAGAGGAGAAATTCTTCTCAATGAGTATGGTCAAACACTGTACCGTGTTGCCTGGGAAAGTTGTAGGATCTCCATCCTTGGAGATACTCATAACATGACTGCACAGAGCCTTAATAACCTGATTTAACTTTGACGTTTGTCCTGCTTTGAGCAAGGTGTTGGACCAAATGACCTCCAGAGGTCCCTTTAGCCTCAATTATTTGATGATTTTATGACAGATACCAAAGTCCTTCTGACACATTAATTGACAAGGGTTTTTATATTACCAAGAGGGGGCAACGTGTTTTCACTCACATACACATATACACACATATGCTGGAAGTAGGCAGGCTGAGTTCTAAAGGCAGGACAAAAAACACCATATAGGCTTTAAATACCTACATGTAATTTCACGACTTCAGAGAGCAGCTTCCTGTTGAAGTCTTAAAGATGAATTTTGAGGTCTGCAAGTCTGGCTGTTCCTTAGAGGTCGGACCACATCTTTGTAAAGTGGCTCACAGTCAGAGTTGTATACAAGTGAATACAAAATAATAGTACAAGTGAAATCAAAAATAATTTGTTCAGAATGCCATTTTCAGGCTTTCTACTTGCACTAATCTGGAGGGTTTGGTTTTTTTTCTGGAAAGAATATACTACCTCCAAATAGACTAGATAGATAGTGTTACGTTCCTCTAAGAGGTCACTAAAATTAGGCCAGTTCTTAAGAAGTTATTAAGAGCAGGTCATATTTTCAAGTTACTTCTTTCATGATATTTTCCACAAATTCGTTTTGAGCTTTTTTCCCTTTCCCTTACAAAATGACCCATTTTGATACCAAAACTATTTAAAAATTGTATATATTCAAGTTTCTACAGCAAATACACCAGTGCATATATGTTCCGCCTCAGCGTGGATAGTCATGCTAGCCTGTTTGCTGTAAACAGTAACAGCATGGTGTACCTTCACACTGGGAAGAGGAAAAAAGCGTTTTCAACAGCAGCCCGAGTAGGATCGTAAACAACATAACAAGCTGTAGAAAGACTAAAGTGATGTTCTCTTGCTGAACAAAGACCTCTAAAGACAGATAAGCAAGGTAAGGTACCTGTGTACCAATACGGCTAGTGCAGATAGGGGCTGAATTTCAATTCCTCTGCTGTGGAACTGTACATCCCCTGTGAGATGCAAAGCATGCTTTCCATAGACTGAAAGCCATTCTGATTCAGACTAAGCTTTGTAACTCACTCTCATTAGAAGTAAGTTAGGTAATTTAGATTAGTCTCAGGTAATTTAGATATCCAAATCCAAGGTTCAAATGACCAAGCAAAAAATCTTCCTTCTTTTCATCACTTTGCTTTCGGATCACCTCTATACAGTTTGGAAGTGTGATCTAGTGGAAAGTCAGCATTCAGAGACAAGGAGACAAAAAAAAAAACCCAATGTTGTGCCTCTGATGAGCAGATGACAAGGCAGCAGGTAAATTCCAGATATTTGGATTGCCGATGGTGTTGATATCAAGAGGGGTTTCTCTTTATTGTGATCACTTTTTATATCATTGAAACTTTGATTTTTTAAAAATTTTTTTTTTTACTCCTGTACTAGTCTAAATTTTTGTATTTTTTCAGTATTTGGAGATTTACACATACTGAGGAATGGAATTATGGGGAGTATTCCCTCTCACAGTTCAACTTTACATATTGTTTAGCATCACAGCTAAGCGGAAGAAGTGTTGTTAGTTTCCATAGGGAATGATGCTAACTCTCACGGTGGTAGTGTTGAACAGTCAACTACGTTTTCTGAAAGCACGCTTTGGTAAGTCTCTATACCAATAGAGCTCTGGGATCAATCAAACCTTCAGATGCTTTCCAAATAAACCATATTTGTAGACTTTTCAGTCTTATGTGGTGACGGGCACAATCCAAAAGAAAAACTGTGCTCCAAACACCCCAGACGTTTTGGGAGGCAAGTTTGAAACTCTCACCCTAATATGGGGTCACCTTTAACAACTTTATTTACGGAAGCAAAGTTCTCTCTGATCGAGATCATGGTCTTGAAATCTATAATGGGATCTGATTTGTGTGGTTTGATTTTATCTGGGGTTTTAAGAGTGTTGGTTCATATTTCTTCATGTGCTATTAATTTGTGTTCCCTGACAGAATAAGCACAAGATTCATTTACATGAATAACCCCTGAGGGTTGAAATGCTCTAATACTGTAACAGAATACCTCATTGCTATTTATTTCTTTTGTGGCAGTGGTTTTTTTCCCCACTGGTTACTAACTGCTTTTGTCCTAACATTATGCCAGTGTAAAACTTGAAGCTGATTTAAATCCTTCCCTTAACAAAAAAGAAAAATGGTAGCTATAGTGTCAGGTGTGACTGCAGTAACCAATGCAATGGGGGGGTTCACTCCCACACTGGCTCTTGCTGGCGTGATACACATGGTCCAGGTGACAGAAGCAGCTACAAAGCAACAAGGCAGCTGTGGATAAACATCTGTGGTGCAGCCTGCGTGGGACAGCTCTTTGCCTCTTATGTAGATAAGCCATAGGGCAAACACTATCCTGTGGACTGCTCAAACTCATGAAGTTTTTCCCTCCTTTTACCATAGATCACTTTTTCCAGTATCATTTTTTAATATGCCTAATTATTGTAAAATTCAGCAGAAGTACGGTACGTGTGGAATGGATCCTTGAGCAGAAAATATTTTGCAGAGCTGCCTATACTACTGGTGCTCACCTGAAGCTCAAAAACCTTGTGTCAGACCCCTGAAAAGTCACCAAATCCTGCCGTTTTTCACTTGCACATAGGATCACATAACACCACTGATTTTCTGTGTAGTTTGCACAGAGTGCAGCTCGCTCTTCCATGCCAGAACCCCTCTGCTTGGGCTGGGAGCCGAGCAGCTTGGTCTCCATCGCTCTCTTGAGAATCTGCCTCTCCTCAGCTTTGCTGTGCCACCTTCCCCTCTTGCTTGGGGATGTGTTTAGTGCCCACACCCAGACTTGCTTGCTGGTAGGTAATGGCTTAGTGCTTTGACTCTGCTGTGGGAACACTTTCAGCCTGCCTTGGTGTTGTCCAAGTTGCTCCTGCACCCTTTGTAAGTTGTTCAGGTGCTGGTACTTCTACCTGTCAGGCTCTGCTTGGCTGCCTATTAGTCTTGAAAGGACTACAGGGACAATCCACCATCATTAGCCCTCTTCCTCTGTTCTGTGCCTGTCCTTCATCCCTTGTGCTGCTTGGCGAGGAGGTGTTCCTCACTGAGCTGTTCTGCATTCTGCAGCTGCACACCTTCACCACTAACTGACCTGCTCCATGGGCTCGGATGTGCCATGCTTTGCATCACATGCCCGGACACATGTCTTGCCACTGTGAACAGAGGGTAGCCCAGCTCCCAGAACAGGAATGCAACACACCACCAGTATGTACGTCCTGTTGTATGAAGGCAAGAACCATCTTCTGGCTTTTTCCTAAGTAATAGCCTCCTTTTTTTTTTTTTTCTCCCCCATTTTCTTTTTTTGGCTATTGAGATGGAAACAGTATTTTCTTCGTATGTAAAACTGTTCCCATTATACTATCAGACGGATATTCAATGCACTTGGCTTAGCCCAAGCCTATACCTTTTACATCCCTAGCTTTGTATGGCTGGTATTCATCTTGTTTGGTCAATTCTTGTGCTTTCCATCATTAGCTGGCATTTTTCAAAATCCTGCCTCAGATACCCAGCCCACCCTCGCAGGCAGTGGAGCGAACAGTCTGCGAGAGCCGTGGACCTATCTGCTGGACCCAGCTCCTGTGTATCGCCCAAAGGAAAGGCAGTGGTCCGACAGCACGCTGATGGATCCAGGTCTGTCACACACAGCCTCTGCTTACACTCCAGGCCGAGTGTGCTGCTCAGGCTGCTGACAGTAGTTGCTCTTTGGACTTATTTATCCTTGGCTTACATTACTAGAGGCTCGGAGAGGATGTGCTGTAGTGCCTCACAAGTGCTTTCTTCATGATGCTCTGCAATGGCTTCTGTTCAAGCTGCAAATGCACCTCTTGCCCAAAAGTAACTGCCAGAGTTATGCCAAAGACATCAGTCCTCACTCTGACCTCTGGGTGCCGTGGATGGGCCAGTGACAGATCTGAGGATTCAGGAGAGGAAACCCTCTCTGATCTAGGCTTTCATAACCATGAACTAGTCCTTCAGTCAGGCCCTGGTGTGGAGAGCGTGGAAAGCTGCTCAAAGACAGACGTGCAAAATAAAATCAGAGAGAAAAAGGGCCCATGTAGAGCCAAAGGGCAGAAAGAGACCAAAATTAAAATACAAAGAGGAGGAAAAAGAGACAATGCAACAAAAATAGGGAAATTCAGAGTAGATTTATTGTAAAGAGGGGGGAAAAAGGGAAAGGGAAGCTGAAAGCTAGAAAATTACCCAGTAGTTTGGTAAAGGGCAGGTAGATGCATATTCTCAGGCTCTAATTGTCCCTTCAGTTAAACTTTTGTGCTTTTATTTACAGTTAAGAGAAAGAAGATGGACTTGTCGGCACATAACGAGCTGCTATTTCAGGTCACAGTGACTATCTTAGATCTTGCAGCCCTAGGGATAATATTTTCTGTATTACTTGTGGAGTATCTCTACAGCACTCAATGCTGATGTAACCGTGCCCCAGCACGCAAAAACTTTTATAACTCCTGTCTCAAAAGGAAGGATTGAAACCTTGGCCTTTCTAACGTCAATGGAAAAACTCTATTTCACTTCAGTGTGAATTCAGGATTTCATCTCAAACATGGAGTTTGTTCAATACTGAGAGCTCTGTGAACTGAAGGTCACCACCAAAGACAAATCTTGGGAGTTCAGGTGTTTTTTTCCCAGAAACTAATGTAAGTTGGCAGGAGTTTCTCCCATTCCTCCTAAGTAGAAAGGCTGTACAGGGTTAGTATAAAATAAGCTGCAATTCGTCTTACTTTGAAGAGGAATTCCTCTGTATGGTACGGCAGGGGCAGGTTTCACAAAGGTGATTAGAAAACAAGCATTTGCACACAGGACTTTCAATGAGGACGTTATCTCCCTCTAATCCAATAATTCTCGCTTTTTTTCCTGGCTTGGGGTGTGCAGCACTTTACAGGCAAACACAAGGCAAAACAGCCATGTGCTCTGAATAGCTTACATTCAAATTAGATTGACAACATAATGAAAGATGAATAATGTTATATTTGGAAGTCGTTGATAGAAATCATCCCCAGCTCGTATCTTGAGAGGATAGTAGGATGAGTGGTTATCTGTGCCTCTGCTGCTTCTTTCACAGTCATTTTCTTTTCTCAACTTGCCTGGCACTCTTCAAAAATAGCCTCTTTAAGATACGAAATTTATCTCTATTCTTCTAAAAAAATATCCTCCTAACTTTCTGGATGGACTCTTATAACGCTCTGATTATGTTTTAGAGTTGGTGTACTCAAATCCCCACTGATTTCCAGGATGGATCTTAAATCACACATTATATACCCTTATCCCCCAATACTCTGCTTGGGATTTACAGTTCCAGTTAAAGTTACATCTGTGAAGGAAGATGACATCTTGCTGCTCCCTATCCTTTTAAAATACCAAATCGATTTAAGGGCTTAACTTATTGTTATAGTTTATCCTGAACCTTCTGAATCAGTTCATTGAATTTTAGCTGTAGCTATATAAAATTCTATACAGTGAAATTATTTGGCCATACTGAGAACGGCTATGCCATGATCCATCAATGCCACTAACTGCCAGCAATAAAGAAATCCTCCTTTATTCTCCATTCATTCCAGTGAATTTCTAAAACTACTATTGAACACCAGGAGTATATTTTACTAGGTTTTAATTTTTTTCTCCTTCTTTTAAAGAACACATCAATTATATTTACCTGAAATGCACTTCATTGTTGAGTGGCTTCAGTAGCTGTCAAAAAGAGACACTGGGAAGACCCAACGAAATACAGACTTGTAAGACTGAGTGTAGTAGTGAGCAAGATAATGGAAACATTTATAAGGGAGAAGATTACAATTCAGTTAGAGATGTGATTTAGTAAAGGGAAAGCTGCATGGTTCTGTTAAAAGAAGATCATGTATGACAAATGTATTAGGGTCATTTCAATGCATTGCTGAATTGATAAAGATGAAATCGTTGACATAATTCATCCAGATTTCAGGAAAGTATTTGTTACAGACTGTACAGGAGATCGATTTACAAGGTCAGAAAGCTGAGCATAGGGGACAACTCTTGAAATGGAATACAAATTGGTTTAGGCACAAGAAACAGATGGTGTCAGTAAAATGAAACAATTCAGGGTGCGATGAGGTACGGATATGCTTGAATGCGAATACTGAATACCACATGATTCAGGTCCCAAATCATTTGTTGCGCTAGGAATGTGGACATAGGCAGGTCTTCACAGCTTTGGAATTAAAAGATTTGCAAACCTCTCTGGGGTGATTGATTGAAAACAACCATGAAAATGCAAATCATCGTGGAGAAAACCATGCAGTAAATGCACTTCTAAAGTCCTCTATGGACAGCAGAAAAATGCCTAAAATTCACAGGTGATTAACCACTTCTACCTGCTTTTTAACACCATCTGTGCACCTTGTTAAATACCAAATTGAAACAGATACATTTTCCTGGTGTGTCAGAATCTGCCCAACCACTAAAGTTGAGACAAATGACATTGTGCTGTTAGTGAAAGCCATGAACAGTGCAGAACTGGAGGGCTGGAGAGTGCAGAGTGCGCTCTCCGTCAGAAAAATGTCCAAAGAGATGCCTTAACCAGGCTTTGACTTCTTTGTTCTTACTATGTGGATTTTTTTATCTTTATTTTAGGAATAGACTGAGAACAGTCTAGAACTGAGAACAACTATGACTAAGCACAGCAAGCTCATAAGAGGGTCCTAAAAACTAGCAATGTTCCACCAAAGTCTCATTTTTTGCATACACAAATTGGCTGCCATCCTACTCAAACACGGAAACACCAAGGGGCCTCACTACTCAGTACACTCTGCTAGACAATAGTGTTATTGTTTCTTTCAAAGCAGAAGGGCCAGAGGTCTTAAAGTTTGGATGGGAATTAGGCTCCTTGTAGCATTTAAAGTTCCACCACGGGTCTCTACACATGTTCTAGCCCTAGAGTTTCTTAAACAGTGTGGTCCTCTTGGCTCCCACCTCCAGTGGTGAAAGCACTAGTTAATTTTATTTACCCCAGCCTTTAAATGTACACATTTCTGTAGAGCAAAGATGCTTCTACTTAACGAGAATCTTGATATAGAACCATAGAATCATTCAGGTTGGAAAGAACCTAAGATCATGGACTTCAATGGTAAACATAACACTGCCAACTCCAGCACTAAACCATGTCCCTATGCGCCATGTCTACACATCTTTTAAATACCTCCAGGGATGGTGACTCATCCACTTCCCTGGGCAGCCTGTTCCAATGCTTGGCAACCCTTTCAGTGAAGATACAAAACTTTAAAGTCCACGATGGAGAAAACCCTTTGCAGAGAAAATATTTCTGGCAAAACCATGTAGGGTATGAACTATTCAGCAGGGATCTGAATGTCTTTGGCGCCTTACCTCTGCATACAGCTAACCACACCAAATTACTAGTACACGCCCTCAAAACCACTGCCTGTGCCTTGCTGGCAGGTTTCAGGAATCTCGCTTGCAGAGAAGGCAGATATAAAACAGATGGCTAAAGAAAGTACCATAGATACGCATGGCAGTAATTGAAATTAAGTTTCATTCAGTTCCATAAGCTTGGCTTAAAATAATGATTCAGAAGCTGGTTCATAATTTTCATTTGTCCCTACAAGCTGCCTCTGGAAGACAGGGCAAGGGCCAGGGAGAGTATCCACTTCAGCCTGTGATTTCTGCCCCCTGCTGAATTCAAGTCAGAGCTCTCAGCCCTTATTTTATCCAGTTTTATGGGGTTCTGCTTGGTACTGACTGTTTGGTGCCTCCACCACTTGTCAGAGTAAATAAATAAACATACCATCCACATATGACCTCTCACTAGGACCAGGAGATTATATTTTAAATTGATTCAGTGACCAACAAGCATGAAGAAAAAACCCTTTCTTGGTGAAAGAGTTTATTTTAAAAACAAACAGTTAGGAACTGAGAATAAAAAGAAAAAGCTATGAAATGCAAACGTAAAGCAAGCAGCAATTAATAAATTAAAGGTATAGATCTAATTTCAGTGGAATAATAATTTAATAGGATCATAATCTCATCAGTAAAATTGTCACCAATACAAGAAAGCAGCAGGGGCAAAAAAAAGAGATGGTCACCCCAGAACAGCATCTACTCCAATGGCTCCTATGATAGATGCATTATGTGGTTTGATTTCTTTCCATTTGATTCAAACCTGAAGCGTAGAAATAGATCGCTCAGTTTCTTCTGTTAAAGCTGTTGCACTTTTATAATGAAGTATTTATGTGAAGAGCGGGAGGCTATATCCCGCCAGTTGTGGCTTTATCTGGGATGTAGAAACTCAAGCTTCAGCTCCTTGATCCAATTAACATTTAACTGCTTTTACCAACTGGAGAAGCTTCCACGGAGATAAAAGAATGCTCACCAAACTTCTCTTAGAAGAGACTGAGGTTGAAGTCCCAAAGATCTGCACAATTTGAATGTAAAACAGGCAAACTTCGGCTCAGTGTCTCTGTATGGTGCCATTGCCCAGTCTAAGGCATGCAGTCAGGGTTTGATGAGAAATTTCCTCATTAATCCAGAAAAACTGCATACCAAAGCATATACATTTTGTTTTTTTCCAAATAGACAGTTTCAAATGGAAAATTATTTTGCTGTGATGTTCTCAACAAGTTTTGTTTAAATTTAATTTTTGTGCTTTTAGTCAGTGAGCTTTCTTTTGTTATTCCCTCTACATTGACTGGGAAGCACAGGATCAGGCTGGTTGTCCTTCATGTTCCCCACCTCATTCTTTGCTTACAGTCTGTCGAGTATTGACCACATATGTAAAGTGATGGTCTTTGTGCCGAAGAGTCCGGTGTGGTCACAGCAATAAATGTCTTTGCAATGGTCAGACAGCTTTCAGGGATTTGATATATCCCACCAGTTGAAAAATGAACTTGCAAGTCTGAAAAGCCACTCATATGTCAGATCTGATGACAGTACTAGGTCACTCTTCAATTTCATAGTAGCAGAAGGTAGTTTGAATTCCCCACCTGGATTTCTTAGTAAAACGAACTATTTCTTATATTTTCCTAACACACTCAGAGGAACATAAAATGCAGTACACGTTTCCTTAGTACCCGTCAGTTGTGCCTGTCTGAGTCACTTGACAAAATATTTTCTCTGATCTTATATTGCATTTTAGTTACATCAATAGCACTATATTTTAAGGGAAATAATAATAAGGCAGGAGGAGGGCAGTGAGAGACTTTCCAGTCTCTCTTGAGAGACTGTCTTGACAGGAGGAGTTTGATGCCTCTGGGAAAACAGAATTCATTTACACTAACTCTATATTCAATCGTAATGACAAGGCCTTAAAACAGGCTCTGAGATTTTGTACTTTTTTTCTTTACTGCTGTCTAGTTCCTACTGATTTGTCCTTATTCTTATGGTGAGGGGAAGAAGAGCCATGAATTCTTCTGGTGAACATAAAATAACTTATTGACAATCCCTACACAGTTATCTACTGTTGCTAGCAGAGACAACATGCCAAACTTTTCCAATACATCCTAGATCAAACCAACTAATTTTACCAATGCTCTTAAAGAAGTTAGAGCCTTCTTGGCCGAGTTGGATTTGAACTCCCCCCAGCATCTTCCAGAGTCTCTTCTACAGTTTTGGGGGACTTCACTGAAGTCCATGCTTAGTGTCAGGCTGAGTACGCCCACACAAGAGTGTGATTGAACTGAGCAGTTCTGTATAATGGGTGTTTACCAGGAATATCTAAGGGCTGGTGACCTGCTCAAACACCTGTGCCACCCTACCCATTTTCTGAGCACTTCAGCCATAGCTAGCTAGGAAGCACCCAAACAGCTATTTTCCGATGAAACCTTCCATATTACCTGACACTAAAGATTTCTCTAGACAGAAGCGTGCCTAAGAGGTAGATGCTGCAACACCACAGGGCCTTGGAGAAACCAGCCTTTAAAACAAAATTGTTGAAAGCACTTACATATGAAGTTAGACATACTATAATACTCCTAGAAAATCTATACAACAGGCTACTATTGACTTTGGATTCTCAATTACTCAGAAAACCCCAGAGTTAGGATTGTTCTCTTGCTTATATGTGCTCATTAATTTTCAAAATCAGTTTGTTTTCAAACTTGCAGTCTCTCCTCTGCCCTCCCACCTCACAGCTTTTCCTTCAATTCTTTCCATGAGCATCCCACCCGCTACCTGCACTCCTTCCTCTTGGCTGCTGCTTTGCATAGTTCTTCCCTTCCCTCCTTTGGCCAGACCTCACCTCCTAGCTCCTTCCTAGACCTGGCTTGTGAGATGACAGTCAGTTCCTGTCTCTTCCCTCTAATTCTCTTTTTACCACTCTCTCTAGGGGAGAGACCTCCTCTACTTTGAACGCCAGTATCCAGTCGCACCAGCTAACAGTCATACAATAGCTTTAAAAAAGAAAAGAAAAAGAAAATAAAGACTGTCTCCAATTTTAATGTTACATGGAGCATCTAATACACAAAGGAATACAATACATTGAAGGTCCAAAACTGCTGAAGAGGAAAAAAGAAACACCATCACTTTAAAGATCTTTGTTGTTTGCCTAAGATGTGTCCTTCACGGACTTGACTGGGCACAAAAGGATTCAACATAAATGAATAACTGCTAAACTGCTTCTGATCTGCAGATCATATTGTCCTGCTGACAGATCATGCATGTGAAGTAGAAGAGCTGATACAGGATAGTGAAACCAGCAATGAACCTGAGAAAATTGAGAAGGCGCAGCTGGAATATAAATGGACAAAAAGCAGCCTCTGACAAGGAAAGGCAAAAGCAAAGGAAAGAAAACAAACAGGGGAACAGATAAACGCTGAAAGTAATGGTACCCCCCACAAACATAGGATGCTTCCAACAAGATGTGTGCATAAGGGTTTGAGCGTGTATTTATCTATCATCAGATTAGCAAGAGCATGAACTAAAATAATGCTGATATAAATTAACAAAGGTACTAAAGTGGATGTTTTATCTATGATAGGTTGTATCCTCATTCAGAGGTATTTAAACCCTGATTAAATGGAACCCTGAGACATCTGTGGAGAGTCAGATTGAATCATCCTTCAGGGGACAAGCACTACATGTTTTCATTACATTTCAATTATGTAGCCTGTCCAGGTCTTAAGGATTTACACTGTTTTTTTAATCATATATTTCTTTAGAGTTGGACATGGATGTAATGATGATGTTAGTGCAGTAGACAAATGTTGACAAAAATAAGCAGCAAAATTTGAAGCGATCCACTCATTGGCTTACCTACAGATAAAAAAAATGGGTTGTTTTCTTTCTTAATGTCTGACAAAGACAATGATTTCTGAAAGCTGTGTTTTAGAACTGCTGATTAAATCTCCTGCAAGTGAAAACTGTTGGTTAAATCTCCTATGTATGTTTAACTGAACAGTTGCATCAAGGTTGGATCTGATTCTGAATGTGTAATTTGTCCAGGCCAAAAAAAGTTTTTTTTTTAGGAAGTCTGGAGCCTTCTTAATGAAATGTGGAAAATGCTTAGAGAAGTGGAGGGTAATCTGGTGAAAAGACAGATGAACTCAAGATACTGAGGGAAAGACTGATCACAAAGCAGAATTGCAGAGAAGGAAGATGAAACACTAGAAGCAGGTAAGTTTATCTAGTGAATGTATAGAGGAAGAAAGCAAAGAAGACAACGGATCTAGAGAAAAAGACAATGGGATGGTAGCTGGAGTGGAAGGCTGAGAGATGATTTTTTTTCTCAGACGTTCAATGCCAACACTGTATTCTTCTGATGTTGGCAAGGTAATGGTGCAAAAGCAGTCACCGCAGCAGGTAGGAGATGCATCAAGACACCTTGTTAGTTTTGCAATTAAAACAGCGGATCAGTACTGCTGAAACCTGCAGTTTTGCTTCGTGGTTATGTTTGAAACTTCGGTTTTCTTGGGCAAGGCAATTACTTCTCTCTTCGGTTTCCTATTTATAAGCGAGGGGTGATAGTACTTCTTTTCTATCACCTCCTTCTTGTCTGTCTGAGCTAAGGCAGGAGCCGTATCTCGATGCATGTCTGCCTGGAGGCTGGCAGAGTAACCTGGTCCCAGCCAGGACCGTTACGTAGGAGTGTCACAGCAACCACTGGTGAGAGAGGCAGAGAGGATCAGGAAAACTGAAGAAGCTGCCAAAAGGCTTGATACCAGGGACTAAAAGTGATTACTTAAAAATACATATTTGGATTCTTTTATTTCTTTTCTGATCCTATCAAGTGTACTCAAGGCACATTTCAGCTTATTTTTTATTTATTCCCTTGAATCTTTCTTTTACTTCAAAAGAAAGTGGTTATTCTCATCCAAGAGCTTGGGCTTTCTGAAAAACACCAGCTCTCATCAGACTTTTGATAAAATCATAAGAGCTAGAAACATTGAGAGTTTTTTTGTTTTAATAACCTCTCTTTCATGAATATTTACTTCTCATTTGAATAATTATCAACAATAAATATTAAAACCTTATGTTTGTGGGGCGTGCGAGCAGCTTTGGGATTAAAATGAGTGACATCCTGAAAAAATGAGGGCTATTAGGGGGTTATCTTTCTTACAAGCAGAGCTCTTTCTGCAAGAGCATTCTAAGTCTGGAGTACTACAAGACCAAGAAAATGAAGGAGAGAAAGAAGCAGAAGTGGGAAAAAGATTCTGTTTGGTTCACCTATACTAGCAGTTATATGGCTTTAACTATTAAAAATACTGTGAAAATGATAGAGTTTCTAATATAGTTTTCTTGTTCATTTCATTTTCATTATTTGCTATTTGCCCGTGCAAACAAGATGCTGTTTTCAGCAATGGTTTGCCAAGAAGCCTGTGAGGATATGCAGGATTGTGATATATCACACCCATGACAACGTAAACCATAGAAAAATATGACCAAAGACGAAAGACAAATGTACCCTCTAGAGCACTAAAGTTACAGAATGCCTAGAGTTGAGGAACAGCTAATTTTGGAAAAATAGGCTATAATTTGGAGAAAATGTCTAAGTTTGATTTATAATTTGCAGGTAAAATGTATGAACTCGGTATTTATCAAACTAAAGTTCCATGCTAAAGCTAGCTGCTCTCCTGGACGTTTTTATATGGAGATAACCACAGGTATTTATTAAACTTGATAATGTTACATTCAAAGAGAGCTCCTGCTCGGTTTATATGTGCCCTGTGTTTCTTCCCATATAAGCCATAAATTAAGCACCTTGAACAGAAATATTGTCAGTGGCAAGGCTGAGGCATGATCTGCTCGAAGGGATGTGAAGTTGTCAAAGGAGGATCTCTCAGCCATTCTAGAGAACAGAAGGACTCTGTCTAGGTGCCAAACCACAAACAAATCTTAACAATGGGGAAATTGTGGTAAGGAATGAGACACGCATATTTTATTATGTTGTCTTGCACTGCTTGTTGTGTTATTTAAAACAAAAAGTAATTGTGGCTTAAACTGCCCTAATGTTCCATGCAATTACTTGGACTTTGCCTGGAAAACATATGTCCTGGGAGCACTTGCCACATTAGGAGCATAACAAAGATTGCACGTGATGTGCCTCAAGGTAGACCTGGTCCGTGGGGACATACCATGCAGTGGCTGTGGCCACAGGGCTGTGGAGGGTGCATCTGAGCCATGGAGGTATCTGGAAGGGTTTGGAGTGTCACGTGGGTAGTGTGCTTGGGTTTCAGTGCTGACAGAGGAGTCTGCACTAGCAGGGAGAAAAAGAACTCAGACCAAGTCCTGGGTCATTGCATTATTTACACCTCCGTGAACTGAATGACAGTAGAGATCTGTGCCCAAAGTTAGTAATGTTCCAGTATCACGTTTTGAGAAGATGGTTTTCTACCTCCTTGTCCTCCTGCTGTGTCTTACTTTACACATACAATGTGATTGTGTACCTAATTCACAGGGGTTTTGTTACATATAAACAATATCTATGGTTGATGAAAAATTGGACATGAGCTGACAATGTACGCTCGCTGCCCAGAAGGCCAACCGTATCCTGGGCTCCATCAAAAGAAGTGCGGCCAGCAGGTTGAGGGAGATGATTCTGCCCCTCTACTCTGCCACCTGGAGTACTGTGTCCAGCTCTGGAGCCCTCTGCACTGGAAAGGCATGGACCTGTTGGAGCGTGTCCAGAGGAGGGCCACAAAAATGACCAGAGGGCTGGAGCGCCTCTCCTGTGAGGACAGGCTGAGAGAGTTGGGGTTGTTCAGCCTGGAGAAGAGAAGACTCCGGGGAGACCTTATTGCAGCCTTTCAATATATAAAAGGGGCCTACAAGAAAGATGGGAGAGACTTTTTACAAGGCCTGTAGGGACAAGGAGAAACAGTTTTAAACTGGAAAAGGGTAAATTTAGACTGGACTTAAGGCAAAAAATTTTTATGGTGAGGGTGAGATGCTGGAACAGGTTGCCCAGTTGGATGCCCCATCCCTGGAAGCGTTCAACACCAGGCTGGATGGGGCTTTGCGCAACCTGGTCCAGTGGGAGGTGTCCCTGGGTTAGAACTAGGTGATCTTTAAGGTCCCTTCCAACCCAAACCATTCTGGGATTCTATATAGAAGTCTGTATTGCAGTACAGATGCAATACCCTGATGCCCGTCCCCTCACTGACGGCTCTAGCAGTATGTCTGGCTGTTCAGTGGCTGTGGTGACAGACCCCAGGGGTTTTTTAGGATGACCACATAAGGAGAGGAAGACCCTTCTCTGGCCAACACACCTAGACACCTCTGCAGGGCCCTGGGCAGGCGCCCTCCCGCCCGGCCACCGCGGCCCTGCCCGCAAACTTCGCCGTGTGGAGGCTGCTGGGGCCCGGCAGAGGCGCCCTAGGCCGCGGGCCGTGACCCGCCGCCCCGGGCCCGGCTCCGGCAGGCCCGTGCCCAGGACGCCGCTGGGCGGCCGCCGCCGGGCGGCAAGAGGCGGCCGCAGGCCCCGCCTCTCCCCGCAGGCTCCTCGGCGGAAGGCCGGGGCGGGCGGAGCCGCTCTCCGCCGCGGCCCGCCGGAGCCATGAGCTCCCACCGCAGCGAGAGCGACTGGCAGGGGCTGGTGAGCGAGGTGAGGCGGCGAAGCCGGGGGCAGGCGCCGGGCCGGGGCGCCCAGCCTCCCGCGGCGCGGCCTGGACGCCGGGCACCGGCCCTCCCAGGGCCGCCGGGGCAGAGGGACGGGCGGGGGTGGGGGCGGTCCCCTGCTGCCGCCGCGCCGGGGCGAGGGGCACAGCCGGCGGGAGGGGACCCCGGCCCGGGGCCGACAGAGGCCCCGACCTCCGCGGCTGGGGCGGCAGCAGGGGGGCATCGAAGTGTCGGCTGGCGAGGCTGAGCTGTGCGGCGCCGACCCCCTGCACGGCCGCTAAATAGCAGGGACAAGTGCCTGCGAGCCTCTGGCCTCCATCAACCGCCCTGTGGCCACCGTTAGTTTGCGGTGGCCGGGGACTCGCCCGCGGCCGTGGCCCCCGGGCCCTGGCCCCGCTGCCGGCTGTGAGGGCGGGCAGGCGGCGGGGGACAGCCCTGCCCCGGCGGGTCCCCTCCTCAGGCACAGGCTTTGTGTTCTTTCCTCACTGCAGTCACGAGTGAAAGGGGTTTGACACCCACGGTGTCCTGAGTGCAGTCTGGTAATAGGGTAGGGGGACCATGAGCTTCAACAGGTAGAGGGAGGATTTTCAGTAGGCAAGAGCAGAAAATTTTACCTTCTACGACCACATTAAAAGATCCACAGCATTTACAGGTATGCATTTTCCTGTAACGACTTGAGGTCAGTGTTCTTTAAAGGAATATCATCAAAGTTAAGGCTGTTTAACAGGCAAAGCCATAAAGTTTGAAGTAGGTTGGAATGACGATTTTTACATTGCATTCTTGAGTTGCATTAATTTTGCATAACTATAAAAATAGTATTTCTATGTTTACAGCCCGCAAACAAAACTTCTGTGCAAATGGCATGGGCCTAGATCAACCTGGCCGAGTCTTCTGCCCTAAAGTATGATTCACACTGGTGAAATCCTCTGATTTCAGGAGGGCTTTGCCTCCATTATATTAAGTGAGCGTGGCTTGAAGCCCTGACCTGTCAAAAAGATGCATGAATTCAAGGTCCTGAACTTGTCACTTCTCCCAGTGATTTCAGTGGGAGTTTGTGTGGGCCTAGATCGGTGCTAGTACAGTAAGTCCAGAATTGGAGTCTACCTGTGCGCAGAGTGCTTGCAAGCACACAAACTAATCCAGAAGAAAGTGAAAAGTATGCTTTCAGGAGCATCCTGCTTGTGCAGCGTTGCATCTGATATCTCGTTTGCCAAATGGAGTTTTATTTGGGGGCAGGGGTGGTGTCACATGGCGGGGAAGGGTAAGAGAGAGAAACAATTCACGAGGTGTGTTCAAAGGAAATGTCCCTATTTTTGGCTTTTAAAACTTATCTAGAATTGCTTTGGAACTTTTTTACTTTTGATATGATTTTACCTGGAAACTCAATCCTGAAATAGAACACTTATTTCTGGTTTAGGGGCTTCTTGATTGTAGTGAAGTTTAATGACTGTGCTAAGTTACATTCTTGCAAATACTTAGGTATACATATAATTTTATTTTTTTTCAGGAACTATTAGGAGCCTGGTGATTTATATTCCATTTTTCCTTCCTTTCTCTCTGTTCCCAGAGCAGGCTTGCAGCCTGTTTTTCTGTATGAAGTCTGTAGCACGTGCTGTCAGGGTATAGACTTCCCCCTTTTGCCTTCCCCTTCCTTTGGCTATTGTGATTAACTTTGTGTGATTTACCCATTAACTCCAACATCCTAATGGGTCTGTGAGAAAGTGGCTCTAACTTCTGAGGTAACTTGTAATAATTTTTTCCAGTTTCCTGTATCCCTTAGTGGTACAGAACTTCTCCAGGCCTCTTAGCTTCAGTGCTAGGTAATTTAAGTTTTGTTCCCTACACATTTCGTAGGTACTTTGAAGTGCTTTCAAAATGTGAGATAACACAGGCAATAAAAGACATGGTAGCTCTAAACAAACACTTTCACATTGCTGATGCTGGGCAGTTAAAATATAGAATGGAGTTCAAAATCTTGGTATAAAAGACCAGAAGCTGATGGGCTCAGATCCATGGTCACATTCTTTTTCATTTCCACAGTCTCAGTCCTCCAAATTTGAAAGACAGAAGTAATTGAAATACTCATCAAAGCAAATGTAATATTTTTAAAAGTCTGATATTTTTAAAAGTCTGGTAGGATGTATTTTTGGTCCTTATATATATACATACACAAACATTTGTGTACACAGACCTTTTTGTAGTTTGGTTTTTCATTCTTCATTAGATAAAAAGAATGCTTGTGTTTTTTTAGGTGTGTTCCAGTCTCTTTCTGTGTTTACTCTTTTTTTCCCTTTTTACTTGTGTTCCATTTCAGTGCCTTTTCCCTGTACTCTTTCACACATCTTTCTCTGCTTTTATTATGCTCATCACTAACTTCTTTCTTGTTCTTTTGCCTCCATGTTTGTGTATTTTTCCACTTTAGAGCCACATGCGTTTGGGGCCTAGTGCGCACCTGGTACTCTGAACAATCTTTGCACCATGTGTACCTTGAACATTCTTTAAGCTAATTCTAAATAGAATGACGTAGGAAGGAATACTGGGACAAAGCCAACTTAGCAAACACTGAAGGAGCAGAAAGAGTCATTATTTCCACTGATAATCTTACCAACTGAATACAAAAGAACAAGCTTCAGGAGTGAGAATCCACATAAATTTTGCCCGTTCTTAAGCTGAGTTCAAGTATTGACAATGGATGAATACATATATAAAAAGTAAAGTACTCTGTTGGGTTAACACAGAATTTTTTCTTGGAGTCTGGGTTTTTGTCTTAACATTTACCTCACTGAATGACCCATGTTTAGGGTATTTAAAAGCCTGTGTAAAGCTGTAGGATGAAGACCTGGTCAATAACTGCTTGTTTCACACAAGTGAAACTGAACCATAGCATGAACTTTCTTGCTGGCTGGACTGAGATGGTGGCCTAAGTC
This sequence comes from Larus michahellis, assembly GCF_964199755.1. Taxonomy (NCBI): domain Eukaryota; kingdom Metazoa; phylum Chordata; class Aves; order Charadriiformes; family Laridae; genus Larus; species Larus michahellis. The sequence goes on along the minus strand of NC_133900.1, from coordinate 65,602,707 downwards.
TTCCAGAAACAAATGATCTTCATAAATCTCAAAATACTGTCCCAAGAGTATGGCCTATTCCTTTGAACAAGCTTTTGAATGTCTTTTATTAAAAAAAAAAAAGAAAAATCCTTGCTGTAAACAAAATACGTTTCCCACCTGCAAGAGGATGTAAAGAGGAAAGTGTGACAGTTATTAGTTGCTTTGCAGCGTGCCCTGCTAGAAAGCAATCACAGAAAGGTGGTTATACAGTACTCTTCACTCAAGAGAATAGAATTCTTGAAAATCATTTTCACCACCAGGGTCTTGGTTGCAGAGTTTTGTTTGTTTGATTCTAAGTGTTTTTAAATGTCTGTACTTATTTCTCAGCCTGACGACAGTGTTTATGGGTATGCTACGCTGTTGACTTACACAAACTCATGTGAGTCAGCTGAGTTAGTGGCTCAGTTTTCCTGTCTTGATAAGGGAGATGAAAAATAACTAAATCTCATGAATACAAATTAAAACCACAATATATGAACTTTGTTCAAGGGTAGTTGGGGGCTGCTTTTTGAAAGGCTGTAGAAGCTTCCAACCATGTTCTTCTGTGGAGAAGGGTGTGATTTCACTTTTTGCCTGAATCCTGTGTAATCTGTCTTGGAATCATTTGATCTGAGGACGGATGACAGAATCAGGGATGGAGAAAGTAGTAGGTGGTAGCATGATTTTGGGGCGGTGGGATGAGTTGAACAGTACTGGACATCATGTGTGGTAGGGAAAGAACACTTTTATGTAATCTGCAGTACCACCTCTGTCCTTGCTTTAGAGAGCTGACTTCTACAAGTTCAGCCTCCTTTCTGCTGCAGTCAGCGAGTGTGCTTCCATTCACTTCATTGAGAGTTGGCACCAGTCCTAATTTAATACTGCTTGGAGAACGTGTACTTTTGATGGTGTTTTCCAATGGAAGCAAGAAAGGTTTCCTAGGAAACCCATAAGACTAGAGTGGTTGTCCTCTGTCCTTTCTGCTAGCTTCTCCCTCGGATTTGCCAACTTATTAAATACAATGTCAAAACGCTTCTCTTTTCCTTGTCACCTCCCACACATTAGAACATTTACTCTGTGCTATTTACAGCTACTCATATGTGACTGAGCCTCCTAAAATTAGTTTGAAGAAATTTAGTCTCCATTTAATTTGTCATTCTCAAGAGGCTATTTCTTGATTATTAACTGTGTATGGTCGTCGGCAATACAGAAGGAAGTGATATGCTTGTGCTCTTGAGCTCCCTTGCCTAGGAACTGCCAACCTAACACTTGGAGAAAGAGTTTTGGGGAATTATTTATCGAACGTGTGACTATTGAGCGGTAGTTCTAGTTGAAATAGCTAAATGTTCCAGACATGAATTCTGAATAAGAGTGAGAAACGTAACCTGCTTGTAGTTGGCAGAGCATACCCTTCCCATTAGTTGCACAATCTTTTTTTTACGTGGACAAGAGAGAAGAGGAAGGAAAATTAGTGAGATTTTCATGTTTATAATAATCTCTCTAACTTTCTGTTATGTTGCCTTTTCAAACAGGATATGAAACGTAATTCACCAAACCTACATGAGGGGACCTGACAGGCTTTGAAGCCACTAATTTCAGAGCTTTTCTAAATGTGGGCAAATGCCAGTGGCTGTAGGGAAGAACAAAGTGGAGCGGGTGCTCTGAGGTCCCTAGGTGATTGGGTTGGCATCGTAATGGCTTTGTCATTTGGAAAAGGAAGTGGAAATGCTAAAGGAGTTGGCATTGTGACTTAACTGCTCTCCAAAGTTCTCGGGACCTATGGGAGAGGTGCTACGGAGACCTGCATGCTGGGCTTTTCAGGCAACCAAACAAGTGTTTTCTTCTCATGTTTCCATGTTCCGGGTTGGACTAAGGTACATACAGCAATGGTAAAGGGCAAACACAGAGAAATTGATCACATAATTCAATGCATACAAAACTTTTAAGGGCTGGGCTGCCTTGCAAAATAGTGTTATTTTGACTAATCAAATCAAATGATGGTAATTCTTAAGTGACCAGTGAAGATGATGTGGTGTAATATTATCATCAAGACAAGACATGGTGTTCTGGGGAGCTGCTTATATCGCTTAGATCATCAGTGAATGATACCAGCCTGATGTGTGTTTCAGCAGTCAGGAGGTAGCTGGTGAAGCAAGTGCTGGGCAGCAGGAAAAGCAGAACTGGTATTGCGGGATAAAACCAAGGACACTGCATTGTCTCGGGTTTTATCAGAGATGAGGACATGAGATGAGATGGCAGGCAAATGGCCAGTAATTGTGTATTTCTCGGGCTTTTGAGAGCTTGACTCTTTCAGGTAAGTTGAACAGTTTAATCTGAAGTCAAGGGCAGCAACATCACTGAAACACAGTCAACGAGCACCCCAAATAGTGATGGTACAATGCATTTTGTGACTCTTCAGTTTGTCATTGGCACAACAAAATTGCCTTCAAGAGTACTGTGAGGAGAAATTTGATAAAACTCCAGACAGTTCAATAGCAGCTGGATCTCTCCAAAAGGCGGTGAGTAGGATTCGTGGTTTCTCTGAGAGCATGGTGGACAATAGGGCTTCCAGGCCCTCGTACAATGTGGTGGCCCATCAGCATTTGAGAGAATGCTGGGTCCTGGAATGTTGAGAGAACACAGGATGTGATCCACAGTGATTCCAAAGCACAGTTTGGAGATAGTATCTCTACTTTTACCCTCAGAAAATTAGGTATTTTCCTCTTGGCACTAATTGCCATAAAATACCCAAGTATAGGCCAGTAATTTGTACAAATTTAAAATAAATTATTTTGTGATAGGAATTTGGTGTGTTTGTTGGTTTAAAAAAAGAAAGTCTAAAACCTTGACAGTGTCCCAGCTTCATCAGATTATTAGACCATGTCTACGGCGTCGTTAATGAGATCTATCCAGATTTGTCACTAAAAATAGCAATGGACAAATACAAAGTGTTTGATGTAGAGGGTCACCTTGGAGCAGTTACACTCTCCTGTAATGTCAGTCTCTTTTTACTCAATTTCACTAAAGTAGTTATCTGGCTGTAAAGCAGTTCAGGCAGTAATGTAGGATGTCATATATATTCCTTTAATTATTATGATCTTCCTTGTAGCAATTATAATTTGCTTTATTGCAGATAACAGTAAATTGGTAGATAAAAGTCACTAGACAGATATGAAAAGTTGTACTCTGTAGCTTTTAGATTGAAAGTGTAGCAGCTGGTTCTTGGTTAACTTTGTTTTTTAAACTTAAGATTCTTTTGGAACATCAATTAAAAAGAAACAAAAGATAATAAGAATATTTCATAGTAACTGTAGTGCATAACAGAATTCACTTGTTTGTCTCACTAATAGTATGTGAGACATAGGCTTTTTCCTTCAATTGCAGAGGAAGAAATCTCTGTATCAATGCCAGAAGCATCTATTGAATGCTTTTGCTCAAACTATATGAGAAAATTTTTCTTACTGCTTGCATTGCTCCAAAAAGACTGTTAAACTCCTATGTTCCTTTTGACAGCATACCAATTTTGCTGCACTTATTTGTCTATATATGGGAAAATGGGTGGGACTCAGTTGTTTCCCTGAGTAGAATTCATTTCTGGTGTACAGTTGTTAGGTCAGTTTATGGCCATTATTTTTTTTAACATTCAGAGTCACATATATTGAATAACCTCTTTGAGGTCTGTCTTTGTATAATTTGTTTTTCCTTGGTAATGGGAATTTGAAACACAGCTCTGTCAAATAATCAAATTCCACAGAAATGCTCTGGCTTTATTGTTTCTTGTACCATAAGCCCATGGAAACAAATTACTATACGTTATTACTATTTTTATCCCATTTATTTGGGAAAGTCAATATATGCAAAAGGTAAAAAATGGCTTCAAAAAGTCTTCTAGGTGGTCACTTTTACAGTAAAATCCAAACAGTACATTGATGAGAGATGCCAAGCCCCTTCCTTCTGTATGGCAGATCATCAGTATATCAGTCATCAAGTATAAATATACTTTAAACAAGGATGAGGTCATTATTCCTTTTCACTTAGACCCTGAACACAACTGTCCCCACAATCTGTTTATGGTTCATTATCCTCAACCTAACAGATAACGGACAATTCCCTTGCCCCCACCAATGCTGCTGTGAAAGGTAAAGCCTTCTTTTGTGCTTTGAGTGTGTCCTTTGTGGAGAGCTGTGACTCATGGCAGAAGCAAGATTTGTTTGGCATTCGGTCTGCATTTCCTGCCTGATAAGTATAATTTTTTTTATAGCCATATCCACATGCTCCAGTTAGCTTCCGACTCTCTCGTACACTGTTCCGTACACCAGCACTTGTGGCAAGTCTGGGAGGCACCTGCTGGTGGTGTGGGTGTCCTAAGGCAGATGTTTGGCTTTGCTCCCCTCCCACTGTGTACATTGTATAGGCTGTTCTGCACCACGTAGGTGGTGTCTGGATGGGCCAGCTTCATTCTTCCTGGTGGTTAAAGGAGCAGGACAGGCTACTCGGTTCAGGGGTTTTGGGCTGTTGGTTTTTTTAAAGTGATTGTGAGGTTTGCTTTTACTCATTTTTACTTGCAATTATTGTATCAGGTTGTTAGCATTCAAAAACAATTTAGTGAAGCATATTTTAGAATTGACTAAGACATGAGACGAAACCGGGAAAAGAAGAAGAGAGATTGGAGATTGTCAGAGGCAAATCTTTCCCTGTAAGGAAAGGAATTATTTTTTCAAGTTCGAAGCAATTTACCATGTCACTACAATCACTTGCTGACAATATTAAAGTTTAGCTTCTAATACCTTTCAGTCCTTTATCAGGGGACTTGACATTTGTGTAAGGTATCAGTAAGGACATAAGTACATAGGTACAGTTGCCTTTGTTGATGCCAAGGCATCATAATCCAGAAAATTTATGGCAGGATTTCAACTTCAGTATTGCCAGAAATAAAATTAATCCAAGGTGGAAGTGTCCTTTTTGAGAGTTCAGATCCTTCTTGGAATTGGTTTTCTCATTCCCTTCCGGCTTTTTTGCAACTAAGTGTTTACCATTTTTGTAAAATGTTGGCTGTACTAATATACCAAACTCACTTTTCCCTTTCTCATTGACTTGAAATTGAGGTTAACAAAGTCAGTTCCAAGCAAGTAGTACATACGAGTGTCCCAAAGAACAGCACTGACTTGAACAGTATGGAAATGCTGATGCTCTTGCTTTGTGCAAGAGCCCATAATGACAAAGTATTCTTGTCAGAGTATATAATGAAACTATAAATTGTTTTCATGACTGCTGTGATATTTGGTCTCTTGCAGAGCACATTCAGAAAGTATTTAGTGCCACGTCTTATGTGAGTAACATCACAAATAGAAATATATGCTTTAGCATGAGCAGTGTCAAGTAATGGGTAAGAAGAATCTGCTGATTGAACATCACATTAAGTGAAAAAAGTTGCTTGAAACTTCTGATAGGTAAGTTCAGGCACTGCAGGAAAGGAAGACATACACGTTACTATCTCTTCCTCCCAGTGGGGAAGGGCAGTGAAGCAGATCAGACTAATGCAGAACAGCTAAGATTTACAAGTTCTGCTTTGCTTTGTGCCTGAGCCCTATGCTTCATAGGCAGAGGCTGGAGGGGAAGGCTCACCTCTGCCTCCTCTGCCTTCCCTCCCCATTCAGGTGTTTGCAATATTCCTGCATTATTTCCCATTCTTTTAACTCAACAAGCACATGTGTATAATATCACTGCAGAAACAGTTTTTTTACCCATGTGGGTAGGGTATCACACTGTAATTGTTTCAGACTCAAGGTAAATTTTGGTTGTCACTCATGCGAGCCCTTCTGCTGTAACATGATCCTGTTTCACTGCCCTGGTGGAAGACTCCCCCCAGAGGACATTGCTGGGAGCGGGGAGGAGGAGGAAAGAAGGGGAAATGAGGTGGGAAATGCTGGTTGCTACCTGACAGCTGGCTATTGTAGGCACAAGTAGAAAAGGGACACAAGTTACAAATGGATTTCAGGCTTCTGATACAACAGATTTCTTTCCTGTGATTAATAAGCTAAGACAACTTGCAGCAGACTTTGATCTTGTGCAGGGAGCCTTCCTCCATCTTTTCAGAGAAACTTGAGCCTCTTGAATACAGTACTGGTTGTGGTAGAAAAGCCTTGTTACAATTATGGTGTTTTTTTCTTCTGCAGTATCTGGTGTGCAAAAGGAAGCTCGAAAGTAAAAAGGAGGCATTACTAATCCTTTCCAAAGAGCTGGACACCTGTCAACAAGAAAGAGACCAGTACAAGCTTATGGCCAACCAGTTGCGGGAACGACACCAGTCTCTGAAAAAGAAGTACCGGGAACTGATTGTAGGTTGTTCTTTATGAATACTCTATAACTGGGTGACAAGGGTGAACCTCCAAAAAAATGGAAAGAAGTCCATGACGACTCCTGTAAAAATGTTTAGGTACTTGTTTACAGTAGTCCTTCAGTTGTACAGCCCTGATCGTATTATTCCTCATTTGTTCCGCATTGATGAGGTAGTACCTGTTATATAAGACACAGAAAGACAGTGCGTGCTCTGAGGAAATTAGTTTCAGTCATAATTTCATTTAAAAACTGACTGCAGTATTATTATTCCACAGCAACTTAATGTACTGTTATGAAAAATAATGCAACATAAATTTGTAATAACTTGCTGTTCTAGAAATGTAAACAAATCTTCAGCCTCAGACAATTTTTTGAGTTGAAATTAATATTACTGGTATTAATCAAGATGCAGTATTTTAGAAACAATTTTGATAACAGTTTAGCTAAAATACATGTTTTAAAGTTTGATCCACAAAGTTAATATGGTTGCTGGCATGAGAAATAAGTTGCAAATAAAATATGTCCATTTATTTGTAGGATGGGGATCCATCCCTTCCACCTGAAAAGAGGAAACAGGTAGGATTCATTTTTCAGTTGGTGTTATTTATCTGCTACAAAATGACTTTGCAAAAATGTGAAAATATTAGCTAAGAAATCTGGTAAAAAGCAAGCTTTTCTGTCTATTGAAAAGCTCAGTCTAAACTGTGGCTGCTTGTGCTTTTGTCTGAACATGTTTCGCTCTAAAATATCTGAACCATCATTAATTAGAATATATGGCTATTGCTTTTAAACTCCCGTGAGACTGAAATTGGTCAGTGTACGGAGACTTGAGATTGTTCACCTTGTTTATCCTTCTTGTATTGAGTCGTAAAATGCGTTTGTGACAGGACTTCTCATACTTAAAAGCAATCTGGGAATGCATTGTCTTCATTCCATAATTGTTAATTTATTGTTGTGAGTACTGATTTCCATTAGGTACTCTCACAGGTCACTTAGGCTCTATGAGTTATAAATGGTAGAACAATGGTAATTGCATTTTATGGTTCCCCTGAAAAACTTTTTGCCTGCTCGCTTTTTTTTTTTTGTTCCTGGAGATCCACGTAGTATGTCCCTGTTGTGAAGTGCGTGTTGTCACATCCTAAAATTATCTTAATTTTTAGAGAAAAATAGCACCCAAAACACCACGTTTGAGCAGGGAGAGGAGGAGAACCCAAAAGAACAAAAATTGTTACTGTAATTGACAGTTCTGAACGTCTTTTAACCGTGTTTAAAACATGGTTATTGCATTCTCTTAATGGGTCAGAAGTTTTACTCATTATGCTTTCCCTGGGAGTTTGCATGTAGTTCCTGCTATTTTCTTAAAGCTTTAGGGACTTAGGGTTTTGGTTGTTTTAAACTAAACTTTCAGATGCAATGCAATGTAATTACTCCTTCAGGCACGTAAACAAGTAGCTGCCAAGAAGTCAGTGACTCAGTGTAGAATCATTTAACTTCTTCAGTATTTAGCATAATTTATTTGAAATTCTGTTATTTCAACAAAGTTCTAATAAAAGTTTATGACCAGATAAGTTTGTGCATTCTGACTACTAAAACTGGAGCTGAGGAATATACAATTAGAAGGACAAAACCCAATGCACTATATGGGTCATTACAGAGATAAGTAGGAAGGGATGCCATCCCATGTTGTTCTAATTCCTCTTCCGTCTTTCAAAACAAATAAATCTGACACTTGTTTCTAAAATAATAGCAAAATTTAGTCTAAATTCAGAAGCTGCAATTATATTAAGTTTTGGCAAATCGTACTGTGGTGAGTGCCTGGAAAGTCATTTAATAATCTAGCTAGGGGTCTTTTTTCTGAGGAAGTTACGTATTCATGCTAGGTAACAGTGAAAGAAAGAAAATCTTGTTCTCAAATGGGGTCATTTATAGATCTCCCCCAAGGACAATATATACTTTAGGTTGTACAGTAATAGGCTGTTAGTGCACTTCTTGAGTTTTCATTTTCCCGAGAAGTGTGTCTGTTGCATACAAGGTGGATAATCTGGAGTAGTTAGGGCAACCTTTCTAAAGAAGAGTATAGTTTTGATTTGAGAAATACATTGAAGAATAATAAAGCAAAGTTATGAATATTTCTCCATTATTCATGCACGTATGTTTCTTAGCATTTTCTCATCTAAGAAAGAGTGAAGTTCTCTATGCTCTTTCGGACTTTTTCCATCGCCTTTTTGCCCAGAAGCCTAGTTGCCTGCTGGGAGAAGTTTGTGACCTCACTCATTTTATAAAAACAGAGACCCTGATCCTATAATGAATTTTGTGTGACGCAAAAGTGCATGCTGTTCTCGTGGTCAGAAATGAGATAAAAAAATGATATGCTGAACAATTTGCTGTTACATTTCTTTACTGTAACTGAGAAATCATTGTTGAAATTGCAATCTAGAACCTTAAATGTAATAGGTGGGTTGGAATTGCTACTTTCTTCTCCTTCATCTCTTCATTTTTCACCTTTATTATCAATTACGCTTTGTGACTTCTTAAAATATCTTGTTTTCACAACGTGCCTTCTCTCCTTGTTTTGCAACACAGAATTTTCATGGTTTGTATGGAAATACCATGTAACCAGGCAATTTCTATCAGGAAGCAGTTAACTCAGAATTTGGTTTTGTAAAATTGGTGTTACTTAAAGGTGTCTTCATGTGCAGTGCTCTGCAGTGTTTTCCCTCTCAAAGCTGTGTGTGCAGTGATACGCATCTCTGACATAATCCAAAGATTGCTCTGTGTGTATTCACTTCTGCCGACCAACAAAAGCGGGAAATAAGAAACTGTGCTACTGAAACCTCTTTTCCTGCAGTAAGTGTTTTACCATTAGTGTTGTTATCGCAGCCTGTGGGCTGTCAGTGCTTTCCTGGCCCCTCTTACCAAACATTCACAATTAAATGTTGCGGTTGAAGATAGTTTTATAGTGTCTTGTGGGGTCAGGTGTAAGGTAGTTTTTGGATAAGTAACGGAAGGGTGAAATGTTTCAGGAGGATAGGAATAACGAAGAGTTGATTTTAATGTTAAAATTCACCAGAGATTGTAAAGAATAGACACTTCCCATTTTGAAAGGCATGTTAAAATGTTGCTCTGTCTACAGAGCCTCTGTTGTGCATCCTATATAAATAGAAATTCTACCGTTCTGCAGTGGTATATGCATCTGCTGCGATACAGAACTTTTTAATGACAAATACTGGCTATCTCTTGGACAGTGTTGCCATACTAGGAAACTTAAAGAAAAAAACATAGATGGGATTTCTAGCTTTATTTATACTGACTATTATTTTCATCTATATTGCTTGTATTTTCGGTATAACTTCAGTTCGGGAGAAGCTTTGTCATTGAAATAACAGATCAGTGAATCCTTGACCTTCTATATGAAATGGAAGTTCTTTTAATACAAGTGAGTTCCTTTGAATAAACAAAGGTGAAGTAAAATGCATGATTAGGAAAATGACTGTGCTGGGCCACACTCCTAAATATGCTTTGCTTAATTTCATCTCGTGAGACCACTCAGTTGGAGATAATGGGTTTGCAGTGGGGCTGTGTGTCTTGAATAAAGCCACAATGCATATGTTCACTGGTGAGGGCTTATATTTGTATTTTAAATATATGAGGAATCAAATTAAATGGAGCTAAACATCACAAGATCACAGAATGGTTGAGGTGGGAAGGCAGATCAACTAGTCCAATCACACTGCTCAAGCAGGGCCACCTAGAGCATGTTGCTCAGGACCGTCTCCAGTCAGGTTTTGAATATCTGCAAGAATGGAGACTCCACTGCATCTCTGAGCAGCCTGTTCCAGTGTTTGACCACTTTCATAGTAAAAAAGGGGGAGGGGTGCTCTTCAGATACCTGCAGGTATTGGGCTGGCTAAAGTTCCACATGAGGACTATGGCCTGTGAACATGAAGCTTCTTCCAGTTGTGTGAAGAAGGCCTCATCTACTACTTCCTGATCAGGAGATCTGTAGCAGATACCCAGTACAACAGCATGCATGTTGATCTGCCCACTAGTCTTGACCCAAAAGCTCTCAACTGACTCCTAACCTGTCCCAAGGCAGAGCTCCATGCATTCCAGCAACTCTGTCACATAAAGGGCAGCACCCCTCATCGCCTTCCTGCTGTCCTTCCTGAAGAGCCTGTATTCCTCCATCACAGCACTCCACTTGTGTGAGCTATCCCACCATTTCTGCATGATCCCCATGAGATTGCAGCCCTGTAACTGAACACAGTCTTTGAACTCCTCCTGTTTGTTCCCCATGCTGTGTAAGTTCCCCATGCCGAGTACAGGCCTCGGAGGGGCATCCAAGTGTGCCAAGTTCCACAGTACAGGCTTCAGAGCTTTCCCCACAAGGCTGTTCTTCAGGCATTTACTTCTTTATGTGCCTGTGCTCAAAGGAATTAAACTTCAGCTCAGTTGCTTTGTGAATTGCTATGTCCCTTCCCTTCCCATCACCCCAGGGTCTTGGCTTACCTACCCTATCCCAAGTTTCCTTTTTCCCTCCCACATAATTTCTAGTTTAGAGCTTTCCTTCTGAAGTCGGACAGCCTATTGGCAAAGATACTTTTGCCTCATGTAGTCAAGTGGTTCTTGTGTCTTCCAAGCAGTTGTTGAGCCTTAGAGAGGGTCCCATGGTCATAGAACCCTCTTTGAGGCTCCTAATAATGAGCCTCATGACGCAATGATGACATAGTCATACTGTATAGCACAGCTTGATAGCTACTCTTTTTGCCAGGGAAAAAGTCTCATCAGAGAAACTGTGCATCTTTCCTGAAGGTTGCAGCCCTTAACTCTGTTATAGTTATTAGTGGGTGTTCCAAGGTGATTCATTCAAACCAAGACTCTGACTGCCTCAGTGATCATTGACATCACAGCAGCATGCTACCCACTCATCGAGACGTTGGTCAGGCAGCTTAACTTCCACTAATGAATAAATTCATGAGTGTGGCATTTTGGGGAAGCAGAACATCAGAAGGAGCAGAGGTTCCAAACAGAAGTGTGTTGTGACATACCACAAATGGACTCATTTTGATCCCATTCATTTCCGCTCTCAGCTTCTAGCTTAACGTACTCAGCTGTCACAATTCCCTTTTGAAACAAACTTCAGGGATTACCTTATGACAGTTTTTGACGTCATCAGCAAAGATGATGAGTGTGACTATAGTGTGACTATTTCTTGTTAATTAATGAATTTGGGAAGTTTTGCTAGTCTTGTGCTAAGGCATGAAAGCTGCCCTATGAGATAAATGAGATGAGAGCCCTATGAGAGAAAATCTTCAGATAAAATACACTACAGGGTAAGTATTTATCTCACAAAGGTTCTGTGAAGATTGATGTGATTTCCTCCTCTCTTCAGAGGGTTTGAAGATGAAAACCACTATGCATGTGCCAAACTTAAACCTGTGCGCTTTGCTCTGGTTTGTAGGTGCATGTGTTTGACTCCCATAATGCGAAGTAGCAGATGGAAAACAGTGAGATCGTTTGCCCTTGCAACGCATCAGAGAGCAATATTCCCATGGATTTCAAAACGTGCCTGCTCTGAGAACGTAGCCGGTAGAGACATTTTGATTTCTGCACACTGAAATTTGCTGTTCCGTCGATAGGAGCAGGTGGCAGTATGCAAAACCTAGAACTTCTGAGCCGCTCTAGGAGTCCTGCTTTGTGAAATGACACTGTTGTTTCTTCACCCTTGTAGGTTCTTCAGTAAACATGAGGCTAGGAGAGAAGAAATGCTGATTCTGATAGATTTGATAGTCCCTCTTTAAAGTTTGGAGTGCTGTTCAGACCTGATGTGTACAACAACCTCTCCTCTGGTTGCTGCGTCTTACCTTCATGGAATAGAGAGACACTTGTCCGCACCCCTGCACCTGAATGCTCTTCATAAATATTCTATTAGTCAGAACACTCAAAACGTTTAAGGGATTTTGATTCTTTTTGTGCATTATCTCAAAGTTTAAGTTGTCCTTAAGGTCTTAAAGCAGCTAAAATATTTCTGATAAAACAAGCCAATGAAACAATCTTTTCTTCTATCCTAATATAGTAGTCTTTGTATTAGTACAAATCAATCATTTCTCTTTGACTATGTTCATCTGCTGTCAACAAAAAATTGATGCCTATGTGAAGTACGGGGGGGCTGAAGTACCTTATTGAACCTCCACAGTGAAGGAATTTCTGCCAAGTGACTTCTAATGATACTAGTTCATACTGACATCCTCAGTTGCTGGTTATGATGTATATTAAGAAGTTGCTTTGCAAAACCTGGCCTCATAAAGGAGTCTGTAGTTGGTGCTAACCTTATTTTGTTTGTCAGCCTTTGGCAAATGCTCTATGTCCATCTTGGTGGTGTTTGGTCTTGTTCAAAACTATGCTAATCTAACACACAGAAGACTGGTTAAAAGGAGAGAAAAAAATATTCATTTTACATGTCTACTGCTAAAATGGCATTTTGGTTCTATTAATCAGCTCTATAAAAATTCCGATTGCTGAGTGTCTTGAAGGTATGTGAGCGCGAGCGAGTCTTTCTTGTTTTGTGGAGCCCTGTCAAGTTTTGGCTGGTGTGCTTCTGTGGTGGCATCGTTGCCTGGTTCTCAGAGTGGCAGATACTCAGGGGAGGAGAGGATTTTCTTCTTCTCTTGTTTCATGTCAAGTGACTGCTTGGCAAAGCTTTGATTTTTGCTGTTGTTTTTCTGTGGGGAAATATGACCCATAGTAAGTGTATTTTGTTCAGTATGCCCAGGACCTATAATTTCAGAAGTCTTCTCTTCAAGATGAAAAACCCCGTAGGGAAAAATACAATAATTTTTGCTTTTTATCCTAAGGAAGCTAGTGCTAGGGGAGGTCGTCAGTTCTTCTACCTTGGAGTGAAGAGTGGTAGCTGGTGAGCAAAGCAGGTTTTTCTGCGTTAATTCAGCCATTGCAATCATATGAATGCACTGGAGGAGAAACTGCAATTAAATTTGCTATCAGTCACACCCATCAAGTGTGCTTAATGTTTCATCAAACTTCTCTTTCTGTCAGGCCTATAATTCAGTGTTCTTTGTTTGAATGTGTGACTGAAAGAAACAAAAGACTGTAAACTGCAGTATAGAAATGCTTGTTTGTATTTAAAAATATTTTTAAACTGTAAAGGTATGTTGGAAGTGTCCCCCTCTTCCCCCTTGCCAAATTACTTTTTCAAGCAGTATCTGAAGGCAGAAAGTCCTTTTTTTTTTAAAATTTTTTTTTTAAGTGTCGGATAAGATTTATGTGCAAGAGAATTGAGAGCTATATTAAAGACTGTGTTACTATCCATCATTTTTAAAGTGGTGTGAAGAAAAATAACACTGTGTGTATGTGTGGCTAGATTTGCAAAAGTGTTAAAGGAGCCAAATTCAAGGGTAGTGCATAATGCCAGGGATGACTATGTGGAGTTACTTCCCCCTGCCCCCCCTTCTTCTTGGGTCATTGGTCAGTAGTGAGCAAAGATCTGTTGCTGTCAGACAGGTATTCACTGGCTTATGTTAATAAATATTTATAGGTATTCACTGGCTTATGTTAATAAATATTTATAGGTATTTTCCTCAGTAGTTTCCTATGCTCATTTGTAGCCAAAAGTAAGGCTCTCTTCCACCTTCTATCCCAAAAACATTCTTGCAAATTTTAACAAATTCTAAGTGGAAAAGGGTGAGGTCTGTAATCCCATCCCATTGAATCTTTCACTCTCTGATCTGTACTGATTTGTGGTGCTTTTTTTCCCCTATGTAATAAAGGTTGGCACTTCCCAGTCAGCACTCTCACATCAATCTTTTTCTCCTTTCTTCCTAGCTTCTGGTGGGATCATTGACTATGATCATGCTTGCTTTTGGTCAGAGGAGAAAGGAATATGGGGACAGTTTCTTATGTCTAGTACCGCAATGGGGGTTTGGACTGCGCTTGAGCATACTTCCCTGAGAGGTGGTTGGTCACTGGAACAGGCTCCCCAGGGAAGTGGTCACGGCACCAAGTCTGCCAGAGTTCAAGGAGCATCTGGACGATGCCCTTAGTCATATGGTTTAGTTTTAGGTAGTTCTGCGAGGAGCAGGGAGTTGTCCTCGCTGATACTTATGGGTCCCTTCCAACTTTAGATATTCTATAGTTCTATAATACATGCAAGCTTCCCGCGACAGATGGATGTAAAACAAATAGCTTGTCATGCTACAAAAGCTCAAGAATACCTTCTGGAAACTGAATGTTGACAGAGGTGGGTAGACCTCTAGAAAGATTGTCTGGTACGGGGCAGTTAATCAGAGAGTTGAATGAAGCACTATCTGTTATTCAGTATTACAAACAGTTGCATCGAGAGAGGCTAGGAGAAACAAACAGTTTCCACTGCTGTTGGTTGTTGCAGAGGCAAGACAAGATGAGGCAGCAGAACGGTATAGACCTCTGCATCTTTCTCTCCATTACCCATGGCTCAGAAATCTTTCTTCATCAGTACTTCGTAGTTAGTTTTGAATAGGGTGAGTGAAAGAAGTCTCTGGCAGTTACAGGAGTTTTTTTAAGGCTTCACCTAGAATCAAAAGAAACTGTTGAAGAAGTTGAGTCTAGAGAAGCTGAATTTGGCTAATTTTCAGAGTTGTTCTCTGTTGCACAGGTAAATGATATGAGCATTATTGTCTGCTGAAGTAACCAGTCTTGAATTTCTAAGTTAATTCTGTGTTTGTTCTATGAATATTGAAAAGAATTTGCCAGGTGGAAAAATTAACTGCCTTTCTCCTTGCATAGATTTCTCCCCTTTCCTCAAAAAAAATACATGCTTACAGGTTCACGAAGCCAGTCCTCCATTGTTAGTTTTATCGTCTTTCAAACATATGCTATGTTTTCTTATATATGCCAAAGAAATGGCACCAAGTTCAGGTGTTGTTCAGTGTATCCTCTTGGCTGGCTCTCCTTAAGCCCAGTAGAGCACTTTTGAAAATCAAATATTTCTCCTTCTATCCACATTTAACCGAGAGTTTTAATGAGATCTTGCCAAAACCTTTAAAACTCGGAACAATCTAAATTATACATTGTATGGAACCTCTAAGCCAGGGAAATGAATAATTGCTGGAGACTACTTCTGTGACATAGCTTGGTTGTTTTAGTTTAACAGAAGTATAATAGAAGCTTTGCATTAAGGAGCAAGTCTATACTTAGCTCATTGTAATGCTCTTAGCATGCTTAAACGAGGCTGTTTTATTTTGGTGTCTAAAATTCTTCATTTCAAGTTTTTTCCAAAATCCCTGTCTTGGGTATAAAGGTTTTTGTCACGTTGTCATTTATATGACTGACAAATAAAATTCAGCATAGAATTGCAATCCCAGAGAAATGGTTTTAAAAGAAATAAATCTGAGCAGGAAGATTTAGTATAGGCATGGTAATGCCTTTCCTGCAGTTACTGGGATCTGGGTTTTAACTACAGACTGCTAGAATCCTGGTGTTGTGTCTGTAAACACTGATTAGTGAGATTGAGTTCTTCCGAGGTGTTGAAATTACATGTGCTATTGCAGCGTTATGAGTTGTTTGAATTCCTCATAAAAAGGGACTTTATAAATAGAAGTGTTTCAGAGAGGTTTGTGCAAATCACGTTCGTTTTAACTAACTGGGTCTGGTGGTTGGATGGCCTTTATTGAAAGTCAGCTTTCTTAAAAAACAAAACAAAACAAATTGCATCTGAGCAGTAGCCACAGATGCTTCAGTTTAAATAGTTTCCTGCAAACATGAGTTCTTTGTTTTCTTTCTTCTAAACAGCCATTAAGAAGTACCCCTCAAAACAATTGAATGTGTTCTGAAGCTCCTTGATTCATTCAATATATGATTGACTATTACATAGTTCTTTAACATATAGAAAAAAAAAATCATTCTACCAAAGCATACTTGAGGAACATTTTGTGTTGCTTGAATCGTTGCTGACTTGAAAATAAAACTGGAGATAGCTTTATTTTGGCCCTGTAATTGGCTATTTACATTTTTTTTGCTATTACGCTCTTTCCCCAAATTATTTATTTGCAGTCTTCAGGTTTATCAGTAGTTTTAAAAAAATGCTTTAATCTCTTCTAAAACTGTGGGAAACTTACCTTACTTTCATCTGAACCTTTGATCTCAGAGTACCGGAAGTACAGAAGCTGCAGCAGTGAATTAGGCTTGTTGTTCATCAAGTAGGGTATATCAGTTTCTCGAGTTATTTTTCCCGTTTAAAAGTTTGAAACTATTGCTATTTTAACCCAAGTGGAATTTGGACCCGGCTTCTTCATATAGTAGCGTACAAAAGTTCCAGTTGATTATAGTGTAGTAGTTTAATAGTCTAATCCTCCAAATGGTCAGATGCATGTATAGCTATGTTCATGTTAATATTCATGTTAATATATTTGAGTTAATAGTTCTCTTAAATATAAAACAGGACATGTGAAAATAGCAGTAGTTAGTAAGCAAGGGAAAAGATTGCAGGAATGGCTATCAGACACCTTGTTGATTTGATAGTGTATGAGTTTTAAAGATAAAACTCACAAAAATATCCTATGAGACTGTCAGGTGGTAGTGAGAATGACTGGGTGAAAGAGCAGGACTGAAAAAGAGAGAAATTCCAAGATAGAGAAATGGGGGAGTTCAAAGAGAAGCACGGCAAGTAGGGAAATTAAAGCTAAACCTAAAATACCAAGAGAGAACTAGGAACAGTCAGTTGATGCATTGGCCTCAAACCCAGGGAGCGTGTGCAAGGGTATCCAAGGTATACTGGCTCAGGAGGCTTTACCAAGTCATGCTTAGAAGATCTGAAAATTCTTTTTTCATTTCTTTTTATACTCTTCAGATTTATGGCAATGGATGACACACCTAGCTGTCCATAGGCAATGTCTCGAAAGGCTGCACGTTATCCACTATGATTGTAACTCTCTTAGAAAAGAGATCTCATTGGTAGGCTTTTCCTGCGCTGGGTCAATGTTTGTGTATTCATGAGATATTTTTAGGGTAAAAATAAATTTATCTGTAGTATTTACCTATTTTCAGATATCATAGATAGGGAAGGAAGAGATTGCATTATTTTTTGGTTAGTGGTCAAGCTTATGGAATTTAGTTATAAAAATTATAGACCAGACTGCTCGCCCTGCTAACTTAGTAGGTTAATGGGAATGATAACTTTTGACCTGGATTATTTGCGGGTGGGGTGGGTGTTAGCTTTCACCTCTGTTTTTCTAGAAGTCTATGTACTTGCTAACAACGCAAGTCAGGTCATGTTTGAAGTTTTATGCTACTAGATATCTATGGTTCAGCTCTGTATAGGGGCAGGGACTCCGGCTGGCATCCTCATTACTGGCTAGGAATCTGCTCTAAACGCTATTAGGTAATATAATTGTATCATAATCATTTATCAGCTGTGCCTTTTGTCTAATTATATGGAAGTTTAAAACTAGTATTTTGGCAACTTTGTATAAATATTGTCAAAGTGCTCTGCATTTTGCTCTTCCCACCAGCCAAGATACCAGAACTAGCGCAGATGTTCTCACCTTGTCTTGTTTGGGGTTTGTGTGCTGTTCTGTGAGTGTCTATGCACACATAGAATCATAGAATGGTTAGAATTGGAAGGGACCTTAAAGATCATCTAGTTCCAACCCCCTGCCATGGGCAGGGACACCTCCTACTAGACCAGGCTGCTCAAAGCCCCATCCAGCCTGGCCTTGAACACTTCCAGGGATGGGGCATCCACAGCTTCCCTGGGCAACCTGATGCAGTGTCTCACTACTCTCACAGTAAAGAATTTCTTCCTAATATCTAATCCAAATCTACCCTCTTCCAGTTTAAAACCATTACTCCTTGTCCTATCACTACTCTCCCTGATACAGAGTCCCTCCTCTTCCTTCCTGTAGGCCCCCTTTGAGTACTGGAAGGCTGCTATTAGGTCTCCCTGGAGCTTCCTCTTCTTCAGGCTGAACGAGCCCAAGTCTCTCAGCCTGTCTTTATAGGAGAGGTGCTCCAGCCCTCTGATCATCTTCGTGGCCCTTTTCTGGACTCGCTCCAGCAGGTCTATGTCCTTCTTATGCTGGGGGCTCCAGAGCTGGATGCAGTACTCCAGGTGGGGTCTCACCAGAGCAGAGTAGAGGGGCAGAATCACCTCCCTCGACCTGCTGGCCACGCTTCTTTTGATGCAGCCCAGGATGCGGTTGGCCTTCTGGGCTGCAAGTGCACATTGCCAACTCATGTTGAGCTTCCCATCGACCAACACCCCCAAGCCCTTCTCCTCAGGGCTGCTGTCAGTCCATTCTCTGCCAAGCGTGTATTTGTGCTTGGGATTGCCCTGACCCACATGCAGGACCTTGCACTTGGCCTTCAGGAGGTTGGCATGGGTCCACATCTCAAGCCTGTCTGGGTCCCTCTGGATAGCATCCCTTCCCTCCAGCGTGTCGACTGCACCACACAGCTTGATGTCATCAGCAAACTTGCTGAGGGTGCACTCAATCCCACTGTCCATGTCTCCGACAAAGATGATAAACAGTACCGATCCAAATACCGACCCCTGAGGGATGCCACTCATCAATGGTTGCCACTTGGTCATGGAGCCATTGACTGCAACTCTTTGAGTGAGGTCATGCAGCCAATTCCTTATCCACCAAGTAGTCCATCCGTCAAATCCATGTCTCGCCAATTTAGAGACAAGGATGTCATGCGGGACAGTGTCAAATGCTTTGCACAAGTCCAGGTAGATGATGTCAGTTGTTCTTCCCTAATCCACACATGCTGTCTTTATTTCCTACTATTAAAGATAAAGGAACCCTGGTGACTTTTTCTTTGTTATCTCTGTAATGAAGGGGAGGGGGGTTGTGTGTGTATGGCTGGACTCGATGATCTCAAAGGTCCTTTCCAACCATGAAGATTCTATGGTTCTATGAATGAAGCATGAAGTCTCGGTACCAACAACAATAAAACTAAAGATTCTTTGTTGATAAGGAGTAAGTCTAGGGTTTCTTTTCATCACCACCTACACTTCTCTCCATAAGCACTAATTTCTGATTGATATTTACTCCTTTTCTAGGCAAATCTTGCCCAACTACTGAGTGAGGCTCAAGATCGAAATAAGCATCTTGGAGAAGAGATTAGAGAGCTTCAACAGAGACTGGGAGAAGTACAAGGGGACAATAAGGTATTATAAACTTTTGTTATCAGTAAGTGACATGGAATGTGTAAACTGGGCTGAAGTTTTGCATTTACTTCTTAGGAAAACAAATAAAACAATGAGTTACAGAACTTCTAGAATACTTTGATTACAATAAATGCTCAAAACAGTAGAACAAAAGAAGCTTGTAAAAGATACCAGTAAGTGCAGCTTATTATACATTTTTTAATGCTGCTTTTGCTCTGTTTTCCGTAACTACATATTTTGCACCTAGCCTTGCTTTAATAATCTTAGACTTAGTTTCTTTTTTTTTTTTAAATGTATTTTATTAGTGGTATTTCCTCTTAGAAATAAGTACAGATACATGTCTTCATCATGTGATAATTTTCATTTTTTTTGCAATGAAAATGCAAAATTTTAGTAGATGGTGAAACCAGGAGAGGCATAATTTTCCCCTTCAAAAATATGGAGTGGTTGATCACAAATATTAAGCCCTCGTCCCATTACCCTTACATAACCAATTTATTTTATTGCTAAATTTAGCAAGTTATATGGAACATTGCTCAAAATCTGCCATTTGGTATTAATCAAACTCCTGTTGTCTCTGTTAATTGAAATATTTAAACTCAAGCCAAATGTGTGTAACATTCACAGCTGGAGCTGTATGCAAAAGTACATTCAGAGATCAAACTAGTGAGAAGTTGAATTTGAGAGTCGAGGTGGTTAACGAAGTAAAAAATGAAAGAAATAATGAATGATAACTTCCCTCCCTTAACTACAGTTTTAAAGTTACGGGATTTAAAAATCTGATTAAAAATGATGCAACTTTTAATTATTCAGGTGGTTTTCTTCTTTCTATTTAAGTTCATTTTATTTATTTTATTTTAAACATAAGTATATTGTGATAATGCAGTTTTATTCATAGTTTATCACAAAGGACTTCCTTGAAGGTGTGCAGGGAGCTGGGAAAGGGTCAAGTGAGACCTGAATTTGTAGTATGCATAGCGTTCAGTGTAACTCGCTCAAGTCTTCAAAGACCAGCTTTCCCAGTGTTTCTTTTCATTTTGCATGTTATTGTTTGAACTATATTACAGTGTAGAAGACAGTGCTGTGCAGTTCTTCAGTACCAATATTACGCCATGCAGCCTCTCCCAAGCCACTCTTGAACAGATAACGAGGGTTTGTAAGTACAAGCAGAACACAAAGGCAGTAAAACTACAACATATTCAAATACCAAGGTCATGTACCTATTCTAATTCCTTACAACTATATGATCTTGGTAACAGAGGCTACTTCTTTGTGCTTGAACTGACTTTGTTTAGATTTGCCGTTGCGTGTTAACTTGATATTAGCTGGTCATCTTTGTGACATCTGTATTCTCAGCGTGAGTTTAAATTCATGCTTCTCATAACGAATGGAAAAATACAAAAAGGGTTATTCTGCCCACCATGCCCCTCTCCAAAAGGTGCAAAATAGTGCATCACTAAATAAAGAGGGGGAGGAAAGAACTGCATCAGACAGGGATTAATTTAGACTAGGTTTTTCATTTTTGGAACACATTCTTCACTTTCCTAGTAAATGAGAAATAGAGCTTATTTTAGAGTCAGGTTGCTGGTTTCTGAAGTGCCTAAAAAAGCATTGCCATCTCTCTGAGGGATTTAACACTCTCCTCCTGTGTCAGATTTTGCTCCCTCCTAGCTTCAGTGATAAAATTCTAGGCTTCTTCCCGAAGCCATTCTGCTCTGCGCATCAGTTCTCCTGTACCGGCAGCTGGGTTACTTCAGGCAGTGGAATCCAGATAATGCATGGTATATACAAAAACAAAGAACTTTAATAATTTGCTTGTTCTTACATTTTCCCCCTGCATTCTTCTCTCTGCTTTTTCCAAAGTGAGGGAGGGCATCCTGCCCAGCTGGTCTACGTCAACCTTACTTCTGGCAAGAGATGAACAAACAGCTGCTTTTGCAGCAAGTGAAGCTGCTTATGGATGAACAATTCTGCCTGTGTCTGAGCAGGGGTGACTCATGCAGGCTTTGTCACTGAGTGGCAAGAGCTTTGTAGGACTAAAAAAGAAAAAAAAAACTCTTTAAATATCACACATTAGCTCTATTGATAAAGAAATGTTTTGATGGCTTGGCTTGTTTTTCACTGCTTTAATGTTTGCTACTAGAAGCATACGGTCACTTGGATTAGCAAGAAGCCCTTAAACTGGTGACATTTTACTTGTTGTTGAAATCATGTTAAGTACGTCACCAGTTAGGCAATAACAAATTACTTGCATTTGGTTTAACTGGACTAATTTTTTCCTTTAATTTCAGCTAGAATTTTGTTGGCACAAATAATAAAACTTCTTCAGGCAGTCTCTGGAAGGATTTGTTGCTGCAGTTTGAGAAATACAGTAATAGTTAGACTGCAGCGCTCCAGAAACAGATATCTAAGACTATTTATTTTTATGATTGATCGCAATCTCTTATCAGCTCTGACACATGAAAACTATTCTGTTTATGATAGTTATTTGTAAATCTTTTTCCTTCCTAACATTCTGGCAGCAATGCTTGGAGAACAATTACTGAAACTGAGAAGAAGGTAGTTAGGAAATCTAATTCTCTCTTGTAAAAGGGTGAAAATGGAAAGCATAAGAGAAACTGGAGGCTTCTGGAAGACTAGATGACTCAGTTGCCTTCACTTGAATTCCTACCCACACAAAGAAATGGTTTTGTGAGCTGTTGAGGGCAGTGCTGAGCAAGAAGAAGATACACGGAAAACAATGGCTGCGGTATTACTGACAGTTCATTACTATAAGGCAGACAATCATTCATGCAGCAACAGTGCAAAATGTTAAATGTGGTGTGTATGCTTTGGCAGAATTGGGACTTAAGGTTGCAAATTTGCATAGTTCTGGTCCACTTTTTAAGATTTTTTTTGTAGACAACGTGGTGAAGACAATTGCTGTCAGTGGCAGTGGCTAAACGTGATGGTGTCTGTCTTCCGTGAAGAATTTACTGCTTGTGTTGTTTCCATTTTCCTTCTGCATGTTTTATCGATAATCAGGAATGCACAACTTTGGCGTGGGCATTGTCTGTGGAGTCCCAGCCTGCACAGCACGTCTTGCAGTGAAGCCTGTTTGGGGCATTGTGGGGCTGCTACAGAGTTGCTACTTTATGGATAATTATTTTAGCTGACACTGATTAAGAAGAAGGTGTGATATTAAAATAATAAAGACTAGCGGCTTGCAGCAGTGGATTGTTTTGGTTAACAATCTATGGGTCCTTGACAAACAGGCGCTATCTCTGGTAAGGTGCCGTTAATTTTAACCCACCCTGCTGTGGATGCTGTTCACAGAATCCTGAGGGGTAGCATTAACTTATTCTCTAGCTGCAAAATGAAGTTGAGCGGTCCTTTCCTCAGTGGTTTCTGAATGACAGAAATAAAAATACGGCAGCCAGAGGGCAGGTGTATAAAGTTTATAACAAAGCACTAATATATGAAATAAACCCTTAACCCTCTGGCATAACACTTAGTGTCTCTTTGGGTCACAGCATTTTCAGGGAAGATTTTTATAGCAGGTGGTGCTGCCTCATAAGACATTCCCGATGCAGAATTAAAGGACTTGGCCTGTTCTGCCCTGTCAACTCTCTGATTGGCCAACTGTCTGGAAGAAGGGAAGAAGCACTCTGTCGTTTTATGGATTGGTATTTTACTTTATTTTATGTATGTTTATAAAGCCAGTTTTACTGTCTGAATTTGGATTTCTGAAGCATTCTTTTCATAAGACTTCATACTTTTTTTTTGGCTTCAAAATTAATAGTAAATAAAGAGTTCTCCATTTATTGGCAGACTGTTTGACCTTGCAAGTAATAATTGCTTGTAGTTGTAATTGCATCGTATGCCTCACCCCCTCCTGGGCTAGAGGAGGGTTGATCATAGTGTGTGAGTCACAGCTCTGATCCAGTTCCCAGCCTGGGGCCCAGCGTTACACCGAAGTTGTGCTCTGCTGCAGGCATTGAAGATGTTGGGAAAGAGTGATTCCCCTTCCCATTTCCAGTTTTTCTGAACAAAATTGAGTCCTCAGAATGTTATTACATTTGTTTCTTCCTGCCTTTCTCACTAGCGAGAGATTTGAGAAGTTCAATTAATCTAACTGAATTAAATCACATTACCATGCCTTTTGTTCATCAGCCTTTTAGCATTTAAAAAAAAAACCCCAGTTCTATAGCTATGAAGCCATTCTGGGATTTGCTAGTTGCTTTTCTGATTCATTTGTATAGATAAAGAAATTAATAGGAATTATATCTCCTAGGATCCATTCAGCCTTACTAACTGTGCAGTGGTTTGTACTTTCCCTGTGAGGATAGGGAAATGTAGTTTGCCAAAACCAGTTACTTTGGGGGGCACAGCTTTCCCTGAACAAGTGAACTGCTTATCAGAACACGTTGTACTAGCTTCAGTGACTTGCACTGAACTGGAGCTGAAATAAGTGGGGAGGATGATTTTGGTAGTCTGTCTTGCATCAGCAGGATTTTAATTGGCACATTGCAGCTATGGTGACTGGCAACCCATAAATACCAAAGATAGATTTTAATGTACAATCTTCTACTTCAGAAGATTGATGATTTTTTTTTTTTTCCCCCTAACTCTGCAATATAATGATGTACATTAATTCCTTGGTGCAGTCAAAGATATGGGGAAAGTCAGGCTGGTTATTGTGGTGCGTTTCTCTGGTCTCTGTGGAGCTACTGCAAATGAGGCCATGGGGAGGCAACACTTCTGCCTAGTTGTACTCAGTGTAAACAACTGTAAATGCTGAATGCCTTACAGACTGTTATTTTAATACTCCATGATTCTTGAAAGGTAGTTGCTTTTTCCTTCGGTTATTGAACATAACTGTGTATTAATTCAAGTCAGACTGTTTTCAGCAGTTGCAAAGCTCGTGAGTTCATTACCTGTTCAAGCATTTTGGCCAAGTCTTTTTGTTGTTGGCCCATTTGCATTTTTTTTTTTTTAACATGAATTAACTTTTGTGAGTAGATGAAAAAAATAATGCACAAGGAAATGTATTAGCAGCTGTTAATGCAAATTCTGCACTGATGTAGCGCAGTGGGATTTTAAGTGGTAGCAGTAAAATGAAGCTGCGCAAGCCACTTAGTGCCTTTTTAGTCTTAACTAGGGAGAGTTCTCTGCTGCAGAGAATTTTAAGATTTACATATGAAAATGGCTTTCTGGGAATTCTCTGGTTTTATTCTGACTGGAATTTGTTCCTGTCACTCCTAAAAATCATTGACCACGTGTCTGTGTTTACTTCGTCTGTCATCATGTATATACTCTGGTGACTGTTGTTGCAAGTTCTAATTCAGCTCCTGCTGATGCTTTGAGTGTTCAACTGGAATTTTTCACTAAGGACAGGATCGAGCCCTCAGCTCAGAAAACTTCCTCTAGTTTAAGTAGTACCATCTGTTTGGCCTGGAAGAGACTGGACTCTGTGACAGCTTTACTCTTTCTAATACAGATGTAGTCTAATGCTACAGCCTGTGTTCTCTTGCTTACCGCATCTTTTTTTGTAATTGCAGCTCCTTCGAATGACAATAGCAAAGCAAAGACTTGGAGATGATGAAGTTGGGGCTCGCCACTTTGCAGCACATGAACGGGAGGACCTTGTTCAACAACTGGAGAAGGCTCGAGAACAAGTAATAATTAAATGAGCATGTGTTACAGAGTTAGTGCAGTAGCAAGTAAATGACTGCTTCTGTTGTGTTTGGAGGGCTGGTAGCTGATTAAACGTTGCAAATAGTGGTGAAGGAGTTGGGACTTTTACTGAAATAGTTCTTATTGAGCACTAACTTAAACATGCATACTTGGTTAGAGTGAGTTTCCTAATCTCAGGAATTCCTTCTCTAGATTATTGATTCTCCTCTTTTTATAATGTGAAGCAACAACTTGTGACAATTGAATATTGTCAGTGAATGTCAATGAAAGAGACTCCTTAGCGAAAGCTTGTTACAAGTATTCAACACAATACGTGGCACCTGATGCATCTTACAAAGATACCGTCTGAATCAAATTTTCTGTAGAAGTGTTGTTAGTCTCCCCTTACTATCGCCTCTTAGCTGTTTCTTCCTCTCTTCTGAAAAATTCTTGCATCAGGCTTCTTTTCCTTCCTTCAAGTCTGTATTAATCCTATGTACCATGCAGCATCCAGTTCATCACACTCTTTCCCTAATACCAATACATAGCTTTCTGGACAATCTGAGGGGTTTGTGTTCCCTGTTGTTCCCACACGTATTCCTACCAATGTCAGTTCCACCCTGAATGAGCCGTTCTGTGATCCATAAGCAGGTGTGTATTTCTTGGTTTTCAGTCTTCACTCAAGTGCAGTGCTACTTTAGCTTACCAGAAGAACTGTTGACTGCACTTGGTCTTCTTAAACATGATCCTCTCTGGTATCTCTGTTCCCAAGCTCGCACTCTCTCTATTCATCACTTGGCCTCTTTTCAGACAGTCTTCTGTTGTCCTTCCTGGCTTATCAGTGTTTTCTGAGGTGCCAGTGGAGATTTCTCAACTCATTGCAGGTTTTCCTCACACTCTCCATTGCCTCTCCTTGGAAGTTTGAAGCTCTTTGTCCCTGAGTATCTTTCGTACTGGACCCCTTCACCCTTTTGCTTAATAGCAAAGCTTCCCTGTCAACCACACGCTGCCTTATTTTGTACTTTTCTCAGTTCTTCTTCCTATTCTGTGGAACTTCATTGCTGAAAGTCCATAATTAGTATAAATTCCCCCTTACAGACTACTTCTTCATCCTCCAAATTTGCCAAATTCTTATTCAGTTGAGTTCATTCTTGGAGTCCTAGAAATTATATGCTAAAACCAGCTTAATACAGTTGTAGAAGAATCATAGTATGGATTAAGATTTCTTTTGCTGTTAAAGTTTTAGAATCATAGAATCATCTAGGTTGGAAGGGACCTTTAAGATCATCGAGTTCAGTTATCAACCTAACACTGCGAAAACCACCACTGAACTATGTCCCTAAACACCACATCTACACATCTTTTAAATACCTCCAGGGATGGCGATTCCACCACTTGCCTGGACAGCCTGTTCCAATGTTTAATAACCCTTTTGGTGAAGAAGTTTTCCTAATATACAATCTAAACCTCCCCCCGCGTAACTTGAGGCCATTTCCTCTTGTCCTGTTGCTTGCTAGTTGAGAGAAGAGACTGACCCTCGCCTCTCTACAGCCTCCTTTCAGGTAATTGTAGAGAGTGATAAGGTCTCCCCTCAGCCTCCTTTTCTCCAGACTAAACAACCCCAGCTCCCTCAGCTGCTCCTCATAAGACTTGTTCTCTAGACCCTTCACCAGCTTCGTTGCCCTTCTCTGGACTCAGTCCAGATTCTTAATGTCTGTCTTGTAGTGAGGGGCCCAAAACTGGACACAGTACTCGAGTACACAGCGTCAGCAGTGCTGAGTACAGGGGGATGATCACTTCCCTGCTCCTGCTGGCCACACTATTCCTGATACAGGCCAGGATGCTGTTGGCCCTCTTGGCCACCTGGGCACACTGCTGGCTCATATTCAGCCCGCAGTCGACCAACACCCCCAGGTGCTTTTCCGCCAGGCAGTTTTCCAGACACTCTTCCCCAAGTTGTTTTCTAGAAATTTTGTAAAACACGTCTAACTGCTGAAGTTACTTAACTTCAAATTAATGAAATAATACCAAAATAGAGTAAAAATGCCAGGGGTTCTGAGCTTTGACTGTCCGAAATCAATCCTGTTCAGACATGCGGTGTTTGTTGCTGTTTTCAGTTTGGTCGCTATGTAATCTTTTGTTTAAACTTCAAAATAGTCATACAGCTCTCCTTCCTTCTCAGATCGAGACTCTCAGATATGATTTTCAGGCTGCACTGGATGAATTACAGGATGTGAAAGAGGAACGCTCTTTTTACCAAGACAAGTCTGACAGACTAAACCAAGAACTTAACCATGTCTTAGGAGGGCATGAAAACCGTATCATCGATGTAGATGCTCTATGTATGGAAAACAGGTGAGTGCATTGCAAACCTTACAGTTGCCCTAGAACAAGCATTGTATTGCTTTAACAGGGAGCATCAGGAAGTCAGTCACAACAAAATTTTAAAGAAAATATGTCCAAGAATAAAAGTCAAGAGATTTTGGTAATTTGTTTTGTCTGTTTTGTTGGTACTGTAGCTAACCATCAACTAATATCGAGAAAGTTAGGCTGCAGGAAATTACTAATGTTTTATTTGGCTGCAGAGATGTCAGTGATATTCCCAAACAGAGCTAAACAGGGGAAAGGAAGGGAAGCTCAGGCCTTTTTATTCCCATCACTGTATGGCACCAAAACCAAGAATATTAAAAATCGGTGTCTTCAGAAGCTCATAGTGAGCTGTAATGAGCTAATCTTGGATTGGAAATGGGGACTTTGAGTACCCTGAGTTAACAGTTTTGGACATAATTCTCACCACAGGGAGAGGTTGTCAACATGGAGTGATTTGCCAACAAAAGTTGCTGGTGAAATCACCCATGTAGATATTCTTGCCACTTCCCTGGGAAAAGAATGTGTTTTATGGTCTCTGCTGAGGACAACACAGAGGAGTCACTGTCAGAGCCAGAGCAGATACCTCCCTTAATGTCAACAATTACCTTGAAGTGAAATAGATCTTGTAAGACACTTTCCATTTACAGGGACTTCTGCTTCAGGTAGGAAAGTGTAATACCAAAGGCATTACTTCCTCCCAACAACTCCAGGAGTTTTTCTGTTTTGCGTGACCTACAGAGTTCTGTATCAATTTAAGGCCCCTGTTTCCCTGACAGTAATATGTTTTTTTTTTTTTTTCTCTAAAATAGTTAAATTGTCACAAACCCTAATACAGCTGCAGTTGCACTACTTGAAAGAGGATAATTTATAGACCCTTTATACATGAAAAAGGTATTTTCCTATGTGGAAATAGCCATCTAATCCAAGTGCATAAACTCTATTAGGAAGAACTGTACTGTTTCAGTTAACTGTATACCATTTTTCAACTAGACTGTTAAATTTTCTACTTTGTGATTGCTAATGAGAAGTGCCATGTAAGTGATGGATATTGCAATGCAAAAGTTCTGCATAGTTGAGTCTTGTGTTGACATATATACAAATCTTCATGTGTCCATCTCACAAACCTTCAAGTACAGAGGGCACGAGTAAATGCTTCCTATTTCCTCTAGACATAAATATATCCTTTTAGCTTCCCTCCCCAAAAACCTGAGGACCGATATAAAATGGTTGTGCAGCATGCTTGATAAATCTAACAGAAGGGCAGCCTCATTTTCTGATGCAATTTGTTTCTCTACTTAAAGTTTTATGGGGTCAAGAGCAGTAAGATTTTGTTATTTTATCCCTCACAGAACTGCAGAGGGAAAAGAACTCTCAGTAGCTCAAAGAGAGGACATGCCAAATAGTAAAGAGGAGCGCTTGAGGCAGTACTTGAAGGTAACATGAAGTAAAGGATTACTTTTCTTTTTCAGGTATCTTCAGGAGAGATTAAAACAGCTTCAAGAGGAAGTCAACCTTCTTAAGTCTAATATTACTAAATATAAGGTAAGATCCTCTCAGTGTATCATCTAAACTGTGCTTCGTTGTTCATGGAGGTTATTGTTCATTCTCATGTTCATATGCATTTAAAGAACACAATTGTGTCTTCAAAGAAAAATCCACCATTGACAATACCAGTACATATACATATTACATGCCCAGTCTTCCTTGTAGGCTTCTTGTCTGATGTAGTACAAAGGGATACCCATTAAAAGTATTTTGAAAAATGAATTAAATACCTTTTTTTAACTTCTATGGGGGAACCCTCCTGCTGGGATCACCCCACCCCAGGTGATCAGCCTTCCATCCTGATGGTAGGTGAAAAGTAGTAGGTCACACTGTGTGTGGTGAGTGACTGCCACTGTGTTGCTGTCACAAGCAGGTCTTGTTTCCCGGTGCCCTAATGGCCACATGATTTCTTCATATGTCTTAGTGATTGCTAAGTCTTCATTGTTCTTCCATTCGTGGGTTAAGATATATGCTGTTTTGCGTGCAACCTTCAGGACTGAATCCTGAGGGCAAAATATTCTTGCTCTTCCCTGAAGTCAAGCACTCTGTTTTCTT
This sequence comes from Larus michahellis, assembly GCF_964199755.1. Classification (NCBI taxonomy): domain Eukaryota; kingdom Metazoa; phylum Chordata; class Aves; order Charadriiformes; family Laridae; genus Larus; species Larus michahellis. Next base: position 65,573,078 of record NC_133900.1, on the reverse strand, counting down.
CTGCAAGTGATTTTGGGGTGTGGGAGGGCTGTTTGTCAGGGCATGAGAAGGGTTGTCTTAGGACTGTCAACAGGAATTCTTAACCATTTAGGTCACTATGAATCAGTCCCAGCACTAATTGCTTTTTGTGCATGAGCAAAACTCCCCTAGGTACCAGGTTCATTTCAGTGTCTGTTCACACTTACGGCTTGGGTCTCTCAGATTGTGACTTAGTTTATTGGTGAGAATTGAGCATCTTGGTGGTCTGGTGGGTTTGATAGAACTGTAATTGTTTTGGAAGACCTGGGCTTCCGTAGCAGGATCATTCTGCTGCTAATTCCTGAAAGTCAGTATTTGCTACTAAAAGGGCTTCTAAAATCTCTGGTAGAGGAGTTTGAGCTTTCACTTTGAAGCCTATCCAAAGAAATGCTGGGGAAAGTCTGATTTTGTTCCCAGCTGATGTTCTCTACAGGATACTGCAATATCTTCACTGTCACTCAGCAGATTATTGAAAAATAGGCAAGTCTTCAGAATGCATTGGGGGGAGTGGGTGGGAGAGACTACAATAAAGTGATTGCAATGAGACAGAATGAGCCTTTGTAACATTGCAAAGACTGTTTTGGCTGGAGAATAATACTCCAGGAAAGTCACACTCCTGTAGGTTACTATGGATGTAAGCTCCAGGCCCTGCAGAGTTGTTCTGAGACCAAAATCCAAAAAGTTCCAGATTCTTTACTCCTAATGAAAGGATTTGTTGGCTTCTGGTTTTCTAAATAAGGTATTTATTCTTTCCTTAGAATGCACTAGAGAGACGAAAAAATTCAAAGGCTCATAGCAGATCCAGTAGCAGTGCTCTGACTGGAGTCCTGTCTGCAAAGCAAGGTATTCCATAAATGCAGCATGGTGTTGCATATCTCATTGAATTCCTTCCATTTTACCTCTACATTTCAGTAACCCTTTCCTCACCAACCAAAGCAAAATCTTTCTTCTCTTTCCCGTTTATTATTATGTGCTAATTTTTTTTTCTCCGTTGACTTGACAATATAAAATTTGCCTTGAGTACTGTTTCTCCTTTTGTTACTCTTTTGCCATTCATTCTCTCCCCTGACAGTTTTATCAATTTTTTTTTTTTTAATCTCTAAACCCTCTGCAGCTTTGACCCTGACAAATCGCTTCTTTATTCATCTCTTTGCTCTGCTAACAATGGCAATCACAATTCATATTCCAATGAAAAATAGACTGGGTGGTAGAGGGGGGGCCCTAAGTCAGGTTTTCTGCTACTGTTCCTGGAAGCTTTTACATTCAGACGTTTCGCAAGAAATCCTTTTGTCCTATGTTTGCTACCCATGGGTAGCAGCAAAACGGAGTAGTCTCTTTTTCCCCCTTCAAAGAGAATGTCAAGATTAGGAAAGAAAGGGGAAGAGAAAATTCTCTGAGCCAAACAGGTGTTGCTGTATTCATACACACACACACACACGAGATCAGTAGTATTTGTCACGGTAGGTTGAAACTTGCTTTTCTGTTTTTGGCTTCTCTTCTGTTCTCTTCTCCGTGGACTTGGATATATTTTTATATGTATATAAGGGCAGAGCCAGATTCCGGTTACAAAAGTTAATGATACTAGTGAACTTCCTGATGTGGCTGAGAGGTACAGGCTCTAAGCTGCAGAGAAAGAGTTCATGGGTAACTGTATTTTCACATCGGTCTTAAATAACCTGAAGTACATAATAATTCTAAAAAGTAATATAGAGGCTTCCTTGTCGGCTTACGTTTTAATGTAAGGAGGAGAGAAATGACCAGTTTTTGCCAATCTGTAGACCTGTAAAAGAATAGATTTGTTTTCTTCTGAACAAAAATAATATTCCAAAAGCGGAATTAAGTTAACATAAGATGTGTCTGCCTATGCTTGTTCTGGCAATTGCTGTGGAATAACGATCAGCTTAGAAAGCCACCATCTTTATGCCAGCTAGAGATTATATTGCTGGTGTTTTGACTTTGTTTGTTAATGGAAGGAAAAAAAATATGTATTCATTTAAGTAATGAGAATCATTCTTTAATGTTAAGTAAATGTTTTTGTCACATCTCTCTGCATGAGAAGCAAAAACTCATTTGTGTTTTTAATGTTATAGTCCAAGAGCTGTTGTCGGAGGATCATGGATGCAGCCTACCAGCCACACCACAGTCCATTTCAGATCTCAAATCACTGGCCACTGCATTGCTGGAAACTATCCATGAAAAAAACATGGTCATACAACACCAAAGGCAAACCAACAAGTAGGTAGCATGACTTCTAAGTAAAATAGAACTTACCAAGCTATACAGAAGTCATAGTTTTGGGGGAGTTTCAGGGAAATGGGAAGGAAGGTCCATTTTCACAGAAAATTCATTGTTATTGTTAACTGGTGGGTTCTTTAGTTTTTGAGATCAGCTATGTGTTTAGAGAAGAATTACGTTTTTGAAGTCTGGGGTTCAGACCTGTCTGCCTCTGCTAGGCCAGGATTGGTTTGCTGCTCAGGTTTAAGACAAACCATAATAACACGGGGGGGACTTCTAGCAGGTAGTCTGTAGGGAGGGCTAAAGAAAAGCTGCTGGGAGGAAGGACGCCCTTGAACTGGAGGAGAAGATATGTGATAATTGCTTGTTAATGTAGGAATTTGCTAATGAACACTGGTGGGAATAGTAAATGTTGCACCTCGGAAAGGGTCTGAAAAGATTTAGTGTAACATTTGTCACAGGCTAGTGGCCTACGTGTCATACAAATGATAGCTGTTGCTCCTATAGTTACTTTGCCAAAAGTTGTAGATCAACACAGTTGGATTGCTACCATATGATTTTTTTTTAAAAATCTGAACTGAACTTTCAAGGAGAATTTGTTTACTCTTAGCTGTTCGACTCATCAGTACAGTTCTTTGTGTCTTGCACAGCTCCTATCATGGCAGAATATAATAATTTTTGACACATTTTCTGACATTCTGATATTATTGTCCTTATACAGTGCATGAAAATCAGCTAGGAAGTGTTCCTTGATTCTGTGCTCAGTTTTCTTCCTTTTTTTTTTTTTTAACACTGAGTCACTACTGGTAATCAGAGGTTATTCAGGCTTCTCAAAAGCACATCAGGACCAGATGCCAGAAACAGGCAGACATCTTTCATGAAAGGAAGAAGTAGTACAGAAGTAAACTGTATTGCACTAGAATAGATGATTCATTTTGAAAATTGATAACTCTGATACTAGGCAGACTCCATTGCATAATTCTTGGTGATGCGGCAACAGAAGTGGAGGAGCAGTTTATAGCCACTCTTAATACTCTTGAGAAAGCAAATGCCTAATCAGCTAAAGGGAGACTAAAGCGGTGAAAATGTAGCCCAGATCTAACTGATGGCAGCTCAGTCAATTCACGTTTGTATGTCATGTAATGCAAGAGGAGTTCCTGCACTGAGCAGTGCTAATGAAGGGCTAACACCTGCTTGCTCCCTTCTTGCTGTTAATGTAGCATCAGAAGGAAAACATCCAGCGAACAATTTTTTTGTCATTCCAGATATAACCAATCTTTGCCTTATACATCCTGATGCTGTATCATTAGCTGGTGTTCTAGTTTGTATACGCTTGCCTGTAACTATAGCAAACTCCTTTCTTAATTTTGTATCTCTCTCTGATCACATGCAGTCTCTTGCATCTCTCACGTGTATCATTGCGATGATGGCTTTACTTTCTGATACCCCTGTCTCTGCTTTCACCTACTGAGTATGGCTTTTCTTGAGAAAAACCCTTGTGAGCCTTCACAAGGAGATACAATTCTTTTATCTGCATGCCCAACCAGTCATATATAGCTGTGGGAGTAGACACTGGATTTGTGCACAAACTAATATTCTGTGCCCAATAGAAGATTAGGTCGTAGAGGGAGGTGACAGTCCACATCTCTCCCAGGACAGGAGTGTGCTCAGAGCTGTAGTGTTGTATTCAGTTCAGGATGCTTCAGGGGAAAAAAGAGAAAGATAAATCCTGGGCATTGAGTGATGAACCTCAGCAACACTCCTGCGTGGTGTGCTTATTCTTTTTGTCACCTTTGGATTTAGTGGGATTAAAGAAGCTTTTAAGGAGCTGGGAGGAATGGGAACTACTATGAGTAGAAACACCTAAGACACAAAAGAGTTAAAGTGAAAAAGGGAAACGCAGATAGGTCATCAGGGAAAAACATCCTTTATTTGAGGTGCATTAGCTGGTTGTTGGGGCACTTATTTGCCATGTAAAAAGTTACAAGTAAGGTCCATAAACTGGTACAGGTAGAAGATGCATTCTTTTGTTGAAGACATTTCTCTGTTCAAAGTAGGAAGTTGAGAAGGATATTGGGCTAGGGAGAACTATAATGACAAAAGACTTTACATAAATCAGAAGGTAAAAGTCTCCTTCACCCCTCTGTGCTGTTTGCCTGTATTTCCCCATGCAAAGAGCATGTTTGGAGGACACAGTTACTCCTTCAGATTGTTGCGTGAAGAAAGTGAGATTTATTGGATAAAGAACATGATATTTTGGGGCAGTTGTTTCATTCAGGGAAGAAGTTCTGCTTTTGATATTTGATAGTTGATTGACCTATTAGTGATTCTATTATCAGTAAATGAGACTTTTCAGACCATATGAACTTATTTTCCTCCAAACAGTTAGCCTGCTCTGAAGTCAAAACCTCTCTTGTTCCTTGCAGATTGAGCGATGTCTATATAAATTTACAATAGCGGAATGGTAGATTTTCTTTCTGACTAACTGCAGCAATAACAAGACAGTGAATTTTTTTGCATAGATTAGAATTTGGATGCGCTGGTGAAGTTGACTTTCTGCTGTAACACTGTTGTTAAAAACATTCGTTGCGACTCACTCTTGGAACAGATACACTATTATTATTGACGCTTTTCTAAATATGTGGCACGATAAAAGGAGCTGTGGGAGTATGTGCCTAGGAACAAGTAGGCTAAATCCAGCCTTCTTTTTTTAGCCCCACTTTTAAGAAAAAAATTAGTTGTTTGGGAAGAAAACAGATCATTTTCACCACGTGATTTGTAGCTACTACTGCTAAGTTTAAGTAATGTCCTATGTTTTTCCTCACAAGCACATTAGCTTAATTTGAAAAGGCAGTTGTAAATGAATTCTGTATGCAGTAATGTCTTGCAAGATTAAATAGTTACATAAATGCAAAAATAAACAGTCCTAACCCTGCCGAGCAAATGGATAAAAATCCTTTTTTCTTCTGCCAGCAATAAACTGTTTATTAGATGTTCTTTTTAGTGCAATGTGTTCCTGAAATTGCCAGCACCCATGCAAACCAGACCAGTGTAGAAGCTGCTCTGCTGCTTAGACATGGTGCACTAATTTTACCATTTCTAACTTGGGCAAGCTCGGTTGTGACCAAAATTACAAAAAGGATTGTGTCAGTCTGTAACTGAGTAAATGTTTCCACGTGATGTGTAGAAGTAGGTATGTGACCGTGACAGACCCTATTTACAGACACTTGGGTGATTGTATGAGGGTAAATGTCTTCTGTAGCAAGATCTAAGTTGAAGGAGAGGTGAATGGAGCTCAGGTGCAGTAAATCAGCACGGCTTCCTTCAGATTATGGCCACGTGTGTTGGAAGCATGGGAGAACCAGAAGGGAGCTTCTAAATTCAAGTGGAAGCATTGCTGCTGTCACAGTAACAACAGATTTCTGTAAAACCTTATCCTGGAGGGAGGTTTACACTAACTCCCGTGTTGCATTAGACACATAACCAAAGGACAACGGCAATAGCTATCGATCAGCACCTTTGTCCATGACATGATCTTTCTGTTGTAGTCAAAGGAGCTGGTCCACCATGGCTAGAGATAAAAAAAAGAGATGAGGAATTTGATGCTACCAACCTGTGCAGCCCCATTAAAAATATCTGCTGTTCCAGGCCACCACAGCTCAGTCTTCTCAGAGCACATATAGAGGTGGCAAATTATCTGGAGGTCGCTGGGGAAAGGGAGGAATGGGGCAAGCCACGCTGTGTTCAGGATTGCTTACATGTTTATTTTTCAAAAAAGGTTTCCATAATAACTCGCAGCTTTCTGTAGGGTTCATTTCTGCCATACCTGTCAGATAATGTAGTTTGGAGCAAACTAGAATCGTACTCACCACTGAATGTACTTTGCTTTCTTCCTGAATGAAAAGAGCAGGTTTAAGTATTGTCCTCTCTTTTTTGCCAACTATTGTTCACAGCTGCAGAATGATCCTTCTACGTGAGAAACTGCAACAAAGGTTAAAAAATAGCTCAGTGCCTCTTCTGAGGATCTAGTAGGAATTATCAGGATATATTTGCTCCAAAACCTTTAGAAATAGTGTGGTACAGCTGATAAATGAATTACAAAATTTAAGAGAAGCAAGGGAACAGTGACTTTGCTATTGTTGTCCGAATAACAAGAGCAGTAGCAATAACTGAACTTGATGCAGAGGACTGAGTTGCCTTCTGTGATACGGCCAGCCAACAGGGAGGGCAGTATCTTTCCCCCTTTTCTGCCCTGGAACTACTGGTGAACTACTTAGGAAAATAATAAGGATTTTTTTCTTTTCCTGGCGGAAGTGCTAAACTTGTGACCCATTTGTGGTGACAATCATTAGCCATATCAACGTTGTTTTGTCAGCTCCCTGGCTGAGCTAACGTGATGCAGAAGAAGTCTTGCATCATCTCTGTCTGTTCCTGGCCCCTCTGAGCCAGGGGAACTCCAGCTCCTTCGGCTGCCCCTTGTTGGGACCTTAGGCAGGGAGACGGCAGTGGGCTCCCTGTGCGTGAGGCAGAGCTTCTTCTGACTTGCTCTGTGCCTTTCTCCATCACCTGTTGTCTGCACTGCAGAGCGCAGCTGCTGGATGTCGGGCCATACACTGGGATATGAAAATAGAGTTCTTAAGGCTGAGTCTCTCACACCACACAGAAACATTCTGAAAGCAAAATCTAGACATCAACAATTTTGATTGTAATCAGAGAAGACAGTAATAGATCCGTCATAACCTTGGTAACCTATTTGACTACGCAGTTTCAATGGGGAAATAAACATAACTGCTCACAAATGTCTTCTCTTGTCTGCTTGTAAACGTGATGGGCTGTTTGCTTTTTAGTTGATACACACCCCTGTACCTGTCAGTGCTTTCTTTGGTATTTATTATAAGCTTTCTCTTTCTCTTTTACATTCTCTCTAATCTTGATATTATCGTAATCTTTAAAACACAGGCTTTTATCGTGTCTTTGCAGAGCCCTCACAGTAGAGATTTCAAAAAAACTTAGTCCTTGTTAATCAATTTTTCTAGCCCCTTTGATATTTGCTGGGTTTGCTATTCTTCACGTCCTTCCCAGATTCTGCCATCTTGTCAGTAATGACATTCCCAGTATGCTCAAATGTCTGCAGCATAAAACCCTCACTGGAGAGCACGCAGTGCAGTATTACACAGCTCTGGTGGGCACGGGAAGATACTATTGCCTTGCTGTTTGTGATATGCTGCTTCTCAGCATTCAGTTCAAATTTAACTGACTTACCCTGTTGCTGTAATTTGATGAGTAAAACTTGCTGTCCATTATCTCTGCTGTCATGTTTAGAATTGCTGCCTCGTCTAGGTTTCTCACTCTATTGAGTATTGTTTGGGATTTATTTAAAGACATCTGGCTCTAGGAGACTTGCTGTGCCTGGGAGAGAAACACTTTCAAAAATTCATTGGGAAAAAGAGCTTTCTTTGCAAGATAGAAATCTCTCATTTGATCTGGGGAGAGAATTAAGACTAAAAGTTAAATCCTGCGGGAGAGCTAACTGCAAATAGTATTCGTGTAGGAATCAGATACAAAGGAAGAGATGACCCAAGAAATGCAGTGAAAACTGGGAGTGGGTCATAAAGGCACTAAAGAGCTTGAAGCTTTTTAGTGAAGTAGAAAACAGAGTTCAACGCTAAAAGAAAAGATATAGTGGAAAAGATATTCCTTGCCATTTTAAGCAATCTTAATGATAGAGAAACCTCTGTGAATAAAGGACTAGGCCAAAATTGTGTCTTAGAACTTTAAAATCAGTCTAGATGTTGTCTTGAGTTTCCCATATTTTGTCTGCCTAGCGTTTACCTTCTGGTTTTAGCTGTAGAGAAAGTCAAAGTAACTGGGAAGAGATATTTGCAGGCAAGGAAATAGAAATATTGTGAGTTGCTGTTCTTGTCTTTAACAAAGGACAAAGGTTGAAAGACCAGTAAATCTACTAGACTTTTTTTTTTTAAACCATGGGATAGATTAGACAACTATATTTTATTTTCTGTTAACTCAGGGGGAGGTTGTCCATTGCCATTAGTGAAAAGAGATGACTGTGTACAGGTTTACTGCACTAGTTAAGTTAAAAATTCAACTGTAGCTATGTAAGTAATTGGGCTTTGGTTACCTTAGTACAACAAAGAATCTCACCTCAACTAACTGTCCCTGGGGTTTGTTTTTGTTTTCTTTTTCCAAAGAATTCTAGGCAATCGAGTGGCAGAACTAGAAAAGAAATTAAGAACCTTGGAAATTGCTGGCTTGTGGAGTCTTCCAGGTTAGTAAAAATTCAGGAGAACAACTTGCCTTATTTAGTTTTCAAGGGTATATTTGCGTTTAACAAAAGCTTGGCTATAATTTTTTTTAATGACAGTTATTTTGCAAATATGCTGTTCAGCACATTTGCAAAATTAGAAACCTCTAGTAAATGTTAAGTTGAAACCAAGAATCACTAGACTCCTTTAAACTCTAAGTCAAATACGTATACTGAAAAAAAAAGTTTTAAATACTGCAAATACTGCAAAATCAAATTGTCACCACAGTCTGCAGGGAAAAAAAGGAAGTATTTTATTTGAACAGTTGTATAAAATGATACACAGGATATTGGCCATTATGTTTTTCAATAAATTTTATTTATTAATTTTGTACTTTTTGTAACTTCCATGGATTTTATCGCTGTATTTTTAATGTTTTTCTCTACAATCATAAACTCTGAGAAATTGGAAATGTAAATGATCTTAAATTTTCTAGTCCATCTCTCCAGAACAGGCTTATTCCCTGTAGCATCTTAAGTATTGTATTTAGTTTTGAATTACTCAAGTAATGGGAGATTAATCTGCTTCCTAATAGACCTCGCTGTTAGGAAAATGTGCAATATTTAATTTACATTTACTTTTTGTTTCTTTTCTTCCCATTACACCTAATTGTGTCGTCTTTTAACCACTGTAAATTATGCTACTCCATTGCTGGTGTTTGCATCATTAGGCTTTGTTGTTTACAGCTTCGTATCAGGACTACTGGGGGTGGGAGATAGTGTGGTTTAGGCTTCTGGTTTTTTCGATCTGTGTTTTTTCCCACCTAACCTTTCCATCTAGAAGAAAACATCTGACAAAGCTGAGCAGACCTTGTGACAAACCTGTGCTGTTCAACCGTTTGGACTGATGTGGTGTATTTCCGCTTTAGGTTGCCCGTTGTAGGCTTTCTAAATCACCTTTCTGGAACTGGCTCTCTTTTTGATGCTTTCCAGGACTGAAGGTCACAAATTTGTTTCCATGGATTACTCTTCAGTTAGTCACCTAACGTACATAGTGCACTTAGTGCACTTGTCCTTCCCCACAGTCTGCAAAAGATGCAGGTGAAATATTTGCCTAACAACCTGCTAATGCAGTTTCGTACCTTACTACAAACGTGTATCATAAACTCACCAATTTAAGGTACTGTAGGTTTGGGGGTTTGGTTTTGGTTTTTTCTTCAAAAATAGCGTTCCGTGGAATTAATACTAATAAATGCAGCGTTTCTAGTCTTTGCAAAATGTATTAAAAAAATGGATCCGTGGGAACTTCTTGGACCATTGTTGGTTTACGTAGGTAAGACATCAAATTAATGTTTATGCAATAACAGCTGTCTCTTTCCTTCCTTTCTTGTGCTGCCTGAAGGCCTGAGCTACAATGTCTCAGTGGGATTTGGGAGTAGGTTCTGCTTGACATATATTTTTAGTAACTGATTTTAGCAGTACGTTAAATATTGTCACTGCATGTAAATAAACAGAAATGTTATCTGAACATTTTTATATCTGACAGATTACGATGTTCGGTCAAGTGAGTTAGATGACCACAAGAGAAATAGAGACTGCTCTACCAGACAATTCCTTTAAATTGAGGAAAATAGTAAGAAAGGATGATCTTAAATAGCTGTAAAGGGATTTTGAGCCCTGAGGTTTGTTGATTTGCTGCTTCTCTTTTAAATCAAGAGTGCACTTTTGTCTCCTAGTCCCAAGGTGGTCAGAAAGAGCCTTGCAACACCGGGTGGGTCACCAATTCACTTTTCAGAGGGTGGAAAGCTTCCGCTCCATAAAACAGCAGCACGTACCAAATAGTGTGGGAACTACCGCAGTGGACTCTGCAGCTGAATGTTGGCTCGGGTGAGGGGCAGAACATGGAAGGTATATCATCTAGGCAGTCTTAAAGCCAGAAAGAAAAAATTATTATTTGGTTGTGAGTTGAACTTTTTGTCGTTGGAAAAAATACGCAAATGAAAGCTGATGTTCAGTCTAGCACTGGAAGAAACACATATTATAAATGGCAAGGTTTTAATATGAAGTTAATGTTCCTACTTAGGCATTATTGTCCATATAACATTTCTAACATCCTGTGTCACCATGGTATTAATATCTTCCAAATGGTGTTAATAAATGAGGTTAATAAACTTTATCCTATTGAAGAAAGAGATTGACCACTTCTGATTTTTTTGTTAGGTGGCATAGTTGTCATCTGCTTTTTGGGCTATGCATGAATGAACTATAGGAAAGCTAAATCAAGAGGAAGTACATATACTTAATTTTTGAAACTGGTAACATAGTTTGTTTTCTGTAGAAGTTCTGCCTACCACAAACTTTAGGTTTCCCCTGTTTGGAAAATGGGCTTTAATTAAAGTGAATCTCTTGCAAAGTTCATTGCTGAAAAGATAGCAAGCTTGGGCGTAAATTTGGCTCTGATTTTCATTTTATGAGCCCACTTGCCTTGAAAAGGAAGCAGAGAATGTGATGTTCACAAAAGTATTGTCATGGGTACATTGTGGTTCAAATTTGCATGCATAATATATTAAGTGTATTCAGTAATAGTACATAGTAAACACCACCTTATTCCTCTCACAATTTGATGTCACTAGACATTCAGATAAGTAATTCTTAAAGTATTTCTTAAAATCTGTCGTTTCCTGAAAATTCCAGATTTCCACTGGGGGGGGGGGAAAAAAAAGCCTAAGAAAAGAGCCGACCATGATTCAGCCTTTTTCTGTCTGGGATGATAAGAAAGTTTCGGCAGTGCCTCTTGCTCTGCAGTAATCAGCAGGGAGCAGAGGCAAGGTAGAATTAATGGGCTCAGCAGCTGCCGTGGGTTTAACCAGTTGCAGTGGTGTAGGGTGCAGCAGGGGTTATAAAAGGATGCCCAACCCTGGAGAAGAAAATTAAGAATTTACTACTATTGAAAATTTATACGTCTGCTTATTTTGAGGTCTGCATACTTTTCACTAAAGTCCTTGAAAAAATCATTAGAGGAGCACAAAGCTATATAAGTTACAAAATTGAGCTTACACACCAGCTGATTGAAATTCCCCATGTGTAATCCAACTTCAGATAATGATTCACAGACTATAGTGCAGCAATACCCCCATGTCCCTCCTTCATGAATGGATGTGAGTCACTGTTAATAAATAAATATGCACTGGACTCTTTGGGCCACATCTGTTGCTTAGATGTGTGGTTACTGAGCTTAGCTCTATTTTCTGTAACCAAGTTGGTTTTCAGAGAAAAATGTGAAAGTGAATGTGTTTACTGTGTAAATGCTGGCTGGAAGTCAACACGTTTCTTTTTTTCAAGCTTGTCTTGCAATCTTCAGGGGGTTTAGCTCAGGTTTTACTTTTTTATTAAAAAAAAAGACTGTTTTCTACTCTCCTGCTAAAGGCTTGCCCTCCCAATTCTTTATTCATCGTCTTTTTGAATTTTACTTCCTCTGTTAGATTTTTCATATCTTTTTGGATATCTGGCTACTTTTGAATATCTATTGGATGTTTTCATACTACTGCTCCCCTGTATGATTTAGTTCTTTTTCCAACACAGAATTCCTTCACAGTTACAGGACAGTGCATTCTTCCAGGGACTTTTGCATTTCGAAATAGCCATCAGATCTGTTTTACCCCCCTCCCCTTTTTTTTTTTTCTTTCATTTTAATTAATTTTGCCTTACAGTGGGGGGGTATTCCACTTTGCTGTTAGTTAGTATTTTTCTTATTACTTGCTATGGTGAAGGCAGAATTCTGATGCATACTTGACAGGGGGAACAAAGCTTGACAAATCCATGTTTAAAAAGCATTAATTGCATTCATATTGCTGCAGTATATACCCCAGCACTTGAAGGATATAAAAGTGTCATTAATACCTTCAGGATCAAGGTATTTACAGCCAGTATTTTCAAAAGTAGTTAGGGGTTGGGATAGTCCGGTTAGACTCCATGGGAACAGCTTGACTTTCATTATCTCTTAGTAGGTACCAGAACTTTCTCAGAGTTGGGTTTATTCTGGGTATCTCCTGACCTGGTGCTCTTTTGAAAGTCTTTGTCTTGGATGGGTGATTAGATTTAGGATGTTGCCTTAAGGTGAAACGTGCAAACAGATTTAGAGGGGAGAAGTGGTTGTTACATAAATGTCCGTTCTTATGGAGATAAATAGAGCAGTAGCTTGCTGCCTCCCCAGCCGTTACTTATGGGTTGGCAGTTGTTCCGGAGGCCACACAAACACCACGCTTAGCTGATCTTGCACATTTCCTGCCATTTCCCCTCTAGGTTTAAGGTAGTGTCAGTCACTGAAAACATGAGCATCCTGAATAGTGGAGGACTTCCTAAAGGATCTGCAGGTGTTGCTTTCTGTATTGCTAAAATATGTAAAGACTAGGCATCTACCGCAGAGTCCTAGCTGAAGAGTTTCTTGCACTATTTTGTCTGCAGAAGAGCTGGAAAATTGCCCTTTTCCATCTGGCTTAAAACCAAACTGCTCAGAAATGTTTTTGGAATTTTCAGATTAAAATCCCTCCTGTTCCCCAGCAATGTATACTTGTTCGCTCCCTCAGTTCTTAGTTATGCTAAGCTTTTAATATTTTTGTTTAAGGCAGCATTGTAGGATAACATGTGTGCATCTGTGGTGTAAAACTACCTATGTGATAGGAGCGGGTTCATCACTGAGGCAGAGTAATAGAGAGTAAAGAGTCAGTGCTGAACGCTTGCTGGTAATAGCATGCAAATGATCCATTGCTCTTTGTAAAATTTTTGGTATGATCTGATTATTAATATTCTGAATTGAATGCTAATTGCTAATACAATTTGCTGCACACAGCACCTGGTCTTCTTTAAAAATCTGTCCTTTACTCAGTACTGTGGGTAAAAACGTACGCCTTTTCTGTATTTGACTTGCATATTCCAGCTCCAGTACAGAGTATTTTTTTCCATGCTGTAGAAGGATCATTTGAGATGCTTTTCCTGTTCTGTACTTTTTAATAACACTGCAAAAAAAAAAAATGGTAGGATACGGTTGGATATCATTAGATGTAATTGGTGAACTAATGGTTTTAACACTTTGTTTCAGGTGGAAAGGATACCATAACATTCAGTGACCCAGCCTTGCCTGTTATACAGAGGTCCAGGTCACCGTTGTTAGCGTTTACTGAGAAGCCACAGAAAACTGAAGTACAAGGTGAGCACCTGGAACGTAAGGAACATGATGAGAGCTGAGGAGTCATTTCTTTCCAAATAAAAAGCAATAAATTTTCATGCTGGGATAGCAGAAGGCAAAGTTTCAGTGGTCACAGAGATTGAATAAATCATCCACAAGTAAAATGGATAGATGGTCCCAGTACAAATAGCAAAGAAACGACTGAAAAAGGACTGTTGAATAGATTGCACGGGGCTAGGGATCAGGTCTTAGTCCTCAAAGAATTTTCCTGCCAGATAACTTGATACTGTTGGAAGTTATTCATGCCATCTATGTTACAGTTAACTGCCTCCTGCTCTTTTTCCCTCAGTTAAAATGCACAGTGGGAAACCAGTCTGTGGAACTGGCTTAGCACTTTACTGCATTATAGCTGATACCTAGATGAAAGGCTTCCTGATTGCACCTGGTAAATAGAAATACCCAACTCGTTTTCCCAGAGAAATTCGCTGCTGCTTTTTTTTTTTTTTATAGTCTTGCACGTGTTTTGTTAAAAATCCTTCCCCAATAGCAAGCTTTAACATCTCTCCAAAGTCAAGCTTAACTTTATTTGACAGTAGCAAAAGATAGTGTTTTACTGATAACCTTGATTTTTTTTTTTTCCTTAGTTTTTCATAATGGATGGGAGATGGATTATTATGCTTGCCTATAGGTATTTGGATAAGCTTTTTAGTGGGCATAACATTTTGGTTTGCCCAGATCTTACTCAGCTAACCATGAAGCATCATAAACCATTTATTTGTTAGTCCTGAAACTAAATAGGTTGTGGCTTAATTTTGACTTTATTATCCATGTCATCATCTGATAAAACTTGACAGCCAGACTGATCATTTTTTGTAATCTTGATCAGCTGATATTTTTGCTACAAATAAGAAGTAAACTATAGTGAATAGTTCTCTGGTGAGTAATAATAACTCATAAATATTAATTTTTTGCTTGCTTAATCATTGATTATTTTTTTTAATTGAATCTGCAGTAACTGGAAGTATTTACTTGGTGGCATTATGCTCTTTCCTTTACGTACTTATCCTAGGTGAAGTTGGTATTACAGTTGTGATTAAAGCTGCCTGTCAGATCTCATCAGACCCTGTTTCTGTTACTTTGTACCACTGCCAAACTTTTAGCTCTGGACTGAAGCTTTCCATGCTCTGTTTTCTACTTCAGCTGATTTTTTAAATGTCAGCCAAATCACTTTTTTGTGTTAAATTCTGAGGACCACATGTTTTGGGTTTTGGTTTGTTTATTTTTTTTTTTAGTTTGTGTGTTGTTGGTTCGGGTTTTTTTTTGTTGTTGTGGTTTTTTTGTTTTGTTTTTTTTTAACCTACAAGTATTTAGTGTATCTGTAATTGAAAGGAATTTGAAATCTGGGGAAAAGGCTTCCACGCAGAGAAAACAGGTTGGAATTTCCACCCCATTCTAAACGATTCACTTTGAAATCTTATCTGCTAAAAACAATGAAAAACAAACCAATGATTCTGTTGAGCTTGCTTTGTGCCACCAACGCTGGTAAAACTCTGCATGCTCCATTCCTTCAAAATAATGTAAACCTAGAGGGAACAAAACCTGGAGCAGAGAGGAGAAGGCGGCTGAGATCAGGACTCTCAAGTGATGGGAAGACTAGAGTAGATGGGGATTGACAGACCCGAAGGAAGTCTGAGTGAGGGGGGACCTGCATCTGGCTGAGCAGAGGTCAGAGCGCAGGAGCGAGGAATCAAAATGCTGAAAGTAAGGTGTGATGAAGAAGATTGAGGTCGATGAGAAATTGGCAGAGGGAGTGTAGGGACTGGATAAACAAAGGCATATCTGGCAGGATCAAAGAGCTAGGCAGGGAAGAGTAGAAGAAAACAGTCTTGGAGAGGAGGCAGCAGACAAGGATTAGGGCTGTGGCAGTCATGGGAGGAGTTGGCTCCCAGTAGGTCATTGCCCTCTTTCCTCCTCCCTATCCCATAACTGTAACACAGCCAAGATCAGTCACAGAAATCCTGTCATTAAACTGGAATAGGTTAAGAAATTACTGTTCTGCCTGAACAGCTCGTTTTTTTCCAGTATACCTGATAACCTGCAGTGAGAACTCAGGCAAAAGCCACCTCTACGATAGTGTATTTAAACTGGACCAGCGTTTCGGTGATATAGATGAGCACATATATACTACCAGCTGTGCAGGGGACGCCATAGCTTCTAGCAATAGATGGAGCAACGATAACTTCTGTTGCTCCAGATCCTTTTTCTAGAGGATGTTTGGGGCTGTCGTCTTCCCTTCGAAGCCTGGAAAGGAGGCAGTGTGTTTTCAGCTGTAGGGCATGTCCCTGTGCTTGGAGTCACCCCGCTTCTCTCCAGTCAGCAGCTATATGGGAGTGATACACCCAGTCACCTTTTGTGCCACTCAGCATAGAGAATTAATGTCTGCTGCAGAGTTTTAGGAGCTTGGTGCATATTGCAATTTTTCATCTATTCAGTGTACCTCCAAAATCTGGGGGAGCTTGGCAGCTGGGAAGAACATAGGGATGTGTCCATCTGCCTTCATTTACCAAGCAAGTATGCCCTTGGTTTAAAAGTATTCCAGAAATACCAACAAAACCACTTTTATTTTCCGATTAGTTGATCAGTTGAGTGAAAACAGTTGATAAGCAAATAGCAATGAAATTCTTACATATCTTTAAATACTAGGCCTGATGTCAAGTCTGTCAGCTATGGTCCTTTAAATAGCACCGTTGGTATTTGGTGCCTGTTTGGCCCGGGAAACATTTTTAGCTTTTGCACTAACATATATTCTTTATCAGAACTTTCTGTATTACGTCAAGTGTTGCTCTAGCTAGATCTACAGATAATCAGAGGGCTTTTTCAGGCTTTTTTTATCTAATCTATCTGCTTACCCTGATCTCATCAAGGCCTGTTTTAGTCTGTACTTGTTATCATTGTTTCAGTTAAGCTGGATGATAGAAGTCTGTAGGATGTACTGTGCAGTTCCTGTGTGAAAATGCATAATGACATGGTACAGTAATATGAATTAAAGACTGTCTTGTGCCACTAAATCTCACTTTATCCAATGCACAGGATGGATAGTGTCATGGGATAGATTTTCTTGAGCATCGCAGCTGCTAATGAACAGCTATTCAGGTTTTTTTCCTCTCCATTGTTAAATGCATTGCTCCCGCTGTATTGCCTGTGTGCTATTTCAAGCATTCCCAGAAGAAAAAGTACTGGTTTTCTATGAACTCTTCTCTGGTGTTCTAGTGCTTTGAAACAATTTATCTTCAGAAAATTGCAGCAAGGTGATGGGATGGTGTTGTCCCACTGTAGAGGGAGGAAACTGAGGCACACAAAGAATAAGGTAGAGTCCCTGCTAATTTCGAGTGCTGAGCTACATACGTTTTGGCTCTTTTTGGAGCACTTGGGGTATGCGTGTTTAGATATACAACATGAGCAGAGCAGTACTGCAAATCAAGCTCCTAGGTTTCCAGCTGAGTGCTCAGATAATGAGGATTAGATCCAGTGGGTGGTCACCTTTTGAAAGTTAATTTATCCCTGCCTTTTCCACAGACTTAAATTCCAGCTCTTCAGACTAGCATTCTTGGCTTCCTTAATGGTAGGAAGAGTGTCTGTTCCCTTCACGCCAACCCTTGTCTCACCCACTCGGCAGCTCCCGAATTATACATGAGGCGGGTCTGATAGAGGCAGTGGGCTCCTCTGTTGTGTAGCTCTGGTCCCTCCCTGCAGCCAGGCTGTCCCGTGCATTGCATGAGGCAGCATTCCTGTGCGAGAAGGAGTAAATGCTCATATACTAAAAGGTAATGCATCTGCATGACGAGTCATTTTAAGCTGTCAATGCAGCCGTACTTCTGGTATTTCCTGATTTTTCTTACTTGACTTCGCAAGCTTATTTTCAATGAGGCTTTTTGTCCTTAACTGAGATGAGGACAAATTCTCTCTTTCACAAAGCTGTTTGTTTACACGTTGCTGTTTCTCTATTCTGACACTTTGTTCAGTGTTTGCCTTTTGGTATAATGGTATGTTTAAAATTCTTCCACTGCTGCTTTGGTTTATGCTGTTACCCAAATCAGAATAATCTTTTATGTTAGGAGAAATGTTGCAGGACCAGTAACGAAACTTTGTTATTGGATGAAAGCCTGTGAAAAGCTTCAAATAAATGGAGCTTGTGTTAACCCCTGAAAGTGGTAGTGATGTGGGGATTCATGTTAAGCTGTGCCAAAAATTTCTGTAGCTGAGTGCCTTGCTTAGAGTTGCTATACTTTTGAAAAAGTTTGCCTGAGCCTGCTGTTCTACAGCATGGTATCAAATATGACTCTCTTAGAGTAGTCAGTGTTAGGGAAAGACAGGCTCTAAAACAGGGCCCGATCCATCAAGAAACTTCGTGTTGATTGCTTATCATCTAAGAAATGGGCCTGGGATGGGATAGGGAATCACTCTTAGAAATTCCTTACTGAGATAAACATCTCTGGGGTCTGGCACTGGTGGTGATGGTCTTCAGCTCAGATATGTAATAAATATATGTGACTGACTAGAACATCTCGCTATTCCATTTCTTTTTCAGCAGAACAGAAGGGAGAATGTGATGAAACTAGTGCTGTTGCAAGTGAGTCCCTGGCTCCAGAGGGAACCAACTTAAATAACAGAAACCAAAATAAACATTTTTATCCTTCATTACCCCAGTTACCTCCCGAGGAAGAAGAAATAAACAAGCTCGGAAGTCAGATAATTAAACTGACAGAGCAGGCAGTTGCAGAACTGGAAGGGAAAAGAGCAGGCGCTTCCGCAGGGGAGCAGAACACAGTGGTTGGAGCAGAGTTTAATGGTTCATCTGAGGGAGAGTTCCCACTTTCCAGCCCTGACTCATCTGACCCCACAGATCCCTCAAACTCAGAGAATGAACAAACAGCTGAAACTGAGGCCCTGAAAGACAATGACGAAACCTCAGAGAGCGATTGTGAAATTCCCAATGAAAGAGGGGACGGAAATAGCAGCACCGTGGATGCGGTGCATACTGAGGACCCTGGAAGGCACGGAGGGCTCGGTGTTACAACTGCACACACCAGTAACAGCTTTGAGGAGCTCCCTGAATCTGAAAACAAGAAGCCATCTGATTCTGCTGAAAACTGTGAATATTTGGATAACAGTTTGGCTTGAGGTACGAAATCCAGGCCCTGGGGCTTCTCACCATAATCCTTTTGCAGTGGCTGAGCTGCTGCAAATATGATCAGTGAAACTGCATGCCGTAGGGTATATTTTTATATCGATCTGTTAATATTTGTCTAATGAAAGTGTTTTTCTGTTAGTTTTGGGCTACAATGTACCAAAAATGTAAATTACCTAAGGGAAAGAATTTGAAGCTGATGAGGCTTAATCATGTTGGTTCGTTGTAATGATTTGAAGTTTCTACATAGATTGATGTAATTTACATTAGTGTAGCAAAGAGACCAGTGATAATGATGTATCATATTATCGCTAGGCCTCTGTAACGTGCATGGTCCAGTGTTGGACTGTAGTTTAATCGTTAGAAGTGTCTTCCAAGGATAAAAAACTTGGAGTGATAAATTGAGAAGCATCTTAAAGTTGGAAGCTTTTGCTTGTTTCTCAGACTGCATTCTATTTCTCTTTACATATAGCCCCTGCAATACATCCATAGAATAAAATCACTATTCCCTTATAGGAAGTTTCTGAAAATGATCCCTGCATCTATACAGATCTCTCATTTCAAACCTGTATATCTTCTCAACTGTATGAAATTTTTTTTCTTCCCTCTCCCAGCTCATCTCATGAAAATATAGGGAGTTATTTCGCCAGTTACTGAGAAGCCAATTTAATGAAGCTCTGAAGGAAACATCGTCAGAGAAGCCAGAATTCTTTCTGTGAGAAGTGGCAATGCTGTTCCAAAGCAAGGAGAACAGCAAGAGGAGAACCGGTGATGCTCTGTCCACCTGCTTGGCCCTCTGTTACTGGAATTGCATTCCTCAACCTACAGGAGCTGAAACAGCCCTCGGGCTGAGTAACGGGTGGTAGATTTCAGCCTACTCCATCTGTGCCCTCCTTTTTAAAGGAATCTGTGTCTCTTTTTTTTTTTTTTTTTTTTTTTTTTTTGAATTAAGGATAACTTTTCCTTTCCTTCTCATTTCACCAGTCTATGGTGTGGTAGAAGGCTTATTTGCATCGTTGCCACTTTCTTAAACTTATTCCCTTGTTGATATTTAGCCATAGGAAAGCTTTCCTGTAATAACTGGCGAAAAGGGAGGCTGCTGTGTCATTCCCTAGCTCGCTCCTCATGCTGGAGCTGTGCCACTCTGCTCCTAGGAAGGCAGCAACAAGGGAATGCTTAACGTTGGAGTTAGCAGCTGTTGGAGAAGGGGAGGCACGTCCTTCCTCTCCTGTTTGTAGCATAAGGAATAGTCTCTGCAGCTGTGGAGCTTCTATGGGCCAGCAGCCGTCAAGGCAATTTTTCTGCTGGCTTGGGACCTAATTGTCTGTAAATGTTCATTTTTCACTCCTAGAACTTGAAACCAATCAGAGAGAATTAAACCAAATTTAATAAAATACTACTAATAAAAAGGAAAATCCCTCCCAGATTGAGTCCTCCTTTGACAAATAACTGCCAGCTGCAAATTTTTACAGCCCACTTGTCAGCTACTGAATGAACAGAGTTTATATTAGCAATACTGACAAACTCTTCTGTATATGGAAGATGAGCTAGCAGGTGCTGCTGTAATCAAGGTGTCAGAGTCCATGAACAGTTTGTATTCAGCAGAAGAAAGGCTGTATGTAAATGATTACATATAAGTATAAGGAATGGTAGTGGGAAGGTGAAAAATGTGGCTTGTCTCCGTTCTCATGTGTTTTCCCTAGCAGGTGCATTCATGTAACCCTTTCAGTGTCTGTCTGCAGGCAGTAAAGCCATACTCAGAGTGCTCCTCAAACATGTTTCCCTTCTCTTTAAAGGTAATTTGACATTGCAGCATTTCACTGATATTAAGCAGCAGCCCTTAGGAACAAAAGCCGCCTGTATATTTAAGCGTGTTAGGAACACGAAGCAGTAAAAAGTTTTCCTTTCACTATCCTGATCACCATTAAAGTTCCTCATCACCTGAAAAAACAAGAAGAGTTTAAGTATTTGAAAGATTGTTATGCTGTTCCCATTAATTGTAACTGACTGTGTTATTGACTCATTTATGTGACAGTACTGACAAGTCGGAAGAGAAATAGCTGCAGAAACTGAACTCTCCGGGAGAACGTGGCAGGGTTTTTTCCTTTAATGCTTGAACGTCACATGAAGTAGCATTTTATTCAAGATGTATTCTTTTCCATCTTTCACAGACTAATCCTGCGCAGAGCTAAATATCAATGCAGTCAGAACTGAGGCAAGCGAAGAAGAAGGTCAAGGTTTCACGTAGCTGAGCTCTGGAATGTTCAGGGCGTTATAGTGTTTCCTTGTCCTCTCTCTTTCCTGACCCATAGTTGAGTGAGTCGGCATTTGCTCCTGGTCCCTTAACAGCCAGTTAATGCTATTAATTAATGAAGAGCTTCTTGCAAAAATTTGAGCAGATAGAAGCAGTGCCGGAGTAACAGCTTTTTAGTGCCTCATTCGTTGATTCTTTTTAGTATGTTTTTTCTGTGAGAACATAGTGATGTACAGCCCAGCAATTAGGACATCTTGGTAATTATCCTCACACCATTCTCCCTCTTAGATGCCATTTTTATATCATTGCAATCATTACATTCCAGTGAGATACCTAGATCTCTGGAAAACTCATTTTTAGTTCTATATCATGCTGCAATACTGTCCCTCTCCTTTCTGCTGTAGTGAATGCGTATTCTAGCTACGTTTTTAGCCTTCTCCCAGGAACGCAAGACTACAAAGCCAGGAGACTTGTAAAAGTAAGACATCTTTGCTGCACTATGTGGTAACTAATTGAATATTCTCGTCAGTATCTTCCTTGGATATTGCTGTAGTTGATATTGTTGTGCTATTAGAACAATGATTTATTTTTTTCCCGGTAAATTAATTGTTTTGTTGTGAAATCAACACTACTTTACGTTTTTCAGGGGTGGTTTGGTTTGGTTTGATTGGGTTTTTTTTAGACTTGTGTTCCCTTTTTCTAGGACTTTAGAAATGCAGAAATCGCATCCAGAGATAGAAGCCTTTTTGGTGTTGGGCTCTGGGGAGGCAAACTGGGAAGGGAATGTTGTGGCAGGGGTATGGAGAAGATACATTTCGCAAAGTGAATTTAAGGAGGTTGTCTCACCTAAAAGTGAATTCATGCATTGCCTGTGAGAAGTATTTCATTTGAAAGTACGATGTTGCGGTTGTTTGAAAAACAATGTTCACCGAATTTGTAAAATAAGTGTGTCAAAATGACAGATTAAGAAGCATCTTTTAGAATGCTGCTTCTTTTCTAAGTGAGACTATTTTAAGCATATGGAAATTTGTATAATAAAGACAATGGAATTTCTTTAATCCATATGAGCTCAGGAATGTATTTCAAAATCTTAACCGAGATTAAGTTGAAAGCCTGCTACATTTCTAAAAGATAGGATTTTGTTTACCAGCTTCTTTTTGTAGTTTTACTTTGTAAATTATGCAGTTTAATTTATTTGCAAACCTCTCTCTTGTTGCTGCCTGGGTTAACTGCACAACATGGTTCAACTCTATTAATATGTTTTGTCATCTTTAATAAAAACATTTCCTGATATGCTTGTTCTACCTGCTTGTTTCCTTTTGTCTTCTCAGTATCAGATGAACGATAGTCATGAGGGAGTGTTTTAGTATTTTCAGTGAGTTGTGTTAAATTAAAAAAGTAAAGCTTTACTGAGTGAGAGTTTTAAGTCTAAAAATTATATGGCTTAAATCTTTTCACTGACTTCCCCCAGTCTAAATTGTCTGATTTACTTCCTACATTTTTGCATGAAGAAACACACTCAGTATTTTTTGGCTTTGAAAATATTTATCTGTGATCCGTTAACTTTAGCATCATTGTCTAAGCAGCATTCAAAGTTTTGTACACCAAACTTAGTTACTAACAGGCACAAGCTAGAGGCTTTAGGGAATTTTTGCTGGGGAGTGATGGTAAACTGGAATATTTCTATTAAGTGTACTTTCAGATGTAAACAGTGTGACTTAGCTGTAGCCATGTGGACAATTTAAAATAGTTAAGAAGCTTATACGTGTTTGAGAATAAGCCCTGAAAATACAAGTAGAATAACGTAAAGGATGTAAAGTTTAAACCAGAAATGTCTGTACTTTCCCTTATTTTTAGGGGAGGTCCATTATCCTGGTCTTGCAACACAACACGGTTGAAAGCACAGAGATCTTTTTGCCTTTCAGATTTGCAGCTGAATACAGGATAGTGTCTAATGAGAGGCAATTTCTTATTCATATTCACTATTTTTTTTCTTTGGTATCTAAGTTATGATCCCTTAAGAGCCCTTTCCAACACACACTCTTAACAGACTATCAACCATATCCGTTAGCACTCTTACTTACATGCATTCAACTCCCAAACTGCATAAAAGGGAATCTTTTCTCTTCAAGAAAATACATCACAATGTTGAGTTGATGCTGGTTTTATTGGTGGGCTTACAGAAAGGAGGCTCTACAAAGTGATAAGCGTTTCTTAGAGGAGCAAGCAAATGGAAATGGGAATCCTTTAGCCATGTATCTTAGTGGCCAGTGGCATGGCCAAAAGGTACTTTCTGCTGCCCAGGCTGTAGCTGGCTTGGTGGTCTTCACTTAAGCCTGGTTCTATGTTCGTTTGAGCCCTCTCTTCTTCTTGTCTGTAACCTCAGGCAGTTTCTCTTCCCACAAGTTCTTGTTGCATATCCCAATCACGCAGCAAGCCAGGCGTTTCCCAGCATTTCCATTTTCCAAACTGGCCTTATTGTTGCCCTTGCCCATGTCATCTTCCTGCTCGTGGATCACAACGGACCTGCCCATGATGGAATACGGACCAAACATAGTGGCAGAGAGATTTGTTTTGTATTTTCTGATTTTGCCTTCTTTAGGAAAAAAGTTGCCGAAATCCCCTGGGTGGCGGGGGTGATTCACGCTGAAAGGGTTATAGTGTCCTCCTGTAGCATCGCAGCCGTTGCTGAGATCCCCGAGCTCGTGGATGTGTATAGCTCTACCAGATTGATTATTATCCAACGGAAACCCATCCAAGTGAAAAATGGCTTCTAATCTTCCATATGAGAAATACTGTCTGAATAAGACTTGTCCAGTCACTTGTGGCTTGTCAGCATCTATTTTGGAGCTGGGCTTCATTTCACAAGTGGCGTAAATTATCCCATCGGTCCCGTTACCAGGCATTACGGGATAGAGCAAATTCTGCCAGAGGTCGTTCACTTTTTTCTGGATCTCAAAAAATGACTCTTGGCTTGGATCAGTTTCTTTGCCTGTCATGACACCAGAGGCAGACAGGGCAAGCCCAGTGACCAGAGAAAGAAGCAGAAGCATCTTGGCGACTCGGAGCCTGCGAAAGGTAGAAGAAGCTACAGCGAATTAAGGGCTTTTTGCAGCAGTATGACTGGAGAGAAAGGCACGCAGCCTGTGTCAGGGCTGGGCAAAACCGCTGGAGCATGGTCCCAGTAGACAGCTGCTTTCTAAATCTGTCTAATGTGATTAATTGAAACTAAATCAGAACGCATACGCATGTTGAAACACATACAACTGACACCCATGACTAAAAGAAATCCCAGTGATTTTATATTTCATGCTAGATCTTGATCTTAAAAACTGCCCTTTTTTCGCTGCAGGAAGCAACTAAGCCAAAGTGCTATTTAATCTGTTTTTGTTTGTATTGAAACTTTTCTCCTACTACAAATTCCAGCAAAACGGTTCGCCAGGAGGCTTTTTTCGGTCCATCTACTTAACCACTAGTTAGGCATGACAAACGAAAAGTAAAAATCCAAGGAGCTGGTTACCTTGCAGAGCTGCTGGTGAAGCCCTCGGTGGTCGCTCTTTGCCTCTGCTCCCCTAACCCGAGATGTGGTCAGAGAGAAAGCCAGAGCTGTGTGAAGTTGATGCTTATGGGAACTGCGTGTTTGTGTAAAAGTTAGGTAACGCTGGCTCAGGGGAGGCGTCACTGGGAGAACCGTGGGAGGGGAGGAAGAAAGGGAGGGAGGGGGAAAAAGGTTTGGGCATTTTCATTTGGGGCAGGGTGAACGCTTTGTCCTTTCTTGATTACTTTATTAGCCTGGCTCTCGGTCCTCACGGACATTCCAAAAAAAAGGGGGGAAAAAAGTTAACAAGCTTGTAAATTAATCTTCCTTTTGATGACCTAATGTGCTTATCTAAAACAAGCGACCTCCAACATGCAGCGAGGGGAGAGGAAGGAGCTTTATTAGGGCACAGCTGGGCAGTTCGCTCGCTTGTGTGCTGGTTGTCATGGGGCTGGTTTGCATTTTTATTTCTTTATTAGCCAAAACTGAAAGCGGTGCTTGAGCAACGTAAACGTAACATAAACATGGACGTCTACCGAAGTTTCTCTGGTTTTAAAACCTGAAGGGCGCAATTCAAACTGTCAGATGCTGAGGTACATTTCAGCAATGCTTCTCTGTAAAGTCTTAGAGCCACTGTCTGCTGCTTTACTCGCCAACTTATCCGCTCCACTGAAGTACATTTTTATTCCTTTTATTTTTTTCTCCAGACAGCAGTGATTTCTTTCCAAAGAGAGCAGTAAGCGGTACCGAGGCAGTGCAACATCAGACTGAGGCGCGGAGAAATTGTTTCCCAGAAGCTGTCTGGAGCACGGAGAGTTCACATGTGTTTCATCTTCCCGTGAACTGAGAAATGCTCTCCTCTTGGGGGCATTGCCCTGCCTGCAGCGCTTCCCACTGTTGTAGCTGAAATGTGGATTCAGCCTTCACGAGAGCAATTTAACAGGCTGAGATTTCTGTAGAGAGAGGGGAGTAGCTCTTTTTACGTGGGAACAATTCTCAACGCAAGAAAATTGCAAAGAAAATCCTTTTTCCCAGTTCAGGTCTATTGCCAGCTGGGTAAGGAATGTGGCTGTCGGCTTCTCGAATGGTAGAATTGTGTGTGTTAGTCTTGCTGCTATCATATTCTACATCAGATCTGAGATACTCATCTGAGAGCTGATTTTTCTTTTTTCTTTCTGTATGAGGGAGATTAGAGATAAATGGGCATCCACTACTTGGATCGTTAGCCAGGGACTGGAAATGCAGAGCTAACTTCTGCTTGGGATATTGGGATGTTGAAGGTGTTACGTTAGCCCTGGGCTTCCGTTCCTAATCTATGAAATAGGACAACTAGTATTTCTTTTCTTCAGGGTATTTATGAGTTGTTCAGATGACTCTGCCTGTGGGAGCCATGCGCTGTTCAGAGGAAGCTGAACTCTAAGACCCGGAGCCAGGATTGCCCATCACCCCAAGCCTTACGCTACCTCCTTTGCAGCCTTTTCCCAAGTTCATTCACTGCCAGCCTCTGAGCTGGGGAAATCCATACTTGCGACATGGTAACACTATGAAATTGGTCAGTTTTAAAGCATTTGAAAGAAGTAAAATGTCTTATAATCAGGTTTTATAAATATATGCCCAAAATGTTCAGCCAACAGCTAGCCAAATGCAAAGGGGGATGGTTTATGTTTGTAAATGCAAAAAGAAACTGTCCAGTCTAGCTACTATTAGAAAAACTATTTCTTAGCGCCATAAACCATTTTTTAAGGGGACAGGATGAATGGAAGGAAGAAAGGACCATCGTTCATGGTCTACTCCTTGAGTCACAAAGTAACAGACTGCAATTGAGTTTCACACTTCTGCAAGGAAATTTCCAAGCCAGCAGTCAGCACTCCAATAATAGAATTTTAAAGCTTTAGTTCAATTCTAAGGCATTTTGAAATGGGAACTAGGGTCAGAATTTTACCTGGTTTAAATACAATAATGCTGCTGACTTCAGTGGCGTTTGTGCTGGTTTAGACCAGCTGGGACTGTGTCCCTGAAAAAAAAACCCACCCTGAAAAGCCCAAGGTACTTGCTGCAAAGCTCTTTTTTGATGTACTGCACATGCGGGAATGAAGCAGAAATGCAGAGGGGTGTAAAGGAGATGATCAAAGGGACAGAAAGGACTGCAGCAAAGCTAAATGATGTATTTGTAGTGCTCTGCGCTTCAGAGAATGAGAAGGAAATACTAGCTGTGGGCTGCTGTCAGAAAGATATATTTTAAAAAGGAGAAGGGCTGGTAACTACAAGAAATGCAATTGCCAGAGTGATTTGGCATTCAGTCTGGGTCTGAAAGATGGCCGCTAAGTACTAACCAGGTGTATCATTAAAGTCTATTGTTACCTACTGCCTATGTTTTAGTTTTCTGGTTAAAAAGAGGTGCCGAATAACGGGCTAATAGCCTTTAAAGCAGACAGCGGTTAATGGGAGGAAAGCCCATGGTGACCTGACCACGCACTTGTACTCGTGTTACAATCCCTGTTTAAAAAACAGACCTCTGCTTTTGTCCCAGTTGTACAGGACCTATCGTATCCTGAATTTCATGCAATGTCCTAGAGTTTCCCCGGCTATACAAGACAGAGTCGACAAATCAACTTCTGCAAGGCTCTCTAAACCACGTAGAAAAACCACACTTGGCTTTACTGATGGGCTTTACAATGGACTTTATATGTGGCTCTTCTCACAAGCTCTCAGGCCATGCTGTGACCTTCAGTGTTGGTTGGTCAGTGGGTTTGTTTTGTGGGGACATTGTCCCATTGCATCACCCTGCTGTCCAATTTAACATCATTTGATTTGTCCGGCGTAGAGTTAAACATGAGGAAGAAACACTGCATAGGAGAGCATCCTTTTGTCGCAAGCAGTAGCCTTGTTTTGTGTCTCCAGCAGTTGGATCTGCTCTCAGTGATTTTATGGTAGAATGATTCTCCATAAAAATGACATCAAGAGAATGCAGGTTTTACATCTTCTGCAGTGGGTGATGGAGCTGACTGCTTTTCTCCACGTATGGCTGAGGCTAGAGCTACTAAAAGAATGGGGATGTCTGTAGCCTGAGGGAAGCAGTCAAGATCTTTGGGAACCTAATCTGCTCCTTCAGTTCAGGGCACTTTCTGCCATTTCTGAGTCATGGTCCCAGCCTGGGAGACAGTTACTACGCTGGTGGGTCATCAGGCAGCAGCAGGGGCATCCGGCATTTGTCGGTGTGGGGGAGTTACCTGCTTGCTGTGTAGAGACTGCAGGGCGCCAAAACTTCCTTCTACGTGTTGAGTTTGGCACCGTATCATACATGCTCTGCTCAGCAATTGCCTGCGAGGTCATCACCAGCCTCAGCTGACGTCTGGTGTGTCCCAGGACCTGTGGGTCAAGCTGCAGTGCTGATTTTCATCCGTAAGAGCGATGAGCAGTGCTGCCGAGGCAGGGTGTCCGCAAAGGTGCAATGACTTTGGCGATTTACTGCCTGTCGTGTTGTCCAGCGCAGCCTGTTGATGTCTCGTGGAGCCCCAGTGCTCAGGGGAGAGGGGCTTCCTCCCGGGCTGAGCGGGTTTGGCCTGGGTGGGAAGCACAGGGCTGTGGCGTGGATGGAAGCAATGCGCTTCACTGGTAGAGAGCAGCAGCAATATGTTTATTGATGTAAAACAGGGGTTTAACAAAGTTTGATGGTAAATGCGACAGTGTTTTAACAAGACTTGATGGCAAGGCACACTTGGTTATTTACTGCACAGGGTCAGACAGAGCTGTCAGGGAGAGCCTCCCGTTGAGTCCTGAGGTTCAGAGAGGACCCCCTTGCTTTCTGAACTCCTTCTCAGAGAGGAGTGTAGGGGCAGCTGGATCCAATCCTAGTGCCAGACTTGGCCAATGGTTTATCTAAACGATTATATACGTGCAATCAATCCTTTATATGACTTAGCTAAGATTTCAAGGTTTAGCAAGTAACCTTGAGAGGCGTCCCTACTCAAGGGGAGATGCTGGCGTGCAGCCCGCTGCCGTGCGGGAGAGCTCAGAGGGCTCTTGGGCTGTTCACTATTTCTGGGGGTAAGATGATTGACTTACTTAATAGTCATATTTGCACATTGACCACAGCACCAGCATTGCTCAAGTTAGCCCTTGGCTATTGTGTTGTTATCTGTCTCCCCAAAACCACGTTGAGCTGGATGCAGCCATCATGACTAGATGCACGCACTGTGACCACCACGGGTGGTTATCGCTTGGGCAGGGTTACGGGAGATAAAGGCGAGGTTGGTGCCTGGGGAGGGGGAGCACACCACCAGGCTGGCACTGAACTGCAAGCAGCACCTCGTCCCACAGAAACCACAGCGGAGGAACTCGTTTGCAATTGCCATCAGGAGGAAAAAAAAGAAAAGAAAATGAAAAATCTTGCTGTAGCAAACAGAAAATCTGTCACTGGTCTAGGCTTACTCTTCCTGTTTATTCCTCTTCCTTGTCTTGGCGTTTCTATTTAAAGAAATCAAGATATTTAGTGCCTGAGATAAGCATCCATTTATAATATTCTTGCAAAAGAGTTATATGCATTTCCAACTTTTCAGGGCATTACCCATAAAAAATCAAGTTAAATAAATATACAAAAGGGAAACAACACTGTTCTCTCTGGGGAATAATTTCTCATGAAAATAGAAGATCATGCAACTGTCAAACTACTCTACATCAGCCGATTTGAAAAATTCTTGAAATTCTTCCTCTTTAATAGCTTGAGAAGAAACCATTTTATCAGAGTGAGGGAGAGATGAACTGTAAGTAAGCTTTTTGAAAAAGCTGCATTCAGAAACTCAATCTAGGTCTGTCAACCTAATTGTAACAGAATTTCATCTTCACATGTGGATATAAAATATAAATATGTAATGTAAAATGTAGGGATGGAACCCAGCTACTGGATAATTTAGGTTATTACTTAAGAGTCCCAAAACTGGCCTGATCCTTCTTCACACATTTAAGTTTAACTTCTGTTAAATAGAAATAGAAATATTGTAAATATCATAAATATGTTTATATAAATATAAACACATGTAAAGAATTGGTCTGGTTTCACTTAAGCAGCAGACAGTAGTTCACATAAGGGAGTTTAAATTCTTTTGATTTACATATTGCAATACAGATACGCTTTGCTATATTTCAACCAAACATAACCCAGCATTCCCTTTAAATAACCTCCAAAATCTATTTGAAAGGCTATGGAATATCCTGGATACCCAGTGCAGTTAAAGAGTTGGAGGAAAAAAAAAAATGTGCAAAGAAATACAAGTTATTTGAAAGAATGTTAGGAAAGTGGCGGTGTGTTCACGCATGAGCCCTTGTTTCGTACCTGTGCTAATGGCTGGAAGGGGTTTAGAGAAACTCTACCCAACCACAACAATGTAAATCATGACTTAAGCTTGTCTATCCTGTTTTCGAAACTCGTCATTAAGGAAGAATGTACCATCACCCTTTCTCTTCTAGGTTTTTCTGCACTCTAGCCTGGTTCTGGCTGCAGATTAGACCCTTCGGTTTGGTTGTTCCCACTGCAGAGATGGGGACGGATCATTCACTTCTTTGCAGCAGCCTCCGGCAGACTCGAGAGTTCAGCTCTGCACCAATGGCCCTTCCCCCTTGCAGCTAAACGGCCCCAATTCTTTCAAGCTTTTCTCCTAAATTCTGTAGGCTCCTATGTTGAGTAGATCGCCTTTTCCTATGGACCGTGCACCTCTTTCTGGAAGAGAAGCGCACAGACATCTCAGCGCGTGGGCTGACCGGTGTCGAGCACTACGGCACTTGTCTTGGAGGCTGCGTTACTCTCTGTAGCACAACGTGATCTTTGCCTGATCCTTTCCTGCAGAACTGCCGTCTGTGCAATTGTTTCCATTTTATGTTTCTTTAGTTGGCCATTCCTGTCAAATACGGGATTTTACCTTTGCCTTAATTGAGTTACCTCCTTTTTTTTTTTATTTCCCCCACCCCTTATTGTTTCTCCGGCTTGTCACGAACATTTTGAATTCTAATCCTTCCCCACAGTGTATTTACAGCCCTTCCAGCTTGGTGTCAGCTGTGAATTTAATCAGTTTACTTTTTGTTCCGTCATCCAAGTCATTAACAGAAGGGCTGAATAATAGCAAATCGCAGACAAACTTCTGCACCCGAGGCAGGCTCTTCTCCCCATTGGGAACGGACTGGTTTCCAGTCTGGGTGCAGGTTTCCTGTCCTTTCTGTACCTGCTTTATAAGACTGTGATCAAGACCATTTTTTTTTCCTCAGCTTGTAAGAATTTCATGTGAGATAGTAGTTAAGGTACTTAGTAAAGTAAGTAAAGTTAAGGTAAGTATCTACTACTTCTCTATATGCAAGACTTGTTATTCTCTCAAAGAAAGAAAATAAAAAGTTCCTGGTGTCTTTTATATATTTCCCTTTCTGACTTTCAGGCGAATGCAAAAGGTTTGCCTCTCTTAGTGGTTTTTCTGTGGCTGTGACTCCTGGGTTGAGCCTCACCTATCCTCTCTGAATCTTCAGGCCTCATAGGAACCAAAATCATTTATTGGCCCTATCCCAATGTATCCGCATTGCCATTACTCCCTCGGGAGAGAAGTGTCTTTGAAGTGCTGCTTGACACAAAGTGGTGTCTGAAACCTTCGGCATCCAAAAACTAATGAAAAGCCACCTTTTATGTGCCCATCCCCACGTTGCTGTATCTCCCTTCTGCCAGAAGAGGTGATGGGACCTGTTGTGTTTTAATGCTACATCAGCTATGGAAGCACAGATGAGGTTACTCATGCTAACTAGACTAAATACATTTCCAAAGGTTCACATTTCTGACACTTACTTCTCACAAGCAGCCCCCGTTTCTAAAAGTCTCCCACCCCGTCCATTCCCCACCACCTTCATTGCAATTGCCAATACCATAAGGCACACCTCACCAAAACCAGGAAAGCCATGCCCATTCCTAAGTTTGCACTTTAACGTGGAGTCACATCTGCATGTCAACTTACTAACTGAAGTGAAAAATCATGAGGTTTTATTTACAAACTGGGGAGGATCTTGGTTACTCCCATGCCGCAGACAAGAAGCCTCCCACTACCACGTAAATTCTCGCAGGCGCCAAAGGCTCTGCTTTGCACGAGCGCAAGCTGAAGCTCAGCAGAAGCTGAGGGCCATCGTGTTTTATGAAGACAAAAGCCCACCTGGCTTTGACAGCCAACAGCAGCTCCTGCTCTGGTAAGAGCCCAGCTGCAAACGCTGCCTCTGGAGGCAGGAACCAGCGACCCGCAGCTGCGAAAGGCAGCAGCCCTGGGCTTTTGCTGAAGTCGACACTCGGCAGCATCCGGGAGGCTCCTCAGGAGGTTCCTCGTCCTTGAACGCTGCAGGGGGCAGGAGAGCAGGTGGAGTTCCTGGAGGCTTTCTCAAAGCAGGTATTTCACCACAGGTGTTGTGGTATGCTACTATTTTTAAAAAAAAAGTAATGAAAGTATGGCTTACTGTTGGATACCCATCTCCTTTGAAAAAGGTGCAGAGTAGCTCAGGGCCTGAACCTCTGAGTGCTTTTCAAAGCAGTTCGTGGTAAAAAACATTGCGCTTTGTATCTTTCAGAACAGCGGGGGGCGGGGGGGAAACATGCGTATTTTGTAGAGTAAAAATTGTTTTCATTGTAAAGTGGCTCCCCACTTTTTTAGCCGTATTTATTTAGCGGGTTGATTTTTGTAAGCATAACTGAAACCCTGGGAGACTAATGAGGTTTAACACTGTGTGTTAATTATATCCACTTTTGTTGTCTCAGTGAAAACACGGGACCCTAAATCCTGTTTACCATCTGAAATTTCACAGGTTCCAGCCCCTCATCTGACCTTAACATCTCTTAGTTTCATGCAGCTTTTGTAAGCCTGTGCACATATTTAAGTTCCCCCGTGGAGAATGGTTTTAGAGATCAGATGTTCAGGGATTAGGAACACAAGAGGTTTTTTACCTTGTTTAAAATCATTTTGACATTTTAGTGTAAGTCATTAAGATTGTTTTCTTGAGCTGTCAAACGGGCCACAGTATGGGCGAACCATTTTTAGGAAAATTAAATAAAACCACTTTAATTTCTAAATGACTCACCTTTTAAGAACTGGAATATAAATATTTTGCACGCTCTGAAGTTTCCATCTGAGGTAAATATTTTCACCTGGATTCCTCCCCTGGGAAGGTTAATTCCCAACTAACTACACAATTAAAGTCAGGGGCCAGGAGAGCAAGTAGGAATAGTCCCTTCTATCTGAAAACACTCTCAGTATTGGTTATATTTGCATTTGCTTTTTTTTTTTCTTTTTTTCTTTTAACCGTGCAGTGTAACAAAGTTTCCCCAAACGGTGTCAGGTTTTAGGATCTCCGCAGAGATGCGGCGTGGTTCCGCGGATTCTCATTTCAGACCAGGTGAATCGCATTAGTTCCAATCGAGCAGCACAAAGGATTCGAGCATCTCTGAAGCCGGGTGTTTGGCTCTAGAAAAACGGAGGACAGACAGGAGGCAAAACACATGAAGGGACTATGTTTATACTAGCCCCGGTGTGCGCATTAATAAGCAAGCCTGAGAATGCCACCTGCTTACAGAAAGGTTTTCAACTCACAGGGCATGGAGTTCTTAATAGTATTCCATTAGATATAATGAGGTATGCTGGTGCAGATTTCCCCCATGAAGTTAGTACACATTTGTACAAAATAAGGTTCCTGCTGGGGCATTTTATGAATGTGGAGTCTTTCAGTTCCAGCTAAATAGGATAACCAGCTGTTTTCCAGGCCACACGGAGAAATCCTTGGACTGGTTGTTATTCCTACTCTCTCAGCATTAGGATGCCTGCAAAAAAAAAAAAAAAGAATAAAACCACAGAAATATTTCACCGTGGCCTTCTTGAAGGGAAAGCAATTCTTTGAACGCATCAGAAATCGTTCTAATAGATTCAGGAAAAAAACAAAGAGAAAATTCCATTTTCTTTGTCCTTTTATTTTGTTACAAACCTTCCTTCCACCTTCAGCCTCCAGGTTTCCCTCCCATGAGTTGTCAACTGTTTTGTCACTTGCAAGACTTTATTCCCCAAACCTGCAGTTGTTTTTAAAACTGAGGATTATAAGGTTATGTAGTAGGTGGTAGAAGCCAGATACAGATTGGACGTTTTTATTAGAGGATTACCAAATTTTGTTAACAGGAGTGCGCCTGAGTAATTCCCCTGAGTAATTCTGCCGTGTTTGTTATGAAACATCCGATCCCCAGGCAGACACGGAGCTGCACCTCCGCAAGGCCCAGCTCTCTGACCACGCCGAGGATGGGTCACGTTTGCGATGCATAAAGCTGGATCATTGCAAACGATGGGTAATGGTTTCTCTGGGAAAAGCGTTGTGGTTACGGCAGAAAATATCTCACCCACCATACAATGCCAAATATCCCAATGCCTCGTTCACTTCAGAATCCTTTCCCACTGCTGGCACACATTGTAGGCAACAAAATAAAATCAGCATATGAGGTATGTGCTTCAAGGTTAGTTTTAAATATAGTGAAAATATCTAACACTTCTTGTAGCTTTTTATAACTTGTATATCCCTAGTACAGACACTAGGCCCTTAGGCAAACTTGTTGCTCCTAAGGCATGAGATCGTGATGACACACAACTAACTCTCTTAATGTCGATACCTTGGTGTGTCTGGGAGTGAGGGGCTACCTCAAGCTGGTGAACCTAAAGGAAGGGATCAGAGGAGAACATCAACACTAAAAAAATAAAATCTGACCTTAGAGCCACCATTTTCTCAGTGTCCCTTCCAACCCAAACCATCCCATGATTCTAAGAATTTGTTTAACTAAGGCCACTCAAGAGTTACTGAGGAGGTAATTTCTACAGGTCCCTCATTTAAAAGGAGGGTGAGTCAAGAAATTTCCAGAAGCTTCTAGCATTTTGCATAACGACTTGTACGCTGCTGTGGTGGGTTAACCCCAGCAGGCAGCTCAGACCCAGCCAGCCACTCGCTCCCCCCCAACAGGACAGGAGAGAGAACTGGAAGGGCAAAAGTGAGAAAACTCGTGGGTTGAGATAAAGACAGTTTAATAAGTGGGATGGGGCGGGGGGAAGGCAAAGACAACATGTGATGCAAAAGCGACCACTCACCCACCAGCAGTCCTTGAGTAATGGCAACTTTGGAAAAGCTTTGGCCACTAGGTTTATTGCTGACCATGACATCATATGGATTGCTGAGCACAACGTCATACGGTACGGAATATCCCTCTGGTCAGTTGGGTCAGCTGTCCCAGCTGTGTCCCCTCACAACCCCTGCCCACCTACCTACAGAAGGCCTTGACGCTGCATAATCACGGCTCAGCGATAGCTGAAGCATCCCCGTGTTGTCAATGCTGCTTTGGTCACAAATCCCAACCACAGCACCCTCTGGGCTGCTATGATGCAAGTTAACTCCCTCCCAGTCAGACTCAGTACAGCTGCCAGGCTGGATGCTGGCGGAGCCCTGTACTGGAAGGGAAAAGAGAAAACAGATTTGGAAGTCACAGATAATGTGGTTTGCAATTCCAAGAGGAAAGTGAAAAGTATTGAATAAGGACTTTGTTTTGTGCTCTCAGGTACACCTTTCCTTCTGCTACAGGGCTGAATCACCGCTGCTGTGATAATAAAGTCCACTTGATTTGTCTGAGCAGACTCCTAATCGCTTAATAAATCACTTGAAAAGTTATTTGGTAGAGTGGCAAATTATTAACTGGCTGGAGATCCAGCAAGCAGCAGCTGTTTCCTCCTAGAAACCTGACTGGGAGAACTGGCCCAAGAATGCCCACGTTCAGTGCCAGAACCATGATCTTTTTTCCTAAGTTTTAAAGTTATTCCCTACTTGTATCCACAGTGAAAGGGAAAAATTTGGGTCCATGTATATAATTTTAAAGTGTAATTAATGGCATAAATGAACTGTTGGTATTTATACTATATTCATGTATTTCCTAGCTGTGAATTAGTCATACAGATCCCGCTCCACTCTGACTCTATTCATCAATTTGAGTTCTTCTGGTTATTCAGTTTATTAAAATCCAGTTGTTTGTTTCTGCCTTGGTTATGGATACTTACGCAAGTTTCTGACTAGATCTAAAATGGCACAGTAAGATTCTTAGTTTATCTTTTAATTCAATGGGTAATTTTTAATTTCAAGATTGCTCTCACAATATCCAACTGGGTGGGGATTCTAAAATTAGCTTTGGGAGAGTTCAGTTAGAATTCCACTATGAAATTCAGGTTGTAAGAAAAACATCGCATCAAAAAGTAAATCTCTCTCTAAGGTAGCATAGAGGAGGCACACTGTATGTAATTGCGTAGTTACGTAGTTCCTCGTTATAGCCATAGAGTCCCATTTTTCATGCAATGGTAGAGAATCTCGGTGTTCTGAATGCTTCTGGTGTGGTGTGACTACATAGTTTGATAATTGCTGTATGTGGCTTCATCAAAGAATACTGTCACATCACAACAGGAAACCGGGTCCTAAGATTAAAAGGCAGATTTGGATTCCGGATGCATTTTAGGCAGTGTCTTTCTCTTGACATGGAATAAGCCGTCTAACCTCCCCTTACCTCCAATTTGCCCTTCTTCAAAATGTTCATAACGATGACTCACTTCCTCATGGGGGTACTTGGAGGCTTAGATGAAGTCTGAGAAGCTGTCTCTGACCCTGAGAAAACTGATGTCAGAAATTGCAATATTGGAATACTAATCTTTCGAGGCTTGGGTAAATAATTGCCCGCAAATGAAAAGCTATTTTATCTGCAATTTTTTGGCCCCCTCTCTAATATTCTTTGAATTAGTAGAGTCCAAACTTAATACAGACAACAGAGGAGAGAGTGGACACCGCTTGCTTAAGTAAACAACAGCCAGAGCCCAAATTATTAGTAAATACCAAGGCTTCATTTAGGTTGAATAACGCTGCAATCCAACAAATAAATGAGCCATCAAGTTTGAATTTATGTAGCATACGAAACACATTAAAGCCATCTGACCATGACAAAGGCCTTTTCTGCTGTGAATAATGAGGCCAACACATTATAATATCCTTTAGATGAGACATTAAACCCAAGGTCCTTTCTGTTTGTCCCTGGTGGCTGTCCAGGTGGAGTTAAAGACTCCACGGCATTTCACTAAAACCATAGAAAATCTCCATCCCCCAATGGTATTACTTTCCCTGTAAATAAATAAAATAAATTAAAAAATTAGAATAGGCGAGGCTGTGTATGGGTGGAATATCATCAAGCAAAATGCCAGTTTTCCTGTCCATGAGGACAACGGGGAAAGTTCTCTGGTTTTAGTGAGAGCAAGGACAGTGTCCCTGGTACGAAAGGACTTTGAAAGTCCTTTGGGATTTTGCAAGTGTACAGCACAGAAAAAATGCTTCATTCATCATTAAGAAAAACTCTGCTAAAGAAGAACAAATCTCAATAATATATGATATGTTTGCATGTGCCTGTGCTTAAATAACTAGGCGTGCACATACACACGTGTCAATTCCAAGAGGAAATGGTTTGGAGACAAACAGAAAATAATTGTGCCAGGCAAAATTTCTTGCCGTAGCCTGTACATCTGTGATTCACTTCAAAAGTCCATCTCCGTTTTCAGCTTCTTTTGTATAATCCTAATGATTTTGTATCGCTTGAGATATTTTAGCGATACGTTTAGTTTGATACAAGCCTCGGTGAATATTTATCTACTGAATGAAAACCAGGCTCTTGTTCCCTGAGCCTGCATCTTAGTTGCGCAGTTTCACCCCAAAGTTTCTCAGCGTTCGTAAGGGTATGGCACAAGAGGTCGTGTGAAAGGGAAATTTCAGAGTCCTCTCATAGGTGTAGAACTATTGTCTTATTGTTATCGAGCTGACTGGACTCACTCATTTGAATTTAAAGGAATTAAAGAGAGGATGAGAGAAGAGCCCCCTTGAAAGAAACAGAAGAATCACGCTAGAGCTGAACAGATGATAAAGGCTTTCGTGAAGAACTGACTGATGAATCTGGGCATCTTTCAATTTTCTGAATAATGAGCCAGTTCTTCCCTCTTGCCGAGAAACATATGGGATGTGAGGAAATCAGCTGGAAACCCAGCCATGTCTCTCCCGTTCCCCATCCTCTCCCCTACAGGCGGGAAACCGGTGCCTTATGAGGAAAGATGTTTTGAGGGAAACCTTAGTATTCAGTTAAAGCAAGCCCAGGCTTTGTGAGTCTCATGCCCCTTGATGTCTGCTCCCCTTCGATCCGCAGGAATGCCACGGAATGCTGAGGTACTTGTCCAACAGAGACTAATGCTGGCTGGCCTAAGGAATCCATTCTGCTTCCTTCTTTTAATGTGTATCTGCTTAAAACTCCTGACCCCATGGAAATGTCCCGCAGGTTGTATCTTCTCCTATTTGAGAAAGGCACCTTCCAAGAGAGGAGAGGGTGGTAAGAGGAGAGCAACGTAAATATCTATCCATGACGCACCTTAATATTGATCTCATTGGCTTTTATTTAATTCATCGCCACATTAGTGATAGGAATTTCTAGTAATGAGGATTAAAAGCATATGCTGGCTTTGATATTTTTTTTCTTTCTTTACCTTTTTTTTTTTTTTCTTTTTTCCCTTTTCCAAAAGTCGTTAAAGACCACACTTAAAGATGTATGTTCTTTGCGGGCTTTATTTTCAAAGTGCTGGGACCTTAATGGTATAGAGCAGCTCACGCAGGGGGG
The DNA here is from genome assembly GCF_964199755.1 of Larus michahellis. NCBI lineage: Eukaryota > Metazoa > Chordata > Aves > Charadriiformes > Laridae > Larus > Larus michahellis. The sequence continues at coordinate 65,534,681 of NC_133900.1, read as the reverse complement.
ATGAAGGTTGCGGAAAGGGCACAGCGAGGCTGTGGCAGGGGACCCGGCTGAATGGGCTCCGTCACTCTTGCCCCCGGCGCCGCAGAGCAGAGACGCCTGAGCTTTCCTGGGGTGTGAGTTCGAGAGCAAGGTGCGCGCTGCGTCCTAGGTACGCCCGAGGTTGATGCTGTGGGTGGCAACTGCTGAAGGCTCCGCTCGTGGAGCGAGGATGGCTCAGCTCCAAACACCTGATGAGGCTGCTGCCTCTGTGCCGGTCTGATGCTTAGGGGACGGCTGTATCCTATGACAGCACAGCCTGGGACGATGCTTGTAACCTGGGCCACGGCAGAAGGAACGGCCACAGAGTTGTGCAGCCCGCCCTGGCCCTAATGATCATCGCGTGACTCCATTTCACCCTGTGATATGAAGGCCTCAAAAGGTTAAAAAAAATTCTTCCAGGCCTTCCTGTCAACAAAAATTACGTGTGCTATCCGTGTTCCTTCTCTAAATGGGAAGGACTACAAAGAAGATATTCAAATATCGAACGGATTTTTAAACCATGCCTCTTCTTTCATGGCAATAATAAAAGACGTTATTCTAATCTAAGGGGCCAGACTCAGCCCGTGCTTTGGGACAGCCACTTTGCACCAGGTAACCACAAGCCTTGAAAGCAGCACTAGTGGCCTTCAAAGCAAACAGTGGAGATTTCTTCCTTGTGGATCTCTCCTAGATGGACACAGAAGAGGATTTGTCCCCTCAAATTTAGCTCACTAACTTCTAAAAAAAAATATATTTCAGTGATCTGGAAATTTTGTCTAATTTTCCATACAATCAGGTTTGGTATCATCATGTACCCTCCCACAAATTACCTACACAGCTTTATTCTACACCTTAAAGTATTTTCAACATGCCATATTCAACTCAACAGGATTTTTTTTTTAAGTTACTGATTCCTAATCTTCCTTTTTGCCTCTTTACCTGCTGTCCAAAAAATGGAGGCAGGGTGCTCACAACATAGGGGCTGTGATATATGACTGGGTTGTTTGGACTCCATCCAGAGGAGGGCAGTGATAGACATCTGCCCAAAAAGCAATTAACTGCCGTGTATTTGGAGAGACGAAATAATCCAGTGGTGATTTACCACCTCAAGGAAGGGCTTGTGTTAGAAACAGGGTGGTTGTTTATTGTGGATTTTTTTTCAGCTATTTTACTCACGATTTTCAAGAATTAAGAAAAAAGCAAAGTTGCAAAATATTTTACCGTATAACACAGACAACAATGTGTAGAAGTAATTAATAGGGACATTTGAAGGGAAAATAGGGTCGCGCCATTAGCCCCTACTAAAATGCGTCAGAGTTGATGAATTATTTTAATGGGACAGAATGACAAAAAAGGGACTGTTTCACCTAAGCAGGGACAGCTGGTCCCTATGACAAGGATACATTGCTGTCTTGTGGAGTCTGCCAGCCAGCAAGGCTGAAATAATAGTGCTGAGAGAGGTGTGAACGCTCCTCGTTCACCTTAATTGAGAGCTAATATGAAGTCTAATTATGAACACTTTGTATTAACTGCTTCGGGTCTGAAGGCAGGCATCTGATCAACAGCCCAGGGAAGGCCTGCTTTCATTTTCCGGACAGTTACACATCCCGATGCCATGATGCCAAGCTGTGTCAAACCGCATCCAACTGACCACTTTCCCAACCAGAGGCTTTTGATCCTATTTCTGTTCCTGGGAGCTCGGAACAAAATTTCCATTTGGGGACCAAGCTGCAGAACCTCAAAAAGCACAACTGCTCCCTCAGTGCTGCCTGCATGGCCAGAGGGCAGCTCTCTGGGACCTTTAGAGGCTGTACCTGTGCAGAATTCCCCCTGTGCTGCAAGCGGCGCGGTGCAGGGCAGCCGGAGGAGCGGGTTGTCCCTGCCCACGGCCAGGGAGAGCCACCGGCATCGCAGGATGGAGGTGCAGGCACAGACCGCACCGACCCAGCCATCTGCCAGGATTCAAAGCACGACAGGTGGGATTAGAGGATTTAGGAGACTAATTGCAGAATTTACTTTCATACAAAGCATTCGTGTGAGGAGGAGAGAGAGAGGAGGATTAACGTAACTGCCAGAGATTTCTCCAATTATTTGAAAGGTGGTTGTAAAATGACTATTTAATCTTGCATCTCACCTGTTTCTGAGAACAAAAGTGCGTAAATTTAAAAATGCCAACTAGATGGGGACGGGATGGCTCGGGGGACTGAGACGAAGGCTGCTGGGGCTTCATTTGTAAGCCAGACGGCCGAGGCTAGTGCAGAATGCAAGGCACCAGCCGTTTGCTGCCTCTTGCGGACCGTGTTAAATCAGATTGGAAACCACAGTCCAGATCCAAAAGAATTAAGGACCTGATCCTACTTCCACTTAAAATAGTGGTCCAAGGCTGAGGCTTAGGTACCACGTTGCAAATCCTCAGTGCTGCTTTTAGCAACTGTCCTGGCAAGCGGCGTGGAGACGGCAAAAGTGAAGGCACTGGGGCTCTGAAGAGGCAGCGGTTTGTGTCGGCTGCTGAACCAGGCCGAGCAGCACCATCACCATGGCGCTGGGCTCCTCCTGATGCTTGGGTTTGAAAGGAAAAGGTGGGGAGTATCTGCTGTCTCTCATCGGCATTAAAAAAAAAACAAAACCACCCACAAACCTACGCGGGAAGGAGGGGGAAGGAAAAGGAGTTAAGAAAAAAAAAAAACAAAAACAAAAGAACAAACAAACAGAAAAACCGTGCCAAAACCAAAGCCTTTGGTCCCCTGATCAAAACAACTTTGATCAATGCATCTATTCTCAGAAGCGCCTTATTTTAGAAAGCAGCTAGCTTTCTAACAAATAAAGAATTGCTCTGTGGTTTCTTTCCAAAGCTTAAATTCAGCTTTCTAGAGTAAGATGAAAAGCTAATTTTCTTGAAGTTTAACATATTTGTGTAAGCATGTCAGGTGAAATAAATGACATTGATATTCAGTGTGTATATAGGTGGCACCAGCTCCCAAAACTCTATCTCTTTTTCATCTTACTGGAACATTAACTTATGCTCCTGAGGGCTATGCAGCATGCAGAGCGAGAGTGCGAACTTAAGGATAATTTATCATAGCTCTCTCCTGTGTATCACTCTCTTTCCCTAAACTTTTCCATATCAGAATACAGAACAGAGGGATTTTACTTTTGCCTTAGCTGCCTCTGATGGCAGCCACGCAGAGTCTTATTCAAAACAACTATTTGCATCCTTTAGATTGACTTCTCAGCGTGTTCCCTTGGTAAGTAGATGTGTGGACATCCCACCATAACTGGGTCAAAGGAAGCTTAAGAATCGGTCTTTTGAATAACTATAGTAACAGTAAAATATATCAAGAGCTGTAGTAAGGGCAGAAGAGGGGGAAGGAAGGAAAGGAATTTCATGGGAAAGCCTGTCATGCAGGCCAGTGGGAGCTGGTGACAGAGAGGACCAAGGAGCATCATTCTTTACTCCTCGCTCCAACCAACTGTGAGCAACAGCTCTGGGAAGACTCAGACTCTCTTTTTATTATGCATTTGTGTAATACTGATTGGTGTGTCAGAGGTGATGTTCTATTAAATGTACTATCTGAATAAGCACAACAATTAACAAGAGAGTAGAAATAACAGGGTAGAGTATGTAGCACTGGCATCCAGTTTCCCTTTTTCATGTTAATAACGATAAATTACTCTGCATGAATTACTTAAACTTACAGGTGCTGATCTCTTCTCCCTGGTATCCAGTGATAGGATGTGTAGGAATGGTTCAAAGCTGCTCCAGGGGAGGTTTAGACTGGACATGAGAAAGCATTTCCTTACTGAGGGGGTGGTCAAACACTGGCAGAGGCTTCCTAGAGAGGTGGCTGATGCCCCAAGCCTGTCGGTGTTTAACAGGCGTTTGGACGATGCCCTTAAGCACATGCTTTAACTTGGTCAGCCCTGAATTGCTCAGGCAGTTGGGCTGGATGATCGTTGTAGGTCCCTTCCAACTGAAATAGCCTATTCTACTCTATTCTATAATTTACCTTTGAAGTAGTGCTCAGTTTTGCAATTCACATTTAGCGGAATGGGAAATTGAGGCACACATAGGTTACAAGACTTTTTTCTTTCCGATCTAATGTGAGTTTAAAAAAAAACAAAACAACGACGTAAAGGCAGGAGTGGGAGTAGCTGCAGAACAGGTAGAAAGCAACGAGTGAGAGGATGCATGGCTCTTGAAGAGATGTCATCCAGAGTGCAGTAATTCCCCTGAAGGAACAAGACCCAGAGTTTCTGTTTCTTTGTCTTTAGCTGTGACTATATCAGAAAAAGGCAGAGCTTGGCATAGGAGAAAAGAAAAAGACTATTGACTGCAGAAGGACTTGAGAGTATTCTCAGGAATGTTTGATGCTGCATTTGCCCTGTTCTTGCAATTTCTCCTCACTCATGTGCCCCTGGCCATCATCAGCAGAGGATGCCGACTAGTTTGACTGGTAGTCTGGCCGAGTACAGCCCTTCCTGTGCACCACTGCTCAAGAGGAGGTTTTCAGCCTTTAAGAAGAGGTGGTCACTGCGAAAGTCACAATGTAATGAGAATCGCCAAAAGTAATCCCAGCTTTTGAAACTGGTTGTTCTATGCGACACATATATCATAATCTTGTTAGAGTTTTGTTGGAGTGGAACGGACTGATTGTTCCTAAATCCTTGAAGCAAGAAACATTACATCTGCGCTATAGGATATGTAGATATGTAAAAATCTAGACCATGGGTCAGAACCGTGCTATGCGGGGACACATGAACCTAAGTAGAGAAAAAATATCAACAGATGTTTAAAAAATATTATCAAAAAATAGCTGAATGAAAAATCAGGAAGGACAATCCAGAAACTGTAAGAGCGTGGTCTAAGGTTGGCATTTGTTTCTTTGTTTCTTTACACTGCAGACAAATATGTATGGGGTTTGGATTGTTACCACCATTGTCCAGAGTTGCGTTTTTTGTGGAGGCAGCTACAAAATGGGTAATCTCGCGTGCATTGACAGAAACCACTTGTAGTAAGAAATACTGAGCTGTAACTTGATAGTTACGTGTTTAAATATTTATCAGAAGAAATGATAACAAGCACTCTCCTCTGAGACCAGAATAGCCAATGGTTCCATTGAAGATAACATTAACATGGTTAAAATAATGTTTTAAATAAAAAGCTAAGGAATGTGATACCCCTGCATGCAGAGCTGTCACCTGCAGGAACAGTTGTTCAGCAGAAAGGTTATTACCAAACAACCTGATTGTTGAAGCCTGAAAATTAAAAATAGGGAGCTGTGGAGTCTTTTAAACGCTAGAAGCAAGCACACAAAACCACAGAAATAATGAAAAAGGAGCTACAGTCTATGCTAAGGCAGAACAATATGAATATTATATGAAGAATAAATATAGGTTAAAAAACCTTTTTTTTTAAGTTGTTTTTGTGTTTTTTAAACCAGAACAGACTAAGAAAATGAAGAGGATGTGCCTTCAGAAGAGGAAAGGGATTTGGACGCTGAATCCCATTATCAGAAGGTCACGGAAGAGTCTGACATCTTTACAAGGATGGACTGAGAAGAACAATGCAAAGACCTAGCACAAGTGAGATGTTTCACAGCTCTAGAAAGCAAACCACCTCGCAGACTGAGAATATAAGGTATGGTGTCTCACAGCGTATATACTTTGTCCTTTCCCTTTGGAAGAGAGAGATATAAATAGCTCTTCAGTGGTTTGTACTGAACCATGGTCTTCCTGGTATAATATCGTGGCACAGGCTAGCTGTTTGGAGTTAGTATTAGCAGCCTGACAGGCTCAGAAATCCCTCTCCTTCTCTGATAAGCTCCTGCCACTGTTATCTGCTGATCATTATAGCACAGACTCGTCACAGCTACAGCGGCTACTCCAACAGGGGAGAGCTGTTGCAGAACAGGAGCAAACTACCACGATGCCAGTGGCAAAAAGGTTGGCACTTTAGAGAAGTGGGGTCCAGCCAGTCCATTTCTGCCTCTCTTTCAGACAAATGCAGCACTTAAAACCAAGCAAACAAACAAAGTGAAAAAAGAAATGGCATCATCTCATCTTCTGCCTCTCTAAAGTCAGCTCCCTTTGCATGTGTTCTTTCTTGAATAGCTAAAAAACTGTATTTTTGTAGTTGCAGCTCACATTGTAACAAGTTTATGATAATAGGAACGCAGAAATATTGGTGCACTTATGTGCATAAAGCAGGCTTACGAGGCTGGTGTGCGGAGAAGTGAAGGATTCTAAAAAATCCATCAGGGTGTGCTGGTTTTGTCTGGGTTTCTTCTGGGTGTGCTGGTTTCTTCATAGTAGCTTGTATGGGGCTATGCTTTGTATCTGTGCTGAAAATAGTGTTGCTAACCCAGGGATGTTTTAGTTACTGCTGAGCAGCGCTGACACAGCACCAAGGCCATTTCTGCTCCTCACACCACCCCACCAGCAAGCAGGCTGGGGCTGCACACTTAGTTGGGAGGGGGCACAGCTGGGACAGTGACCCCAACTGACCCAAGGGACATTCCACACCATGTGAGGTCATGCTCAACAATAAAACTGGGGGGAGACTGGTGGAAGGGACGCTGCTTAGGAGCTGGCTGAGCATCAGTCAGTTGGTGGTGAGCAATTGTTTTCATTTGCATCCCTTGTCGTTCTTGGGTTTATTTTACTCTCTCTTTGGTAATTTGTTTCCTCTTTTCCTTACTTTTTAAAAATTATGATCTCTTTTTAATTATTAAACTGTTTTTATCTCAACCCACGAGTTTCTTTCTCACTTTTACCTTTCCAATTCTCCCCCCATGCCATTGCGGGGGAGTGAGCGAGTGAGTGAGCAGCTTAGTTAGTGGTTACTTGTTGGCCAAGGTTAAACCACAACCCAGGGACAATGGTTTTCATTATAATTTCATCTGTCATAAATAAAGGATATTTGTTTATATCCAAGGATCTGGATGGTCTAGATCCTACATACTGAATTAATCACTTAAGCATGCAGTAACCATCGGTATGTAAAAGTTGTTGATTTCCAAGCTAAAACTTGCATCACCAAGCAAGGGGAGCCTCAGAAAGAAACAGCCCTCACACCATGTTCTCACCCAAATCTTTAACTGGTTTCTTCAGCCTTGCTGCCTGGCTTATCAGGAATCATTGTATTGGCCAAACTAGGAAAGAACCAGGTGTATAACGTCTCTTCTCTGTCCAGAGAACAGTGGTGGCCAAGAAGGCAACAACTACTCACTCAGCTCCACGGTTGCTCTGAGCCAGCAGATGAGGCTATTGCCATTCTACCAAGAATCCATTAGAGTTGTTGGCTGGCTAGGTCAATCGGTATTATCTATTTACTTATCTATCGTTAAGGTGGGAATTATATAGAAATTGTAACAGGAATATTCATGCATGCATTTTTTTTTTCTTTCTTTGTTCCCCGCAATTCTTCCTATAGCATCAATACTGCGTTAACAGGGATGACGTTGGGGCTTTTATAAATTGCTCTCTGAGGAGCAGTATTCTTAATGCCATGAAGATTTGCCAGAATAATAACCACCAACCTTAGAAAGAATCTGAATGTATTCATCAGTATGCTCTCTGGCACTAATGGTAACAAGTGAGTTATATACCTATGTATATAGAGCTCGATTTGAGAACTGTCTTGGGACAAGTTAAGTTCACATCAGCTACTGCTTAAAGTAAAAGTGGCCAATATATTATCAAGATGTAGCAAAGATAGCATTGCATCTGATGTATGCGTACACCTTTAAAGCATCCTTGCTATAGATGTTCCTCCCTTCTAGGCATTTGACCTCCAGGGTGACAACAATCCACAGTATTTGGAATCTGACTTAGATTTTCTAAGTGCAGGCGGCAGTTCAAAACTCCATAGAGACTGCTGAGATGAAGATGGAGTACTGGATACTGTGGCCAGCTGGCTCCAGAGGCAGTTTCTACACAAAGGAGGAGGTCAAGTGCAATTTTTTCTCCCTTCAAAGCAAAGTAGGTTTGTCTCTGAGGCTACCAGCCTCTATGGCTATCACCCTAAAATTGACAGCATTTTACCCATGCCTGTGTATAGCATGAAATCTTGCAGGTATCAGCTAAGTCACTTCCTGACTGGAAGCTACATAAAGATGTGCAAGGGAACACTATGAAATTCAATGGTGAGCTGACCAAAGAGACAGTCACTGATTCCTTCTTATTTCCAAGGGTTCTGATCCTCCACTCCTGCTCAGTTTTTCTGTAGTAACTAAAAGATCATCACCCCACTGCCTGCAATGCCCTCTGAAATAAGTTATCGTTTTGCATGGATATGACAGAATAAGCGCATTTGCTTCTTAGCTCCCATAGCTAGAGCTCAGTGTGAAACAGTATTCTACAGCATGAACTAAAGCAGTAGCTTATGGACTGATGTATTAGCTTCAGCCACCACTGCATGCATCGAAGGGAGAGAAGAGTTGTACCAGACATTTTGCACAGCCCACAGAGTGCAGTTGATACTCGTTCACTCCCTTTGGTTCACCGACACCTTGAGAGAGGACAGAAGCACAATTACCTTGTGTCACTTGGAAGAGGACTGCAAGAACGTCCTCCAGAGTGACACCATATTTGGGTCTTGGTAACACCCTTGGTTTTTCAGTGTTTCAGAAACTTGCCTCTGTGCCTCCCTTTTCCTTCTGCAGGACTTCCACCCGCAGGTCGCCCTGCATACTGCAGCTGAAGGGTGACCTGCACTGTGTGACAAAACCAGCTGTAACAGCAGGTAGGTCCCACGTTTCCAGCAGGAGAACTCTGGCTTTACTTTGGCACGGTCCCCCAAAGTCAGGCACAGTAAGACATCTGAGAGGAGTGCAGTTACCGGCTCTGTATTCCACACATGGGGATTCATCTTCCCATGGGCATAACATGAAATACTCATGATTATTTTAGCCATGTGGGTTTCAGAAGAAAGCAAAAGGTCCGAGAAGCTCACCATTTGCAGATGTGGAAACAGTTTCTGTAATTTACAATGTGCTTTGGCCATTTCTTACTAAACTCTATTGATAATCTCCTTCAGACATCAAATGAACTGGATAAGGACAGAGACTGTGTAGACAAAGAGCATCATTTGCACTAACATTCATGTTGTGCTCACTCTGAGGCTTCAGAGCAGCTTACCTATTAATTTGAACAGGGTAGGAGAGGCTCTCTGCTGACCTACAGTGTATGAAATAAAATATAGTTGCTAAAGTGGGATGGCTGACTTTGCTATAAAGGTCCAGGTTTCTCTTCTCCCTTGTTTGATAAATGAGCGTCATCAGAATTACTGTGCTCTCCTGAAGCAATTAGTCATTATTGGATGATCAAAAGTATTTATCAAAACTTCAGGTGCAGTGCGATTGATCTTCATTTGGGTTGGAAGGGTTTCCTTGCTGGTTTTTGGAGAAGGAATCCATCAGTGGCACAGCCATCAAACAGAAGGCAGCAGGTATATCCTTGTCAGAGAGATATATGACTACGCAGGAATTCAAAAAGGAGCCAAGAACTGCAGCTCAGTAGCAGAGGTGGCTACTGTCACCTGGCAAAGCTGTTGGGGTTTTGAGTAGGAGATGGAAAGAACAGTTAGGCAACCTACCTATAACAAGAACACCATAGCCCACCTTAAAACGTGCACAGAGGAATTTTAATTAAAGGATTTATACAGCTGTGGAATCCTGAAATCCTCCGAGTAATGTGCAAAGGACTGAGACCTCCCTGGGAATGGCTCTTCAGTATTTGCAACTTTAAAAACCTTCAGAGGAGCTATTCCAACATGATGCGTTTGATTCACCTTATTCAGAAATCTTCACTTCAAGATACACAACCTGCATCAAAGTAACCTAAAACGTCATTGTAGCTGTTATAGCATTGCCTTCTTGAGCAATAGATACGTTTGAGAAGACATCTCCACGGCAGGTCTTGATCTTGTAAAATGCTTTTAATGCTAGTGAAAGGTTATCAGGTTTCTGAATACTTATCTTCAAGGTCTTCTGGTGACCTAAGTGGTTTCCAACTGGACATAGTGTAGAAAAGTCTCTTTGTACGCTAACCCATTCCCATATGTGAAAGAGGTTAATGTTTACTCAGGAAAAGCAGCCTTGCTCCTTGAGACACTAGTCTCCTTTTGCTATTCAACAATTAAAATATAAGTAAATTAAATCCCCAGCTGAACTGGAAATACAGAGCTATCAGTGGGAATTGCATTTGCAGTCATCTCCCTTCCTGGGGCAAGTATTGCAGCAACAAAGCACTATACACCAACTCGTTTTGACCATTCAAAGAGCAGGCATTTTTTTCTTCTAATCAGTCTGTTTCTTTTCTTTCCCTTTTTTTTTTTCTTTCCCACTTGCTATTTATTTAAGCTGAAAGTGGCCAGTTTTTGACTATTTTTACAAAAACAGGTATAAATTAAGACTAATCTACAGAATATAGTTGGGTTACTCTGGATTAACAGTGGTATAAATAACAGCAGAACTTGGCACAGTGTTTCCAAATTAATAAATCTAAATGTTTTTCAACTAATGAAAGGGCTTGAATGCGATCAAACAGATTTTGCTTTTAATCTGTGAAAGAAAAATGTGTTTGCTTGACCTGTAAAGCAAGTTATGCCAAATTTGATCATGAAACAGTATTTATGACTAATTTTTAATGCACTGAAAACAACTGAAGTGGGAAATGCTGATACACTAGTGTAACCATGACTGTGGAAATGGAACTAATGTAATAACTAAAACGAATGAGTGTAATGAAAGAATAAACCCACGGAGGTTGGTAATGCCTTAAAATGGTGTGATTTTGAGCCTAATGTGTAGGGGGGGGTATGAAAAAAAACAAACCAGTCATCAGGTACAGCATATAGCAGGAGTCTTTGCTGCCATTCGCAGAGCTTTGTGCTGTGCCAGCACTGTGGTAAGAAGCGTCTGAGAGCAAGAACATCGCAACATAATGAACTCTGGAGCACAGTGAAAAAGAATTACCTGTGTGTGGACATAAATGTGGTCAAGTCCAGCATATTTCTATTGAAATTGGCAAAACAGCGGATTTAAAAAATAGGCTCAGAACCTTTTTCTCTGTGACATACTATCCCTTCCCATTTCCCATACTTGGGGAAAAAAAAAAATTCAGTTGAGGGCATAGATTTTTGACAGACAGCATGTGTGATGGAGTGCTGACTCTGCGTATCTCTGAAAATGGAAGTAATTGTACCTCAAAGTAAAACTGGATAAACGCAGAGAGAAATTACTTCCACTGAGAGTGGTGTTTTGTTCTGTTTTTTAAGTATCCTTTTAATGTTGTTAATAGATCTTCTTAAAAATAAATTATTTAAGGAGGCTTATCTTTAAAATACTACCAGAATTATGACTAGAAAACATATGAATCATTGCTGTTCTGTAGCACAATTAATTTTCATTGCTATGTTTGTGACCTACTTACACAGACCGCAAACGCTAATCTCACTGGATAATTAAAAGAGTGTAAATATCATTTGTCCAGTCCCCGATGATTTGTCTTAGAAATCCAATGAGCTCTCTACAGTAAACTTGCAGATGAGAAATCCTCAGTTACATATAGGCTTTAATTATCACATACCACTAATGATTCTTAATACTTGGTTTCATATTTTACACTTAGAATAATACAAACTGTATTTAACGTGCAATTAAATATTTTCACCCATAAATTTATTTCTCTAACTGTAGCATTCCGATGCATCAGGATGGGCGTACATTGTACAAAACAGGCAAATATATTTGTCTTTTATTTAGGCTTGGATAAATATTTGTAATATTTTGGGTGATGTAAACAAGGTTTTCTTTAAAATTTACTACTGGCCTTCTAAATACAGCTGTATATTTCAGGACTGGACCAAAGAAATCAGTTTCACATCAAGGAAATGTTTGGCTAAATGCCATCTAGATTCAGTGATAAAGTAAATTTAGCAATTAGAAACCAAACCTACTAGTTGCGTGTATAATAAATTACATTGGGAGTCATAACAAATGGGAAGTGTCAATATAAATAGACTGAATGTCACAGGTACGGCAAATTGATAAGAGATGGAAAAGACAAGGAAAAAAATCCATGCCAGTGAATGATAATTTTATGAAGTATAGTTAGAATGAGAGAAATTCCAGCAATGCCATGAGTTTGTAACTAGCTAAAGACAGTAAAGTTGTTAATAATGACGAGGAAAGAGAAAGCATTATTTAATTTTGGCGGGCTTTGTTGGAAAAAAACTGAGTGACGTACTTGTATAGCATGAAACACATTCAAATCTACTAGTAAACTGTGAATAGTGTAACTATATTTACTTGGAATGTGTATGTTAAGTGGACAGACAAATACATCTTCTTCTGTCCTTAAAGATACCTTTTATAAGTATTCCAAAGATAAACCTTGAGTCCTGTTGCATGTTGGCTATTAAATTATTTAAATACAAAATAATTCAATCTTTGTTAAATATATTATAAATAGTTCCAAAGATCAAAGCTCCATGCTAGTAGTGCTAAAATTGTGGGAAAACCAGGAAATTCCAGGAAATATGAAGTTAGGGGTGAAGCATGCAACAGCCTTCAATATGAGACCTCAACAGGGGGTGTTAAGACAGTTCTTTCTGTGGTACCTTGCTGGGCTGTTGCCAGAAGGACATATGGTATGTTTCATCCTTAACTGTTCATTTTCTGTATCTACTTACAATTAGAGTCCAGGTACCAAGCAACGACCATGTGAGTAACTTACGTACTTTATCACTTTTTGTTTTTCTTTAAATATCTGGAATCCAGGTGTGCTTTCAGTGTGAAATAAGACATTATTTACCTCCATTTATTTAACACATGAATCTCAAGACCTACCTTAGCACTTAGTACACCTGACAACATGCAGCCCTTCAGTAGAGGAACTGCTGAGAGCTGCTACTTGCATCTCCTTCTCTATCATGTATCATTTCCTCATCCATTTCATACCCGTTTTCTGGTCCTCCCTACTCTCTTTATTCATAGATTAAGTACACGTGTTTGGAAACAAAAGCCAGCCAGCCAGGTCTGGGGACACATGCTGAGGTAGGTGTGACATTTTGGACACTGAGCTTTCCACCTGTAAGTCACCAGCTAAAACCAACTCAACTGAACAATGATTAAAATTTCATCTTTAAGAGCTTCTGTGTGAAGGGACCAGTATAGGAATCATTACATCAACCACGCTGGGAGTAGATTAAACTAAGAGCTGGAAAAAGACTTGCTTCAGCTCCAGCTGGTGTTTTTACACTCAGAATTATTGTGGAAGAGCTGTTTCTTCTTTAAGCTTGTACCTTACATTGTTCTGGAGTAACATTTGCACGTACGCAAGCCGTTAGATCCATCCACAGAACCTGGAATTTGAAAAATTTCTGCCCCTAAATCATGTTGTTATTACACTATGGAATAATTTGCAGGTTTATCAAAGAGGCTGCAAATTGCATGAGCGTTGGAGGCCGAAGCAGTTATCCCCAGGAGACACATCCTTCTCAGAGTGGGGTGGGGTCATATAGGCAGAGTTGTATCTGTGGAAAGCTTTTCTTGAAGATAAACACATGATTTAATTCAAAAAAGCTATTATCTAGCACTTCTAATTTCTTTTGTAAACTGACGTTTGTAATTATTCTTATATATGCAAAGCAGTCTATTTGCATAACATACGCAGAGAGCTACACAAAACACAGCAGCCTGAGGTTCTACATCTTCTTTCCTTGACCCATTTTGTCATCTTTAATGTTTCTTTTGTCTCTTTTTGGCCTTCTCCATTCTCTTTTTTTCCTTGATAGAAAAATCCTTCTCCCCATCATTCCGTCCTTACGCTTTGTTTTTTCTTTCCTTGGTTTTCTCATTCCATTTTTTGATCTACACTTACCTACTTGTTTCTTCATTTTTCCTAACTCTGTCCTCTTCCATGAGGTAAAGATTTCCAGCAGTTGTCTTAGCATTCTGGCTGGCCTATCTACTAGTTGGCATTTGCTTTCATACAGGGACTGGGTGAAATTCCTACTGTATCTGATCCCACAGAAGACTGTTTCTCCTGCAATGGTTGCACACCAGTCCCCAGATGCTCACTAGTATGATAAGGAACCACATTTTAGAAGTAAATGTACTAATTCTTGCCACAGTAGGCTCTTCAGGCCCTAGGTTTTTCTTTAGTAAGACTGATGGAAATAGTATATTAGCCTAGAAACTATTAATAACAATTGCGGATTAAAATATGGTAAGTGACTAGGTTTCATCCTGTCTCCACAATGCATCATCCTGGGGGTTCCTCACCTCCAGGACATCTGTTCCCAGCCACCCCACTCCTATAAATCTCCCTGTCATCTTTGGCTTTCTGTCCATCACAAGAGGTGATGTTAAGGCTCATTTGCACTGCCCTGTCATGTTCAGAGCATCAGGAGCTCCTGCTCCACGTCCTCCATCTGCCTCTTGATCCTTCACCCCAAGTGTCAAGCTGCCCACGCCTTGTGATGCTGCAGAACTCAGCCACTTCCCAGTCACATTTTCCCTCCTCCTTTCCCTTCTTTGAAGGCAATAGTGCTCCTACTGTCTAAATGCCCAAGTCTGTATCAGTACAGTGCTGACACAAGCCAGTAAAATGTTACAAAAAAAGCCATGAGCTCTTTATTTTACTCTATCAATGTTGAAAGTCACAGCAGAGTTATGTATGTGAACTACTAGTTTCTTGCATGACTGTCTTCATCTAACTTTCGGGGAGGGGGGGCGTTACTAAGCACTAGAATTTCATCTCTCTCTACAAGAAAAAAATACGCTGGCTTTCTAATAAGAACAAACAGGCAGACCCTGCAAAGATACTGACATTCTTCCACACCCTAAGCTGAAGTGAACGCTCGCTATTCACTGTAAGAATGCGATTTGGCCACCACTTGCTGTTGTCATGGCTCTAGCAAGAGTAAAGATGCAGCGACTGAGCTGAGACAATAACAGCCAACATGTGGAAATTGCCATCAGAGACTGTTCTGAGAGAGAAAACCGACTGCAAATGACACAGAGGAATCTGAAAAGAGGTTGCACTCAATGAGGTTATTCTTCAGTTGTGACATGTGGCATGCCTAAAGTGGAGGGGGAAAAAGAATTCTATTTTTGTACAATTTTCTCCTGCATTCGAAGA
Source organism: Larus michahellis (assembly GCF_964199755.1). Taxonomy (NCBI): domain Eukaryota; kingdom Metazoa; phylum Chordata; class Aves; order Charadriiformes; family Laridae; genus Larus; species Larus michahellis. Next base: position 65,519,516 of record NC_133900.1, on the reverse strand, counting down.
ATTATTTTAGCAATTGAAAAACCACCTAGATTACTCAAAACTTGGTAAACAGGTTTTCTTTGAACTTCCTAATTAAATTAGTTTTGGGTAGAATGCAAGAACACAATAAATTCCAGCTCTAAAAGTCACATTTTGGAAACATTATAAGCCACTTAACAACAGAAGCTTAGAAGGAGAATGCTTTCTCAGCCTTTATGACTGCCTTGCAACACTGTAATAGCACTGGGACAGCAGTATTGCTGTAATTAAATATCCTTTGCAACAGCCTGAAGAAGCGGAAACACTCTGGTCATCTAAGATGCGGAGCAGAGCAACACCCTTGGGACTGAGATGCGCACAAGGGTTAACTCTTTCTCTGGCATTGAAATGTGACAGCATCATTACCCACATATATAGCTCAGACAGCAGGATGTATTGATATAATGATTTAATTTATATGTTTTATTAATCAAAACTTTTGTCATTATGAATGAGGGAATTCTTAAAGCTGTCTGTTATGGGATTTGGGAGATTTAGCTTTAGCCATTTGAGACTGTTCCCCCCCTCAGCCTTTTGTGGTTACACTTTCAAGGGCAGAGAGAACAGGATGGGATGTGTGTCTGTGCCATAGCCAAAAGAGCAGACAGATCTCCAGTTACAACACGTGTGGGGTGGAGGGGTGGCAGAGGCGCATGGAGGCCTCCCACTGGACATGAGTAGCCTCCAAGACAGAATGGAGAAGTTGGCAGACCAGGAACATCCAAAACTGTCTGGCTGAATCCTCCTGAGCCCATCTGTCAGGCTCTCACCCCCACAGCTATTTCACGTTAGAGAAAACAGCTACTCAGCTACTCCTCTCTGTCTTAGTAGCTACAGGTGAATCTGAGAGCAATAAGTACATGTAGCGTATGCAATATGAGCTTCTGTGCTCTCCAAGAATTCTTTGGTGACAAAAGGTAAGGACAAACTTTGGGAACGGCTCACTCTGATAAGTGATATTTTATTCTATGGCAGTAAACTTGTATACAGTCACACAATCATTATAATTAAATATATAGAAATAACACTATTTCTACAGTGTAAAAAACAAAACAACACAAAACAAAACAACAACACCACCCAACCAAAATAGCTAAGGGATAAATTATGTGAGTAAATGAGAAACTTTTCTGTCCTTCAGGTTTACCTGGACACTATGGCTGACTCAAGACTCGTGTACCACCTGGCTGCATCCAGGGCGGTTTTTGTATACCTCTGTCAAACAGCCACCACTTCGGCGGATAGCAAGTTTAACCAAATCTGGAAAAAACTGCACAGCTTGCACACCAAACTATGAAAGGAAAAGGTATGAGAATACTATGGTGTCTACAGAGAGAATATAGAAACACATTTAGAAAAGTGGCTTTCATATTTCCTTGAGATACGCAAGTTCATTCTACATATCTCTATCCTGCAGCAGCTAGAATCTTCTAGGAATATTTGCTTCTGTGGCATCTCCCTCCTTGACCAATGCTGGAGGTTTTCACTGTTCCGAGCAAAAGTTTTTAAAACCTGACCTTATAAGAGAGGCTAAGAGGTTTAGCTGAGAGCTACAACAGTCATCCTCTCTGGTTTGGCCATGGATGACATTGTACAATTCATACTGTCCAGCAAGTAATACTTGTACTGACTTACTGCATTGCGTTTCAGGGCTTGTATTATATTCTGGTTCCAAATATAAAGCACAAAGAGTGGGATTATACTAGTGTACTAAGTTTGTTTCTACATGTTTTAAAAAATTACCGTTGGATGGTTTAGGGCTTACTTGTGCACTTAATGTATCGAAGAGTCACATGCGATTTAAGTTGCAAACTCCAACACAGTATTTCTACATGTTGTAGAAATGCAGAAAATTTCCTCACGCCCTCCCCCAGCTACATATTCGTACTTCTTATGTCTGCCAGATGGTGTGGAGCAAATTATTCTAGCACTCAGACCATGTGAATTTTAAGCAGATGAATATAACAGTCTGCGCAGCACTTTGCCTTCTTTTATCATTGACTGTGGTGCTGGCCTGTTTGATCACACCCCAGAACAAACAAATCTCATTAATCAGTGTTTTCCTTTTTTTTCCCCACCTTGGCTGCTTTTTCTTTTCCATTCACTTTCAGAGAATTTCTTTGGGAAGCCTTGTTTTTAGAGGGAGACAAATTTTTCAGTCTGTTTGGTGCTTTTATTTAAAAGTGAATTTACCTTTAGGAAAAAGTGCCAGCTAGATAAAACTGAGAAATAATGCAGCTCGCATAGATATGTAACTTGGCCTGGACATCTATGATGTAAGTTATCCACTAGTAATCTACAGCAATTTACATCTCTACAGTTTAAAGGGTAATGTGATTTAACATCCATGTACCTTACATTACAAGGACTCTTACTGAAACCATCATTGAAGATTCTGAATTATGCAATTCGAATATAGTTACTTCACCTCAAATGTCAGCAACATCAGCCAAGCAATAATTTGATGATGTCGCTTAATTCATTCTGCCACGACTGAACTGGTCTTGAAGCACTCCTGACTTTTTGTTTTACTTTCAGTTCACAGAGTCGTAAAAATATTGGTCAGAAGGGACCTTTGGAGATCATCTGGTCTAACTGCCTGTGTGATTTGGGACTTTTGCCAGTGCTAGGTCAGGTCAGCTGTGGCTTTATCCATGTGAGTCTTGAAAAGCCCCGAGGATGGAGATTTCACTGTCTCCCTGGGGAAACAACAGTATGAACCCGCTCCAGTGCTGCGCTGTCCTCCTAGCGAGTCCAAACCTAACTGAAATTTGTGCCCATTGCCCCTTTTCAGATTGTTTGTTACTACAGAGAAGAGTTTTGCTCCGTCACCTTTGTGATTCCCCTTCAGGCATTGTAGGCTGCTAATAGCTTGCCGCTCAGCTCTTCTTTGCCAGACTGAACAAGCCCGGCTCCCCCATTGCACAGTGATGGCCAATGACCAACCACTCCTCCTTGATGCCACAACTGTCTCGGTGGCCCTCAGATGGCCCCTCTCCAGTTTCTCCGCATCCCCTTCAAAGTTGGACACAGACTCCAGATATGCCCTGGCCAGTGCACCTCACTTGGAGTGTCTGAATGAATCACCCTCTTCACAGCTGACTTAAGAAAACAGGTACTATTTAATACTGTTGGCTATTGAGTTTTTGCAGTAGTTTTCCTGTATTAGGACTTTGAACCATAAAGACCTACGGTTCTTAGAGAACTATTGTGGAATACACAACTTTTGGTACAGTCTTGGCTTTGCCTCTTGACTACTGGAGCTGCTTACAGGTTTCAGGAAACCACAATTTAAGTACACTCCAAATAAATATCAAGCAAAATACAGTCCTTTGCTCTGTTTTTTTCCCTAATATGCTCTTTGATGGGGATGGGAAAGAGCTGGAGGTTTGGGGAACTGGGGGGGGGAGGGTGGGTTGTAATGCTAGTTTCAAGAGCTAAATTTAATCATGTGGCAATTTTTTGCTACATAATATTATGTACAGATTTCTGTCAGTGAAGACCTACCCAGAAATATAGAATGCAAACTGGGAGGGCGTCTTAATGTTGAAGGTACAAGAACACTGTAATAAGAGATAACGAAACCCTTACTTATCTTCTCTTCAAAATTCAAAGCCCTTGTTAATATTCCAGCACAGCCCTGGCTTATGGAGCTGCTTGCAATAGCAACAGATCTATTTGAATTGAAATGAAAGCTGATGGAAGAAATAAAAAATATAGTGCAGCAGCCCAGTGCTGATTAGCCGTGTATGGTACACACCACATTGAGAAATGGGCAGGAAGGAAGAGGCCCTAAGAGTAGCACCAGTGCAGACTGGGATGAACTGCGTCACAGGTGTCTTGAAACAAAATATGATGAAAATCAGAAAGCTGCATTCACTGAACAACAGCAAGGTCAGAATTTAGGTTAACGCTTAGCTCTGATCTTGACTCAGTGTAGGGTAATTAGATTTATGTGCTATTTAACACTAGGAATTTTTCTTTTTCTGTTTCTTCTTTCTTATTCTCACCTGCCTCAGTGACAAAGTCACAGTAGCATTCTGCATAGCATCTGGGCTCATCTCCTGGGAGATCTGTGACATTGTACCTAGAACATATGGCCACTTTGCGCTTTCCCTGACCAAAGTTCCACCTGCAGCCTTCTCTCTTAATTTGTTCTATATTCTTCTTTTTCCTCCAATGAAATATTAGCTCTGTTTCTCTCTCCTTTGTGGTTTAGAATTGATCTCTCACCATTGGCAACTTGCAAATTATTTTTAATTGAAAGTAAATGGTGGTGCGTGGGAGTACATACACAGCCCATGCAAGCCTGTGCATGTATGCAGCGCAGAGGAAGACTGCTGAGGACAGGCAGGGCTGTGTAGCCACAAGCTGTACATATTTTAGAGTGTTATGATAAAGGGGGAACAATGGGTAAGAAACAGGTCTGAGGTTTGCTATTTCATATAAATGCGCTGGTGAAGAGACACAAGCTTGCACATTAGGTGTTTGATGGGGGCTTTAAGCCAAAAGAAGGGGATATCCTTGCTTTTCCTTAAGTGATTTGTCTTTCAGTCTCACTTCCTGTGACTCTTCCATCTTCACTTAAAGGTTTATCCCTTTAGAAAATCTGAGAAGAGTCTCTGTTCAGAAGGCTGAAATTTTCTTCATCTTTCTTCTGTTTCTGCTTCTCTTTCTCTTGTAACTGTAAGCTGTCTTATGTTCTTCTGTCCCTTTGCCACCTCTGTTTTTTCCCTTGGCATTCTCATCTTTTATACACCCTGCTCTTTTTCCTTCATCCCAGGGGAACACAATGTTGGGGCTGAGATAAACGTAAAGAAGCAGTATCCCTCCAGGGAACATACAGATGAAAGGCATGAGCAGAACACGATGATTTTGCGAATGCAAGAGTGCATAGGACAAACTATATCTCAAAAACTTTGTGCTGAAATAAATTAGTATTTTTCATACTGACCCTATGAAACAACACAATTTTCAGAGCAAGTCAGCAGATGTTTTTAAAAGCACTCACACCAATCTCAGTCTTAACTATTGTGGAGTTAGTACAGAAAAGTGATTTGTTGTTAAGATATGACAAAGTAGATTATGAACATGTCTCTCAGCTATTTCTTAGTATTAACTACAGAGAACGTGCTAATTCAATAGTATTAATCACCATGGCATTAGCCAGGGGTGGCACTTACTCTGAATCAGAATAGAGATGGGAAATGCTGTGGCTACAAATAAAGCTACCATAGACCACCTGCAGAATCTGCATTGGTTATTCTTTAGTGGCGTTCCTAAAGCACAAAGCAGCAAACCTCTCCCAGATCCATCCTCAGGATTACAAGACATTATTACCCTCAGCTTCCTAGCAATGTCCTCTGCTGGACTGCTAATAGTTTCCCACTACCCTAATCTTTCAAGAAAGCAATTTATGTAAGCGCTCTCTAACTCATTTCTGTCCAAATGAGAAAGGTTAACTTAAAATAGTTCAAAAATCAGCTCTTTGTTAATGCGGCTTATTTGAGAAAAGTAGACCAGAAAGCCTATAAAAACTGCACCTATGGGAGAACTTTAGAGTTAAAGGATGTGTAGGAGGAATATTAGAGCTTTCTGTTGTATGAATGTCTATCAATAGGCAGGCAACAGAGCGCACAAGTCTTGTTCTGGTTATTTTAGATTTATTTTTAGGTGTCCAAATAGACACTGCTAAAAAGATGAGCACATAAGAGTCTCATTTGATTTAACATCCTCCACGAGGTCCACGGTGTTTCAGCTACGTCTTGGAGGACTTGAAATGGTTTTTCCTACTTTACCATTCCTGCAGACCAACATGCTTCACTGTAGGATACTGCACGCTTTTCATAGAATATGAAAGCTTTTCTGAGGATATTTGTGCTGAAGATTCAGACCTTACCCCACGACTTTCCCACACAGGGTGCTAAGCAGCATTGCCTTCTTCTAAAGAAAAGAAAATTCTCTCTCCACTATAAAATTGCTGCAATGTATTAATTAATTTCCACTAGAACCTGTGGAAAAAGAAAGCACATGTCAAATATCTGAATATTTCTGCAAACAAATGCTGAATAAGTGTTTTTCTAAGAACAGCTAATATTATTCATGTAAATGTATCCAAATCAATCAGGATGTCACTTCAATGCAAGATCAGTCATCTGGTATGGAAAAATGCATATTAAAAAATAGCTTTTACAAGAAAATACACAATTCTTTGGTCCTGATCCTCCAGAGACACATTCAAGTACTGAACTTAATTCACTCTGAGCAGTGTCAGGCTGTTATGTGACGGACTTTTTCAGGTGATCTGGCAGCTGACACAGTGTCCTGTCTCCGCTTGCTTGTCTGTGTCCCCATGCTGCTCCGTCTGTTGTCCTTGTTGGGAAACCAAACAGGCTAAGAAACTGCTTTTACATTGTTGTTGCAAGGCTATTTCTTAGTCATATCAGTTTCACAGCCTGATGCGCTGCGTGACTACCCAAACAACTAGGCCATACCGAGGGAGAGGGGACTGCAGAGATGGGACTGAGCAGTCAGGACTGGGAAGGTCAGGGACTGCTTAGGTAGTGCTGCAGCACGATCTTGAAAAACCGCATTTACTCCCATGGAACTACTTGCTGTATGTTAAATATAACGTAAGAGTGGGCTGCGTATTATGTATTTCATGTACCATTGCGTAGATAGAAGGTGCTTCAAAAAAACGTTAGAATTGCAGAGGAAAGCACCTCTTTACCTCTGATAACCCTAATTCTGCCTCCTTTTTTATTATAGTAGTATTACAGTAATAGTACAGTACTGCTATAATAGTATTACACATTTATATAGTACATGAAAATACCATACACAATGCTACACAATGCTATGCACAATATAGTAGTATCACACATTCACAGAAGACAAAAAGAACCAGCATTGCTTTATTTAGGCCACGTAGGCTGCATAATACCTAAGAAGCACAGATGACTCCCAGCCATTCTCTTTTCTGGAGGCATCTCTTACAACAAGTAAATGTTCACTGACATGATGCAAGATGGGGCCCAAGAAAACGAAGCCTGAAAGCAAGCTGCTGCCTTCTGAACAAGTTATTTGCTCTGCAGTCCAGGTCCAAAGAGTCTGAGCGACATTATGGCAACAGCTTGCTCCTCACCATCCTCTTTCCCAGTATTTTCCAGATCTGTCCAGAAAGCAGCACTTACATAATAAATCCAACCTGTCCATGTATAGATCAACTATCCTATGTGCCTAGGACAGGCCCAGTTATAAGACAAGAAAGAGGCCATACGTATGCCTCACCCTTGCAAATGCAGAATTGTGTAGAAGACAAGGTCACCACTACACTAAATACAAAAATGAGCCTCAGGGCACATGAGACAGTTCTTTATATTAACCTAGATATGGCTGTTACAATTTTTAAAAATACTGTAAGTATAGCATTCTCCTTGTTTTCAGTTGAGAGACAAGTTGCTCTATCTCTACAAAGAAGGTCACTCACCAGAGTATTGTATCAGCTCTTTTGTTTTTACAAGAAGGAGCAGCTCTAGCAGCAGCACCTTCTCCTTCCCCTTTGGGAACAGTCTTGCTCGTTAGATAGAAGGATATCATTACAGGGCATGCCATATAATATAATAGTGCATTAATCCCCATCCCCCCAAAAAAACCTCCAGAACTTATTTAATATCTTCTTTCAGCTCCTTTAGGACTCTTATACTGGTTTTCGGACTATACTGAGGTTGTTACTCCCAGCTGTGAGCTGGGGGTAGAATGACAGACACTAACAAATAACCTCACTTCTATAAGGCTAGGGCATTAAGGTAATAAGTTGTAAAGCAGGAGGTTACACAGCTGCACAAGTTTAAATCAGCTTTCAGTGTTTTCATTGTCTGCTGTGGATTTTTCTGCAAGTGGTCTTTTAACACAGCTGGGGGAAAAAGTCTTGGTCATCTGTGGAACGAATAAGGAAGACCATTTGTTAAAAAGCTGGGCCCAGATGGGCAAGGTATGATTGTTAATGCTTATGGTTTGTTACAAACTATTTCTAGGATATGATGGGTTTTTAGTCTGCATAATTTTCTACTGCTATTATTTTGTCATGTAGTCTGGAACTTTTAATGAAGATAAGGATTAGCATTTACCACTTAGATGTTAGTAGCCTGTGAAGTAGAGGCTACTAGATTACCTATTTCACCGCTTAGTAGCTTTTTTGTAATCTTAGCTTGTTGAAGATGTGTATGCTCTATATAGATAGCAAAAACTAAGCAAATAAATTTCCTAATACTTAAATAGATACTCAAAGTGAAGATGTACCACTGGTATAACCAGCATGCCTCATCTTAGGTATAAAAAAAAAAAAAAAAAAAATTTTGAGGAGCTAACACAACAGTGACTAAGAGACGATTGTACTCAATACAAAAGGAATGAAAAACATATACTAATGTAGCACACTTTTTCCATCCGCTGATGTGAAAAATTTGCAAAGAAAATGCAAGAAAGAATCAGACCTTTGCAAAAGAAGTGCCAGCAGAAAAACTTGTATTTGCCCTTTTTCCAGTATTCCAGCACAAGGTCAAACAACAAGCTTGAAACTGTGGTCATCCCTGATTTTAAACAGTTCCCTGTGAAATAGTTACTGGTCCCTAAAAACACCTTATATTTAGGGAGCTTCTCCCAAGATTTCAGATTTGGCCTAGAAAGCAGTCAGATTGTAAGGAGCTTAAAAGATAAACTGCCTTCATGTACTACATATTAGCCTGTACTTTAAGACGTAAAGTATTAAAACAATGCCACTTTAACCACAAAGATCTAGAAGTTCCCAGAACAACATGTAAATTCAGTGTATAATAACTTTAAAGTAGATGCATAACCTAATTTACTCAGGGGTGATATCTTCTATTTACACTGTTTCTTCAACTGGTATTCAAAGCACATAATGAATATCTGCTCTTGCAAGGTTTCTCAGAGGGTACTAAAGGTGACCATGAGGCCTGAGCAGGTGACTGAGAGGCTTAGAAGAGCAGCTGGTTGTCCACAACAATGTATTTCCTTATGGAGAATGCGGTTTGTTTTAAAAAGTGATTTGTCACTCCGGTTAATGCTCTAGTAGGTACAACAACTGCAATCTCTCTTTCTCTCTCTCTCTCTCTCTCTCTTTTCTCCTTTACGAAACTTTACCAAAACCATTCAGACGTTACAATGGCATGTTCTATATGGGATAACATTTAACAACCATTCACAAAATTCAGATGGTGCCTGTACGGCTGATAAAGTTTGCTGTCATGGCAATACTGCTGTTTCCTGCTGGCTTCCTACAGTGTACCTCCCAGAGCAATTCAGGGTGTTGATTTATATATATTTGAAGTGTTGCAAAGTTTAGTTTCTGTAATTACAGAGAAGCTGCCTCGCTTCTCCACTGCAGAAATTGAGATCAGTTCATGTATTCATCTTCATATTTTTAAATTTGAAAAATGTGGAAGTCTGACATTTTTAAACACACTCTGATTGTGGATTCTTGTCTCGAGCATTCTTTCTCTGATGATATAACAGAACATGAGGATAAGATCCATTTATCCACATGGGCTTGGTGGGGGAGGACAGAATGAGAGCTTGTCTGTGATAAGCATTTGCATTTAAGGCTGCTGCATAATTTTTGAGGGGTATTACCCATTTTTATATATATTCTTTTAAAACAGTGGTTGCAATGTTAATTATCAGCAATACTTCCAGTTTTAATATTTTTAAATTAATTTGCAGGAAAATGTTTAACACCATGTTTTGTAGATTTATAAAAAATAGAGGTTAGACTTGTTTTTAGAAAGCAAACTATTAAAAAAAAAATATTGTCAGCACAAGTGTGGCTGTAGCATTGGGAGCATATAGACTGTAGCTTAGGATCTACCACAAGCCAGCCAGCTGTAAAAGAAATGTGTACTACAGAGGTTTTAGCGCTCTAACACACAAGCTTTAGCAGATTTAACCTCTCCTAGCTGCCTGGCTTACAACTCGGCTCATGATTATGGCTTCCATTGCAGCAGCACTGTGTGGTTTCACTTCACCATTCCGTTTTAGCTTAAGCCAGTGAAGAAGGTGTGTTTCAACTAAGATGCTAGATCTCATTTTTTGCCCTTTATAGACTTGGTAATCTCTAGCAAAGGGGTGAAGCAACCAGCTACAGGCAATAATATCCTAAACTGTGACACTAGACCTCTGTCAGAAACCTCACCTGATTCAGGGTATGTCTTTGAATTACAGCTTGTCTGAGACCCATGTTTATTTTTGGGGGAGAAGGCAACGCACAATCAGAAAAAAAAAATTTTTAAAGATAACGTTATTCTCCTAAGCCATCGTTTCAGTTTTAAATGTTAATGCTCCTTTCAACCCAAATAGCATAGTAAGTATTATGCCCATACCAAAAGCAAAGAAATATTCACTGGAAATTGGCTAAGAGGATTTTGATACCAATGAGTATACTTTTTAAAACTAGGGTAAGAAACGGAGAGTGGAAGAACAGATAGTCAAATGGCAACTCATATTAATGTCTCCTGTTTCAGTAATCTAAGATTTTAATTTTTATAGATGGATATAAAAGGCTTGGGGGGGGAATATAAAAACCTCTTATTTAACAAATGACTTTGAAAAGGCAGAAAATATGCTTAAATATGCCCTATTTTACACATTCCTTTCATCCTTTAGGCTTTTGACGTAATGCTTATCACTTTGTCATTATGTCAATTTGTGCTTACCAATCTTTTTTTTTTCTCTTGTCTCATCTCATATTTAGGCTGTGATCCTGCAAACACTTACCTACATGCTTAGTTTTGCTACTCTTAGTAATCCCTTTGAAGTTAAAAGGATTATTTGCATTAGTAAAATAAGGCATGTGTGTGCTTGCAGGATGAAGGCCTTAGATTATAAACTCTCTGGGATGGGACCAGATCATTTATTATGCAGCTGTATAGCTCAAAGCATGGTTGGGTGGAAGATGAGTTCAGGAGTTTGCAAAGTATTGTGAACAGAGTGAACCGGTATGTGGGAGATGTCTGGGGCACAGCACTCAGGCAGCCGCTCTCCCCAACTAACACACAATCTTCTTCCCTTCTTTTTTGCATTTGCAGTTGAGGCTTAGCCTGAGATCTCATGGCTGCTGAGATACCTGCTCCTTTTTTCCCACCTCCTAAAGCAGAAAATTCCCTGGTGTTGGCCGTGTGGTCACCTGGAGCAAGACCATAAGTAGCTTTATGCTGCTGTGCATAGGGAGAAGCAATCAAGCTCTGGAATGTGTAGCTGCAGAGCTCTCCAGGCTCCCGTTCTTGGATGGTTGCTGCCTTCTGAGAACCACACAGCTCATCCTGACTAATGCATGTAATGCTTTTATCTCCCTCCCAGCTTTCCCACTTTCCAGGGAGACCTACCCACAATTTTTTTTTTCTCTCCCTTCTCTGAGAAGCTAAATGTGTGGTATTTAAACAGTCCATTTCAACAATAATTTGCTTTTGTTTAAGACTGCCATCATTTAAAATCCACTTGGGGAGATGTGCAGAAAGCCCTCCCTTAGCTGAATTCTGAGAACGCAGCTCTGTGTACACTACCATAGCATCTGAAAAATAAGCTTGATATTTGGGATAGAGAGAGACACCCTGTAACACTTACCCTCTGGTAACTTCTGACATAGATATTCCAGCATTTTTTGTAATATAACTTAAAAACTACTTCCAGCTTCAAAGGAAAAGCTCAAAATCCAGTTTTTTCATGACTGTTTATTTTGGTTGATAGCTATAATCAGAAAAAAATTATTTTTATTACACTGCTGTCTAGAACTCCAATTGAGCTGTGGGTGCCATTTTATTATATTATCTAAAATTAGGGACAGGAATGCTCTCCTACTAAAGAACATACTCTAAGGACTTGTCTACATGAGACATTTTAGTAGTTACCCTGATGTAATCCCAGAAAAATCTCTGGAACATGAAGCTATGGACAAACACACACTTGCTGAGCTGACTGGACTTGTGGAACAGGTCACTGCTGTTAGATGATCTTTCCTCACCACTTTTGTATTTGTTAGCTGAGCCGTTTATGTGAATGCTCCCTTGCTCTCACAGTCAGATGGAGTTAACAAAAATTTATTTAAAACATCTGAACTAACCCAATTCCTTTGACCAAAATGCTTAGGGAGCGAGTGCTCATGCAAGTAGCTGAGCAAAAGTTGGGGTAATCTCTGGCAGAAGGGCTGTGAATAGTGACGGTGAACAAGCCTTGCAAAGTGCATGTTTTTCAACAAATGTACCTACATGAAGAGAGATAATGATACAATGCTAGTGTTTTAATTTCCATCTTAACACTACTTGTCTATGGTATGAATTTAAATCACTACAGTGGTGCTTAAGGAGCATGAAATAGACTGGGAATGGAGAGGGGAGGGACAGAGAACAGAACGTCCAATGGTTGATGTTCTCCAAATAGCTGTCAGAAGAACAGTGTCTCCTGCCTTTCCAGAAGCTCTTAGAGACTGGCTTTTTATGAGCTGTGCTGAAGTATCAAGTGACCGCACTGGAAGGCGAGACAGCTGCTGAGACTTCGTGCTGGGAGGGAGCAGAAAAGGCTGAAGGAAGTTGTGTGAGACCAGAGGCTGGTCCATCGAAGCACCAAGAGCGTTTCTGACCTGATGACATGGTCATTATAGGCATCTCACTGCCTGACTTCATCTTCTCCTGCCCGGGCTCATCTGTGCCTTCAGTTAGAGGATCCGTTGGGTTTGTGCGGATGGTTAACCCAGTTCTTAAAAGGTGCTGGGGGGGACAGGAGGTGGGGAACACAGCTCAGGGGCACAAGAAACAACTCCAAGGACCCCAACTCTTCTGGACCATGCTGAAGCCTGCAGACTTCTGCTAGTGGTATCGCCAGTTAGAAGTGTGAAAAATAACTAGTTACAGCTGTAACTGTTCAAGCAAAACCAAACTGTAGTGAGGAAATGGCACTTGAACTATCTTTTGTTTCACTTCAGGACTTGTGTTACTAAATGCCATTGCAGCTATGCTCACACAAAGCCTGGATGTAGCAGAACCAAACATGTCTGCTGGTCTTTGTGTTACAAACACGGCCTTCCCTGGGACTGGTAATCTTACACACAGCAAACTACAAGAGAAAGCAGCAAAACCCACTAACTGTGCTTCGGTGTCTTTGAAAGTTATTTTTTTCCCTCGTGAAGTACGCTGCCACGACTACTCGTTGTTGATTGCTGAGCAGTTAAAGGCTGCATGCGCTTTTACAGCACGGAGCTTTAATGTCCCCATTTTTCTAGTATTTCTGCTGCCACAGACGACTCGTGGAAGGCTCTCTTTTTCCACACGCACGGCTACCATACCCAGGGAAACCTGTGACGGCCTAAACCAGGGCTTTGCCAAGATTGTTATCCAGCTTTAAACTCCCTCAGTGGGAGACCCCGTTCCACCGAACGCCCGGGCGTTCGGTAGAACGGGGTCTCCCACTGAGGGAGTTTAAAGCTGGATAACAATCTTGTGGAACGCGGCTTCCCTAGGAGGGCACCAACGTGTCCCGGCTGCCACCCCGCCCCCGTGGGGGCCGCTCCGACCGGCCACAGACTCTCCCTGCGAGGCCCCGTCCCGCCGCCATCATGACGGGCTCCGCCCGACCGTTGGGGCGCGCGCCCAGGGAACGCCCTCCCCGCTTCGCGCGCGCCGGCGCCTCGCGCAAGGCCCGGCGCTTCCTTCCGGCCGCCATTTTATCCGCTGTGCCTGGCCTCGCCGCGCTGCCGCCGTTGCTGCCCGAGGAGCGGAGAGCGCGTCCCGCCGCACCCAGCCCGGCCACCCCCGGCCCACCGCCCGCCCGACCCACTGCGGCGTCCTAGCGGCTGCCTGCCGCCGCCATGTCCAAGCGCCACCGTCTAGATCTGGGGGACGATTACAGCTCTAGCAAGAAACGCAGCACCGACGGGTGAGGGGCGGCGCGGCCTGCGGCGGGTTGGGGGGGGCGGGGATCACAGCGGCTCCCGCGGCAATCCGCTCCCCATCCTCAGCTCTGGCCGCTCCTGGTGGGGCTGGGCTTCCCCGGGGAGCGGGGTGGCCGCCGTGAAGCGGGGAGGGAGAGGGTTGCAGCGGGCGAAACCCCGGCGGCGCCGCCTGGGCTGGGCAGGCCCAGCAGCCTCGGCGGCTCCCTGGAGCTCCAGGCCCGGGCCCGCCGTCGGCCTTTGCGGTGGGGCCAAACCCCTCGGTTGTGGCGGTGGAGGCGGATGGCGGCAGCGGCGTGGTGGGGAGAGCCTGGGGCGGCGGCGGGCGGGGGAAGTGGGGGAAGGCGCCGGCCCAGCCGCCTGGGCGAGCTGGGCTGGGCTCCCTGTGGCGGCGGAGCCGGGGGCGGCGCGCTGCTCGGCCCACTCCCCGCGCCCGGCTTTGTTTGCGGCCCTTCTCGTTCCTCATCTGTTTTTTTGTTCGTTTGTTTGTTTTTTTTTTTCTCCTTTTTTGTTTATTTCTTTTCTCCCCTCTCCGGCATGAGAGGTCTGGCAGATGTGGCCCTAGAGGTCAGCACGAGGTTTGTTCCGCCTGTGTAATTAGTGTCTAGCCTAGTAGGAACGTTATTCCTTTGTTAACGTCTTTCAGTCAGTAGCCGGCAGGGATATGCTTGACTTTCAGTAGGAATCAGTGGTGAGGTGGGTTTCGGGATAGGGGTCGACGGGGAAGAATTATATTTTTTCTTTAGTTTTGCAAAGGTTAAAGTTTTAGGACTGTACTGCACAAGCTTTAGTAGTTTTCTTTAAGGTTAATGAAATTGTAGGAGCACAGACAATATGCTGATGGCTGTCCCTTTATACACAGTTGTTTTAGAGCCTTCTCTGCATAATCTCTTACTCTCTAGTTGGGGGGGGGAGGAAGGTGGGCGGCTCTTTCAAGAAAATTTCTGAAGTCTAAAGGAACACAAATAAATATTATTTTTATCTAGTCTGTTCTTGATGGAGCACAAAAGACTTCCGTGAATTAATCCACTTCTAAAGTCCAGAAACATTGTTTTGGACTGGAGTATTTATCTAAGAAAAATACTTAAGCTAGTTCTCAAAGCTTGCAATAAAAATAAGTCTACTGTAGCAGTTAGTGTTTATCAATAAACAGTCTCTGCAAAACTCACCTTTTATTTTTAAAGGTGAGCTTGTATAACTTCAGTTTTTAGTCCCTAGAGTTTAATGCTTTTTTTTCTCTGCTAAGAAAAAGTGAATGTTTATTACTGAACATCTATTTCCTGTGTGTAGGATCACTGTGATCTTATTTTTTAAATAAATGTATTGAGCTATTTATCTCATTTGATAGATTTTTTTGTGTGGTTTCCCAGAAGTTGAAATAGCTCTTCTGTGTGTACAGAGAAGTTGTACATATGCAGCTTCTTTGTACATAGAGATTTTTGTAAAACTTTCAAATGGCTATGCCAAAACTGGGCATTGTTTAAGTGTGGTACAACTGTTATGGTTGGTTGTAAAGATACTCTCAGGTCAGTATTTCCTTGTTTGTATGTTGGTGGGTTTTATAGTTTTGGTATAGTTTTATTTGGCATTGTTTTTACTGATTATCTTCTGTCATCCTGAACTCTCTTAGTCTTACCATTTTGTATATACTGTGATGAGTTCCCACCAGTGGTAAAACTTTTTAAGCAGAAGTCTTTGACCTTTATGGTGCTTAAGAACTAAACGAGTGCTAGTCTTGTGCCCCTTCCTTGTCCCCTCCTCATCTGCAAATAAAAGCATTAAATGGCACAGAACTGAGAACAAGTCACCACAAGCATAATTGAGTGTGATTATTTCTAGTATTACTTGAAATCTTAATTCATGTAACACAAGCCATGCTAATATTACATTGTCTTGATTTATTTTAGGGTAGTTTGTCTTTACAGCTTTTGGAAGGCTGTAAGGAAGATGCATAGAGATATTCTTGTTAATAGCATGTATGTACATGTCTTGCTCTGTACCAAGAGTGCCTTTACACAATTTAGTTGCTTTTGGAGCTGGATTAAGCTGAATTAGCTCCTTGAATGGTTACCACTTCACATGTAGAATAGTAGTTTATCTTGCATTCAACCTGGACCACATGAGTAAATATGAAAGTTGTATCAAGTTACCTTCAATTTTTTTAGTTCCTTTTTAATTGAGGCCTGTATTGGTATGTGTGGCCCTACATGGCAACGATGCCAGGCCATCAGGCTTGTAATTCTTTGTGTAATCTTAAGCATCAGCATGACACCTGTTTTCTTCCACTCTTGAAGTGCCATCTATGAAGTAAAAAACTTTTGGAAAAAATGGGAATTGTATAGAAAGTTTTTGGTTACAGTGTTTGTGTGAATTGCATACATACTGTTTAAAATCTGTTATTTTTTTTTTCCAAACATACTTCAGTTGTTGTTGTGTAACATCACAGTTGCTGTGTTAGTGGGATGTATTATTCAGACTAACTGTACTTTGTTTTTTTTATGTATTGAACAGAAATTCTCCTTTAGCTGCATTGGCTTTATTGCATGAACTATTGCCAGGTTTAGTAATGGAGAAAAACCACTGATATTCTATTAGACGTGCTTAGACTTTCACTGTGATGATCAGGGGTTTTACTTTGTACCGCTTTCACTTCTACATGCTTTTCATCCTCTCATTAGTGACTGCTACAGTGTTTCTTTTGTATCCACATGTGTATGTTATATATATAATAGGGTGGTGAGGCACTGGAACAGGTTGCCCAGGGAAGTTGTGGATGCCCCATCCCTGGAAGTGTTCAAGGCCAGGCTGGATGGGGCTTTGAGCAGCCTGGTCTAGTGGGAGGTGTCCCTACCTATGGCAGGGTGTTGGAGCTAGACAATCTTTAAGGGCCCTTCCAACCCAAACCATTCTGTGATATATGTATGAACATAAGGAAGTGAAAGCAGGTAGACCAGACTACTTCACTTAAAAAACAAAGTAAAAAAACTCCTAAGCTCTTCTGATTACGGAGGCTGTTAACGAGACTCAGGCACAAGATAAATGTGATTAAATTTTGAGTCTTCTATTGTTCATTTCTGGGTTTGAGATCAGTCTTCTCTGTGCAATAATGAAAAGTAACTTAAATGTGACACTTCATAAATAAGAAACTGACAAGTTGCATTTTTAGAAAGTTTAGTAAATTCGTATGGCAGCATAAATGTCACTGCTCTTGTTCGTTGTTGACCAAAGGAGTCTGGATGTGCCTGCTAAGTTTCAGTAATAATGGGAGATTGGAAAACATTTGTGGGGGGGAAGTGCTACTATAAATAGATAAGTATTAAAGAGTAAGTTTGAGGGCATGTTATATGTTGTGGTTTTCTATGCTGAGATCTAGTTGCCCCTGCTTCTCTTCTTTTTTTTTTTTTTTTTAAAAACAAGAAAGACAACTCTCTTGATTAACCCATAAGCAGTTGTTTACTTCTGAAATGTAGATAGAACTTGATAGGTTTGTTTTCTTATTTGTATGATTAAACGGCTGGAAGAGCTGAATGAAGAAACTGAGAAATGGGGGATTAACAGGACTTTCCATTCTGGATCATATTTGTAGTCCATTTAATCCACTGTCTTGTTCTTGAGGTTGTATTTTTATCTATGCCTTAAGCCCACACTAATTGCTACCAGCACAGAAGAACACAGTGCTGCCCTCTCCCTTGTGCTGCAAGTGAGTGTAAGACTAGATCACAATTAGAATTGACGTTAGTGGAGGGGACCTAGGGAGGACTTGTGCTTTACAAGGCTGTTGAAATGCTCGTACCAACACATGGGAAGGGTGTTGTCTGTTCATTTTAGTGTGGGTCTGTTCATTTTAGCAGTAGCACTGGTTTATGTGAGGCTGAAGCATACCTGAAAGTACACTTGAAGCTTCTGACATCATACTGTTTAAGTAAATGGTTATGGAATGGTTTGGGTATTTTTGGTGGGGGTTGTTTGGTTGTTTTTTGCTTTGTTTTTTTTTCTTTTTTACACTTTGACTAGATACCAATGAAGAATAAAAGTCTTTCAGAAGCACACAAACCCACCAAAACCCAAACCTTAACCCCCCCTATTATTAGTGTGCTTTACTCTTCCCCCGAGTGAAGTGTGTGCTGTTACCACGTTGTTGCCGTTTACCATTCTTAAATTGGTTTTATACCTGTATTACCTTTTTTTATTAATGATGTCACTGTCTGACCATGCACTTGTTTATCTCAGTGCCTGCAGATATTTAAAAATCTGATTGTGAATAGCTCATTAACTACAAGTCCAAAGCTTTATTCCTGTCTGATACGTGCTATTAGACTCTTCCACCATTAAAAGTAGCATAACAGAACCTAGTTCCTTCAGTTTGTAACAGGGGTAACTTTTCTATACCAGAGAATATGAACCTATTGTATTCGGCAATGTTTGCCTGCCATTTTACAATAAGAAGAGATTTCTAGCTTCTACGATATTTAACTGTGTTAGAAGTAAGGGTATTTCAGATTCAAGCAAATTACCTAAAAGAACCTTAATTTTCAGACAGTTCAGTGCCTGATGGTTTAGGAGAATCTATGTACAAGTGACGGTAAACAGTATGTTATGTAATCCTTCATTCTTTTCAATGGATCTGTGTTAAAAGAAGTTTTCTTAGAAAAACCAAACTTACGGTGGCAACCTCTGAAGCCATAATATATTGAAGTATTGCAGGGGGGGAAATACAGCCTGTTCGTTTACATAAGATCAAGAGTGGTGGTTGTTTCCAATGTGCAGCCCATTTTGAATTAAAATTTATAGAATCAATTCTAATATAATCTTGGTTACTTCATTTTCTCTATGGGTAGGAATTTGTTTATTACTTCACCAGTTATATTTGCATGCCAGCTGCATGTTAAAAAGAAAAAAAAAAAAGCCATGGAGAGGAGTGTTGGCCAACAGTTTTCTTCAGAAATGCTCTCTTTCTTTCAGGCATGCCTGAGTGCTGGTAAAGATGAGAGGGAGTTTTTGTTTTCCCTAAATGACTATTCCTAAAAACGTTTATATCTGCATTTACTATGAAGTTGGTGTTGACTTCACTTGTTTTGCCGTTTTGATGGGATTCCAGTTAATGTAACGCACAAAAGAAGCTGAAGCTGAGGAAATCCTCAGTTCTGCAGGCAAAGGTGCCGCTAATCTTTTGACTTCGACCGGTTTAGAATGTGGTGGGGTGTTTTGGTAAAGTGGGGCTTATTTCAAATTGCTGAATTAGGATAAAATTGGGATTTTTATCAAAATCATGTAGCTATAGTTCTTTGCGTCAAACTGGGTATTTCTTTGCAAGTGTTTCAGTGTAGGGAGAGTGAGATTATGTGCAAGAACAAGTACGTGGATTTGCAAAATCAGAAACTGCCACTAAGACTGAGGCCAGAGACTGAAATTTGAGTGGATAACTACAGTGAAAATAATACTGTTTTTCTTTTGCAAGTGCAATGAGCTTTTTTTTGTCTTTATATTTGGAACAAATGGGAATACATAAATGCTGGTCATATTAAGTGTGTGGTAGGAGGTAATACTGGAGAAGGTGGTACAACTTGGTAGTGCTAGGTTAATGGTTGGACTTGATGATCTTAAGGGTCTTTTCCAACCTAATTGATTCTATGAACTGTAGTGGCTGGTTTTAAGTCTTAAGTTTCAGACTCAACAACCTGTATGTGTTGATTGAGTCAGAATTTTGCGGAAGACTATGACGAAAATAACCTACAAAGTAATTGTGTGATGTTAAAATAAAAATTTTTCTTCTAGGGCTTGCTTAGCATCTTGAGTTAGTTTTTGTATCTTAGCGTAATTCCCTTGCTAGGTAGGCAAGAAGACTAGTGTTCTCTTATTTTTCTGCAGCAGCAGCAAGTACAGGTGGAAAGAATTGTGAGAAAAGTCTGGAACATACAGCTGATTCCTTACAGTCATTAAATGAAGAGGGTGAAAGTGATGCTGTCTTCATGTGATAGCTTTCTTCAGTTTTGCCTGTAATGAGATGCACTGTGGCAGTGCTTATGTACAATGGGCGTAATATGTATACTTCATGTTCAGTATGCATCATGCACTGTTTCTCTTTGATGCTTATTCTTCCAGGTAGCTGTTGCAAGGCTTTTTAAAAGATTTGGTTTATGTCCACTTTGTACTAGATACCTTTAAAGTTGTATTGTATATAAATTCCTACTCTGCATTTAAATATTCAAGTATTTCTTTTTTCTGCTGTGTCTCTTAACTCATTATAGGAAAGATCGTGACCGGGACAGGGACCGTGATGACCGTTCTAAAGATCGTGACAGAGATCGTGACAGAGATAGAGATCGTGACAGAGAAAGGGACAAGGAAAAAGATTTGCGAGCTACATCTAACTCTACGTATTATGCGTCTGCTGGGTTACCAACTATAAAGCCAGCAATGATTCCACACAGTATTAACCCTTTCACAAATCTACCACATACACCACGATATTATGACATCCTGAAAAAAAGGCTACAACTTCCTGTCTGGGAATATAAAGAAAGATTTACGGATATTTTGATTAGGCATCAGTCGTTTGTGCTGGTCGGAGAGACTGGGTCTGGTAAGACAACACAGGTGAGTTCTTACCTATATGATGCTACAGTTTTTTAAAGGTTAAGACTGTTGCTAGGTGTGCGTGTGAGGGAAACTTTCTTTGGTTTCTTGAAATCCATTGTATATGAACACCTCACAAATTGTGAGCAAAACTGATTTGATTAATATTTTATTAGCTTAATGAATACAAAAGTGAAAGGAATCTTTCAGCATTTTCCCCCTTCACAGTCTAGTCTTGTTGTCTGGCCCCTTATAATTAGGGCCTTATAGTTGGTATTTATCTTTTTTGGTAAAGGAAGGTAAGAGATTTTAATGGCTAGACAGAAGTGTACTAATTCACAAACTGAGATGGTGGTTCCAAATTTACATCTGTAGTTTATTTAGCTGCTTGTGTAGGTAGCAGCTGGAAAGTAGGAAAAAAATCACAGAAGTGGGGACTTGTTAGTGTTTTATGAAACTTGCTGCTACAAATATGAACTTGAAAGGGAATCAAAATGTCAGACACAATTCTGACATGATCTGATTGGATCATGTGTTTTGCTGATATTCAAACTTAAGAGGAAGTGACTTGTAGATTCATGGCTTTAAAAAATCTTCCTCAGCACTGAAAATAGTGGTAACAGATATGCAGATCCTCCTCAACCCTTAAGAAGAATTTTGAGGACCAGTAAACAGGGAAGATCTAAGATACAAGGAACATCACTGTGTATTTATAGCAGGACAAGCTTGCTCAAAACTTTAATCTATCCTCTGGTTTGCTGCTAAAAATCTATGTGGAAAAGTGATGTAAAAAAGTTCTTTGTGACCTGATAAATTCCTTTTATCTAGGCAGAAAATAAAAACTCAAGGATCTTTTAGTCTTTATAAAATGGATTATAGCTAACTTAGAGTAAGTCTTACAGAAATAAATTTTTAGTCATAAAATCTGGATGTCTAGAAAATGTGAAGGACGTAGTAGTTAGTACATTGGATACCTTTTATAGCTGTACCTGAAATATTTGAAGTTATAGGTCCTTCTTGCTGCAAATTTTAGGAACCAATGTGTTGTTTGGAAAGTACCTTATTGCATTATCTGTATTCCTTTTTTAACAGGTATAAGCTGAGATCAGGATCTTAGAGAATTCTTCAGAAAAGTTTGATTATACAGTTACTTAGAAGAGATAGTATTCTGAACGTTCATGTAAAAAGGATTTTCGTACTTATCTATATGAAAACAAGATTTCTCGTTGCATCATATGAGAATTTGAAGATCTAAAGGGGGGATGTTCTTAGTATCTGTGACTTAAAGTTCAAATACTTCTTACTATCATGTCGTTCCCCAGGCATAAAGCTTCTCCTAAATTGTCTTACTGCTTTACCCCTTACTTTCTGAAATGACTTAAGAAACCTAAAGCATCTTTCCTAAAAATGGGATTTAAGCTACCAAAAGCACATAAGCTGTTTTGGAAGCTTCACTGCTTCCTCTGAATTATCTCAATGAGATAAGTTTTGAAATAATTGAGTGCATGTAGGAACATACCACTGAAAATGATCCTGCTGCTGTTTAATGAAAACTTAGTTTTGCATGTGATAGTGTCATGTCCTTTTTGCCATCAACTGCTGTCTTAAAACCAGTTGCGAGTAGTTGTTTTTCTTCTGCTTACGTTAACTGGTCAGAGCAAGAGAAATAACTATCTGTGGTTAAGAAACCCTCTAATGCTCAAAGTGAAGGTGTACATCTATGCTTGCTTTTATTGGTATAAAGTTTGCATTATTTGAAATATGTAATGAATTGTTCTTCACAAATGATTATCTTCCCTTTCATGGTGATAGGAGAAGGCTATATAGTAGTAGATAATATTTTTGAGAGTGAGCTGCTGCCTGTCAGTTCCCTTCTCTACTTATTATGTGCAGGTTTTCCCTTTAGTCTTGTAGAGCACACAGGTTTGGAAACTTCTGGCTTTGACAATGGAAACAACAGGAGATAAAACTTTTCTCAAAGTCTTGTTCTACATAGACTTAATCCCAAAGTGCTGAAGTAGTATATTGGAAGCCAAGACCGTTAATTTTCAAGTCTTCAGTTTTGCAATGGCTTGATTTGTAATTTAAACTTAACCTTCTAAATTAACTGTTTTCTTTAAATGCTCTTGGAATATGCTCAGTGGTGGAACAGGTGGGCTGAATTTCTTTTAGAAAGAGGTTAAGTACTTGCTATAATTGCAGTGTGCGCTCCCTTGTACATGTGGGATCATGTGTGGTGCTGATATAATAATTTAAATCTCTTACATAGGTGGAATAGTAGAGTAGCATCTGCTTTCTTTCACTTTAGAGCCTTAACTATAAAGGGTTGGATGTTTGTTGACATAAGGGATGACACTTTTGTCAGCAAGTTTTCTTGGCAGGTGAAGTTCAGAAGCAAGGTGATTCTGAGTGTAGCTTAATCTGCTGTCCTTGCAGTCCACAAGAGAATTAATATGGGTAAAAGTCTGACACATTTTCGACTAAGGAAAATTCTGAGAATTCTACCATATAACTTCTAATGGAGAAAGTTTTTAAGTGAAGCGGCTCAGAAAAGCCAGAAGGACAGTGCTTTCCCTCTCTTGTTCTGCATCACTTCAAAAACATGACTTCCCTTTGGCTTTGGAATAGTCTTTAACAGCCCTCACTCCATTTATCTTTGATCTTAGAGGCTGCTGTATGTGTAGTCCTGTTAGCAGTTTGAAGAAGCCACAATGATGTATTGTTGTTTAAACAATTATTCTATCACCTGATTACCCCTCCACACCTGGGAAAGGGTCATTGGGAAGAAACAAGGAAACTCAAGGGTTGAAATATAAACAGATTTAATAGAATAAGATTAGATAATTGACATTAATAACACTGAAGAACTGATATTGATGCTGATACCAATATAAAATATACAAGGATTATACTGAGATGATTATATCAGCAGGAAGCCGTGCACTCCCAGCAGTGGGCAGCAAATGTCGGACACTGCAAGCGCTATGGCTTTAGGAGGAGGGGAAGGCCTCAGGGTTCCGGTACTGGAGCAAGAAGTTCTCTGGATCACAGCCATTAGGGAAGAGAGAGACCCCTCAGCAAACTTTCTAATTTACATTGAATGTGATGTTTATGGTATGAAATAATCCTGTTGGCCAGTTTGGGTCAAGTGCTCAGGTCTCACTTTTCCTTGTCCCCGTACCTGGCTAGCTTGAAAACACTGAGACCTTGAAACCTGCATACTGTAGATGGCTATAAAGTAAATATTTTCACAAATTCAGACACTAGAGTCTTCTAAAAGTGCACTTTTCCCAAGCATTAGAAGAGACCTTACTGAAAAGTAAAATTACTGAAAGAGAAATTAATCCTGTGTTGCTCAAACCAGGACAAGTCCCTACCTCCTCATGTTTATGGAGGATAACCTCCATTTGATAATCTCTTAAGTGAGGAAGACCTTGAGGTTAAGGGGTGCTAGCTAAAGCTATTCCTCATGCTTTTGATAATGATGAAATAACCTTTTTTAAGCAAAGTCAAGGGTTTTGATGATTTGTAGGTTTTTTGGGTCAGTGGAGTTGAGTTCACTTTTTATATTAGGTTTTATAGGAACCAGATGATAAGAAGTGTTCAGTATATTCCCAGTCACGAATGAAGTAGAAAATGTAGTATGGCACAGTCCTTTTTCCAAGTGTTTGTATGTCTCTTAAAGCTGGTTGTGAAAAGTATTCTGGTGGTCATCTAAATCAGCTTAACACATTGAAGTCTGTGTATCCCTTTTATTTCATTTGACACCAGTACTGTAGGTTTTGCTGTTTACTGGAAAACCACTTCTAAATTATTTTTATTTCATGCTACTGTGGCCCAACAGACCTGCTGTTTTAAAATTTATTTCAGGACTTCTGTTTAAAGACAAGAAGCTTCACCTAATATGTTGAGTTTTTATTAGTGTCTTGGGAAGCAAATTCCTTTCTCTACACTACACGTTAGGGGAGTGTGTACGTCTTGCAGGATAGGGTTTCAAGTAGGTGTTATCAGTGTTCAAGAACTGCTATTATTTTTAGTGTTGAATAGAGTTACGGAAATTTGAGTTCTTTTTTTCTCGACAGTCTAGTAGTCTCCTGTTGTATTTTGATAGTCTTTCCTTTTTTTTTATTTATAATAGAAATATGTTCTTCATTTTAAAAAATAATTTTTCATTACAGTCTACACTTGTCTGCTTGTGAGTGTGTTTTAGTGGTCGCTTATGTCCATTTTGCTGTGTAAATATGGTATTCTGGAAGAGAAATTTTCCTGGTTTAAATTATACTGCTTTTTCCATATTTCCACGTTAGTGCAATGTATAAATGTTTTTTTTTCCTCTGTAAATGTGAGCTTCTAAGAATAATTGAAAAACAGTTACTAAGAAGGAGTGGATTTTATTTGATCTGTAGACTTGGAACTAGTTATGTCTGGACGTACCTCCCCATAAAACGTCACACTGAGAACAAGTTAGGAATATTCCATCTTCATCAAACTGTTACTGACCTTAGAAGTACTTCTGAATAAAGCTTCTTATTTTGGGTGATTCTTACTGTTTCCAGATTCCTAACAGGAGCAGAAAACTCCTGACTGATCAATGAGTGCTGACATAGGAAGCAAAACATAGGAGTTTCATATCTGGTTGATAAAATTTCAAAAGAACAATAACTAACAAAATCAACATAACTAATTAATTGTTCATTTTATTTGCTGTGATTCCTGGCTAAGACAATTTTTATATCACTAAAATATTTCTTTTTGCTTAATATATTAATAAGCATTACTGTTTAAAGCCACAAAGTGTAAATTGCTTACTGTAAAACTTGAAACAACAAACTATGCTATGGATCTCAAAATTCTGAGTGTTAACTTGATTGCTTTGGAGCATGCTGGCTGCTGCTAAATCGTTATAAGGTACTGATCTGACAGTGCTTAAACGTACTGTGAACCTATTTCCTTGATAACTTCAAAGATAGTTATGTATATACTTAATGTGAGCGTGCTTTATATAGTGGCATGGGATCCAACTAAATAGTCTATCTGCTCTCATGCTTCAGATATTTTTCTGCATGCAGTTGGCATCTCAGTGGAATTATAAGTAACTTTATTTGACACAATAGAAAGGTTGCAGATTACATCTTGCCATTTGAAGTGTGTTTAAAACTGAATTTTATTCTTGACAGATCCCTCAGTGGTGTGTTGACTACATGCGCTCATTACCTGGACCAAAGAGGGGAGTAGCATGTACCCAGCCTAGGAGGGTAGCCGCAATGAGTGTGGCACAGCGGGTTGCTGATGAGATGGATGTCATGCTGGGCCAGGAGGTTGGTTACTCTATTCGATTTGAAGACTGCAGTAGTGCAAAAACCATTTTGAAGTAAGTATGGCAACTGTCAGGTAAAGGTATAACACAGCCTGCTCGGAGGTGGGGGTAATCATAGGGTAATGAAGGGTATGAGCAGAGTTATGAAAGGAGTGAATCTGTGGACAGGCACTTTCTATGTCTGAGTGAAAAGAGAGACAGGAGCCATAGCATGAGCTGAGAGAAACCTTGGGCGTGGGGCTTGAGTAGAATTTATGGGTCATTCCTCCTTGAGAAATCATGGCACCATATGGAAATTAATTTTAAGTCATCCATAAAGAAGGGGGTGATCTGAAGAAGTACTTTTATGATTAAGGTGCTATTCAGAATAAAGCCCTTCATCATTCAATTTCTTTTCATGTATGCATTCAGCCCACCTTTGTCTGTGGTATCTTCCTACTTGGGGTAATCCTGGTTAAGTGCAGTAGCTTACTTCAGTAAGGAGAACTACTGCAACATTTCAAAACTGGCCTATACCTGACTCTGCAACACATAATCTGTAGTGGTTTAGTTGCCAACTGTTCTAGATTTGCTGTGGTGTGTAGGTGGAACCAGGCCCGCTTCATACGTCATTTGCAGATGGCATTCAGCATGCTCAGTTAAAAAGGATTCCATGTAGTGTGGTTCAAGGACTAGTGCTTTTCTATCAAAAGATGTCATCTTCTCTCTTGCTTATACAAGTAGTTGAAGGCTGGGAATAAAGTTAATGTGTAAAAAGAAATTTAACTGATGTGGAAAAGTGAACAGATGATCTGCAATCAGAAGAGGGGAGAAACAATTGCAGAAATAGTATTTCTAGGATTTCTGAGGATTTTTTCCCATTCTTTTCCTGTGTCTGGTTATAGACCTGGAAGTCTGCCACTAATAGTCTACAAACTAGTTATATATGTTGCTCAACCTTGTTCCTCCTTCCCTTTTTTTTTTTTTTAAAGCTCCCCCCCTCTCCCCCCCGTCCCAGATTTCACTTACGCTCTGCAGTAATTTCTATTTGAAAAGTTAAAATAGGCTTGTTAGGCTTTTTAGCTTGTTGGAAATAGTTTACTGATGTTTATATTCTAAAAAAGTTGATTTAAAGGCTTAGTTCAAGCAACCTAGTGAATGATACGGAAGAGGATTCTGTATCAGACTTACTTAATAAAATTTGTGTTGAAATTGTTTGTGTTCAGGTATATGACTGATGGTATGTTACTTCGTGAAGCAATGAATGATCCTTTGCTGGAGCGCTATGGTGTTATAATTCTTGATGAGGCCCATGAGAGAACACTGGCTACTGATATTTTGATGGGAGTTTTGAAGGAAGTTGTAAGGCAAAGATCTGATTTGAAGGTCAGTAATGATGAAGCCCAAGAGCATATAATTTCTGGTTGCAGGCATACCAAATAAGGTATCTGTGTGCTTACCATTACCTGATTTTTATAATCAACTAAAGTGTATCAACTGTGTTGTGGTTTGTTTTTTGTGTGGTTTTTTTTTTTTTTTCATCTAATGGTAGCCTTTATTGGAAAGGTAACTCTGGGAAATTCTTAATGCAATTTGTATTGAGGGAAATACTAGAAACAACACAATTGTAGTTTAACCTTTCTGTATTTGACTAGGAATTTTTTTTGACCTTCGTAACAAGTGTGCTGCATTCAGGTGATAAAAGTATGCTTAAATTGCAGTCAGCAGTTGAGTTTAGTTTCTTCCTATTACTTATTGTATGCATAATATCGCACAAATTCTTTTTAACCTTTGGAGTAACTTTTTTTTTTTCCTTGAAATCTACAGGTTATAGTTATGAGTGCTACTTTAGATGCTGGCAAGTTTCAGATCTATTTTGATAACTGTCCTCTTCTAACTATCCCGGGTCGCACCCATCCAGTGGAGATATTCTATACTCCAGAACCAGAAAGGGACTACCTTGAGGCTGCTATTCGAACAGTGATACAAATTCACATGTGTGAAGAAGAGGAAGGAGATCTCTTACTCTTTCTTACTGGACAGGAGGTACTTTCTTCATTTTTTTATGTATTATTCTGTACAGAAACTGTTTTAAGTGACTTGTGTAGACTGAAATGTTTTGTTCCCTTTTCTGTTTATCATTGGAATGACCTCGGTCTTTCTACTTGTCGTACAGTTCAGGTCGTTAGTCATTATATGTATCTGTAGTATGCTGTGCAAGCCCTTGTCTTACATGGATACTTCTAAAATAGAAACTCAGAGTGTGAATGCTGTGTTTGTACTGATGTGAACTCAGAAGTTCCGGGTACCCAGTAGCATCCACGTTTTGACTGAAAATGTAGTTTTGTGCACTTCTGGGTGTGTATTGCACAATTTATCTAAAGAATAACACTTTGCTTCTGCTACTTAGCTGTCAGGAGTAGTTTTAATAAAAATGCTTGGGTTTTGTTTTTTATGAACAGCTTTGAGTATTAGGTTGTAGTTTTTTCATTCTGTACCACAAATAGTGGGAGTTATGTCTCAGAAATGGACTCAGTGCCTTGCAAAAGACAATTGTACAAAAGCACTTAAACTAAACTACATCAGAAAAAGAAGATTTTCTGGAACTCTTAAATCCTTTGCTTCTTGAAATAAACTGGGGTGGTGGTGGGTGGGTTTTTGTTTTTCAGTCCTAATCTCTTGCTTTGAAGCTCTTTTGAGTGTCCCTATTAGTAGAATGAGATGGAGAAGAGGTAAAAAAACCCATAGGCATTGTGAAAGTTTACTTGACTGGGTCAACCTAAAATTAGTATTTTTAGTAGGGGGAGAAACGCAGCTAGCAAAAATGTTTTTCTGACTTGTTCTTAGTGCAGTCAGTCC
Source organism: Larus michahellis (assembly GCF_964199755.1). Taxonomy (NCBI): domain Eukaryota; kingdom Metazoa; phylum Chordata; class Aves; order Charadriiformes; family Laridae; genus Larus; species Larus michahellis. The sequence goes on along the minus strand of NC_133900.1, from coordinate 65,490,810 downwards.
TCTTGAAGAAAAAACCTTCAAAGGATGTGGAACAACTCAGTGTCTTTAATCATACACAATCTTAACTATGCCAAGGGGGGAAAAAAGGTACAAAAAACTTGTAATGCTAAAGGTATGCAGGCTTCTTGAGTAGATTTGCCAGTTGTGAAGATGTGTTGCCTCTTAGATGAGTTTTAAAGGACATTTTTGATTAAAATGTCCTCTGGCAGGTCATCTCCTCCCTTAGAAAACCAAAACAATGACTGTTGCTGTAAAAGCAGATACTCTAGGCTTTACATTTGTCCTTCTTTGTTTGGAGTGTTGCTGTGAGTTAAAGTACAGGTAGGGAAAAATACTTTAATGGTTGTGGCTTTGAAGTCTCCCTGTTTGGTTTTAGTTAGAAGTTCTAGTTCAGACTAGTGTGGCAGGTAATGTGAGAATTAGTGAAACAACTGTGGGTGAATGAACCAGTGGCAACAGACAACGCTGCTGTCCAGCTGATTTTGTTTTCTTACCAGGATGATAAATCAAGCTGGTCTTTAACCTTTCATGAAGAACAAATACTTGCCCTTCTAATTAGCAGCTGTAAATCATGTCCTTGCTACATCAGTTGTTATGTATTTCTCTAAAATATTTGCTCTAACAATTTGAGGGAGGGGGGGTGGCTGTCTTCATATGTTACCAGCTCTGAACACCACTCAAGTTTGGCAAATGGCTCTAGACCCAACTGGTCTAGTACCAAGGAGTGCTACAGAGGTACTCTGTTCTATTGTATGAACAAGATCTTTGATTTCCACTGGGTTAATTTACAGAACAAAATGTGTTGTAAACAAATTTTTAATAAAATCATGCATCTAGTACATATTCATATGTACAGATATAAACATGCAATTTATCTAACAATATCCCTCTATTAAAACTTGCATCCGTAAGCCACTATCCTCTGTTTTTTTTTGTCTAGAGTTCTCCACGTATACATGGATGATACTGTTCAGGGGCACTGGAGTGGCTCTGTCTGCAGCTAGTCTGAATTTAACTAGTTAGCATGAAGCTGAAGTTGGGTTTAGCTTCTGTAGAGAAGCTTTGAGGGGTTATATTCGTTTTAATTTATGATGTTTTGGGGACTCTGAGGCCCACCTTTGAGCCTCATCGTGCAATCTACATGTGTACTACTGTTGAATCTGAAGTGATAGGATCTGCTGTAATCTCAAGAAGTGGAAAGTGTGCTCTAGGTACCGCTACCACTATGTGGTTTGGGTTCAGTAGGTTTAGTAGCTCAAGTCTTGCCATTGATTTTTGCTGTGCAGAAATGCTTTGTTTTCCTTTTGGATTCTGGAAAACAATATGAACATGGTGCAGAATGATTTGATTGTCTTGTCAGAAAGATGCATTCTAGGTGAAACCATGCAAGTGTCAACTGTCTGAGGCTTCATATGAGGAGTAGTTGTGGTGGTCTAAGGCAGAATGAGGGTCCTTAGTAGCTACTGCCTTCAGTTCCCACTGAACTTGAAAGTAATTTTATATGAGCAGTAAGATGGATAGCAGTTAACTTGTACAGATTAGTTAAGACATAACGTTGATGGTGGAGCTTGGACATAGGGAAGATTCTGTGTTGTCAGGCCCAAAAATAAAAAAAAAAGTCTAAATACATTTGGAAACCAAAGGAATCTTAATTGTATAAGCCTATTACTGGATGAATATAAAATTGTTGTTAATGGTGCAGAAATAAGTGTTCAATAAAGACTTCCTTCATGAATCCTGAACGGAGGGAAAAGTACATGATTATGTTGCATGAACTGCTTTTCAGTCCATTAGTAACAAAAGAGGATGTTTTAAAAACACTTATTAGGAATAAACACTTTGAAACAGGACTTGTATCTCACAGTCCCTGTAAGAAGGAGAGCTCATCTGTTGATTTTTAAGAACAAACAAAAAACCACCCTGGTACATCAGGGAGGTTCCAGAAGATGGAAGTAACGTTAATGTTTCATGCCGATAGTAAAAAAAAAAAAAAAAAAAAAAAAAAAAGTATAACCTGGATAACTGTAAGCCGGGTTGCCTGACGTCAGTGACAGGCAAAACGGGAAACTCTGACAGGGAATTCTGTTCGCAAGGAAATCGTATAATTACATTTCAGTCAACATGTCTGTCTTAGACAATAGGTTTTGTCAAACTTGTTCTCAGTCATTGAGATTACAAATATGGTAGTCTAGTTGTGTAGATACACATTTGTTAAACTTTACTTTAAAATGTCTCAAGACTGGCTCACCTGCAGATCTCAGAGGTAGCTGGTTTATTGTCTACTGGAGTTCTGCTAAAACAGTATTAGATTTCACACTCCATCAAGATCAGTAATCTGAGAGTAGGTGTAAAATCCTTACAGATGAAACTCGTGGGGTGGGGGAGGCAGAAATAGTGACACAGAAACTGTATAGATCTATCTTGCATGTTTTGTTAATCTAGACACTCAGGAATGCCGCCCCAGTACCCTTTTCTCTATAAAGCTAAATGCATCGTTACACATTTAGGAGGAAGAATCCAGGCTGCACCTGGAGATTTGAAGTACAGATCAGCACTGTTTTTCTTGGTTGTAGATAAAAATACTGAAAAACATTGCTGTGAAGCTCTGTTGTCAGTGTTCCAGAAATGTTTAAAATGGGATGTTAGTAAAACTGATGTTGGTGTAGAAAAGAGTTGCAAGATATTTCTGAGGTTTTGGTAGAAGGTTTTGGAAATGATTTATTTTAGAGGTACACTTTTTTCATCACAGTGAGGCTAGTTAAGCACTGGAACTATGAAAGTAGCAGAGACTTTCTTATAAGGAAATTGAAGTCAAAATTGGACAACTTTTTTGGTCTCAGTGGTAGTGACTGGGTGAGGTTAAGGCAATAAATGTACTGGGCTGCAATAAACACGGGTTGTGTCTTATTTAGCCTTGCATACAAAGTATTAAGGGGTTGGGAAGCATAAACTGAAAGAAGTAATAATATTGATGCTGTACGAGTGCTAAAGGGAGCAAGATTTTTTTTTTTCTCTTCATTCATTTGAGATGATGTCAATATTAAGTATTTCAAATAGACCACGTCAGAAAGATCCTGAATATAGGAATCGTGCTGAGACAAGTTCAGCTTTGACTTGATGACAGAGCAGTTCTCAGTTATGGTTAAGTGTTGACTTGTTCCATGTACGACTTTTTTGTCTAAGTATGTTATTCTACAAACTTTTGTTTCTGAATTTGTATTCAGAGCATCTCCTGAAATGGTGCAGCTCTTGGGGCCAGTTCTGGCAGTAAACTATTGTTTCTTCCTTTTAGCTTGTAGCAGTTTGCTTTCATTCCTATAGGAAAAAAAGGAAATTAGTGAAGTTCCATATAGCTTTAAGGACAAAGACAAAATTTCTAGAAGGCTCACGATATCAAAGCTAGATATGGCTGACAGTGCCCCTCTTTCTGATGGGAATTCAACAGAGAAGGGGGAAGATTAAGATGTCTGACAAATATTTCTGGTTAGGGAAGTGCTTTTTATTTATGCATTTTGTCTTTTCCCTGTGTACTCATTTTACACAACGAAAATTGTCATATACTTTTTTGGGCATTAGTTTCCTTCAGGGTTTAACAGTTATGTCTACTTCACTCATTTATCCAAGGTGAAGCTAAATCTAACTGTACATAGTGCAACAGCTGATCTGCTGTAGGTAAGACTGCCATCTCCTATTTAAAAAAGTTTAAAGTATGCACTAACTGGAGCATCCTGAAGTTTTGCTCACCTCATGAGATTCTTTGTAAGTGCTCCACATACAGGATCAACTGAAGAAAGGATTTCTGAAATAATGTTGCCAAGGACCATGTTTACAAAATCGTTGAATTCTGTTTTGCATGCCAAGTGCTCAAATTGTTCCATTAAATGTGCTTAAAATGACATCACTAGTCAACATCTTTCTGTAGAAACAGTTTTTCTGAAGATAATGAGATACAGTTTAGATCTTAAGACTGAGTGGAGCCTGACCAGCAAGTTAAATGGATGTTTACATACACCAGTTGGGCCTGTGAGCCAGAATGAATGCCAGCACTTGAAGTGCTTTGGTGGCTCAGGGTAACTTGCGGTCAGTCATTTGGTAACTCCTGTCGAGTATCAGTGTTGATTTCAAGCCTCATCCATGGCAGCATGGATGAGTCCTGCACACAAACAAAAAGGAAGGGAATTCAGTTTAATGTTTGGTTTTTTTGACTACCGTTCAATGGAACTTCTTTATGTAAGACTCTTGACAGTGTTTGTTCAGCACAAACTTGCTTCTTAAAGATGTGGTGCACTAACTAAATAATATATGTAACCGTGCCTGTAATTCCTTTCCGTTTCTCTTCTTGCTAATAGTAACCTTTCAGTATGAGCACCTCACTTCTTACTGCAGAAATATCATCAGGAAAAGAAATGAAAGTGAATTTCTACCGAGCATTCAGTTTGAATAGTGTAATAAAGACTTTATTTTCAACAGCAGATAAAGCAAAAAAAATCTACTGTGCATGATAAGAAGCAAAATTGGTCTCTTTTGGGGTTAATTTTGTACAGCTCCTTTTAGATGAACCGCTAATGATATGTTCAGATCCTTAGTTTTTGCTGCAGAGCTAGGGAATATTAAGTATTGGAGCAGCGAGATGATAAACTTCAGCAGTGGAGATGCGGTGTTGGAGGCAGCTGGGGAGGTATTGGTTTGCGGTTCATTTATTTCTGAGCCTCTTTTTCTTATCTGTGTGTTCTGACAGAGCCTAAGGAAACAATGTGTTTCTAAATTAAACTGGCCCAGACCATCTTTAAAAGTCACACTTAGAAGATTTTCTGTGATAAGGCTTTCAAAAGTGAGATCTATTAGAAAAAGAAGAGCATTACTAAATATTACTTAGTCATGTGAACTCCTGTGCATGCTTTTAGTCTTGTTAGTATTTACTTATGCAAATCAAAGAGAATGGGGGGGAGAATTGGGTGTCATTTAAGCACTAGTCCTATAAGTGGTACTCTTGAAGTTAAGGCATAGGAAATCTATCAGTTCTGTCCCTCAGTTTTGAATGCCAACAGCTTTTCATCGTGTCTTCCCAGATCATTTCTATCATGCTGAAGAAATGGGCTTCTTCTGGAGACCTTCCTGTTGCCGCGTTCCCATGCTGTCCTTTGAATGTGGAAGTTTTTATATTTACTTCCTGTGCTGAGGGGTAAAAAGGAAAATTTGTCACTGTTAATGGTGACAGAAGAAAGAGTTATTTAGTTTTACAAATAAGAGGGGTGTGAATTCAGCTCTACCCTATGTCTCTTATTCTAGCTGAAGTAGTTTTTCTGCATGTTCTGGGGTGAGGGATGGAAACAGTACTGGGCAGTATGAGAGAGAGATAAAAGACAAAGGGGCAGACTGTGAAAAGACAATCTTGAGCATTAAAGAAACTGACCTGCAGCTAGTGCTTTCTGTGATTAAACTGTTGCAAAGAGGTAAGAGGCTGTTGACTAGGGAGCAGCGTTCAGTACTCATTGTACAAAGAGTTACAGTCCAGCAATTTTAGCTGTGAAATCTTTCCAGCTGACACTGAATATGTTTATTTCACTTAATGGTTAAAAGTGCTTTGGAGTACTTAATTTTGACCACAACCGGAAGCATTAAATACACTTCCTTTAGGCCTGAAAAAAACTATAGCTCTTTAGTTTGCTTTGTTGAAACGGTTAGATGTGTAACCTTTGTCAAAGCGTGTGCATGCTTTGTGTGCTGTTACTGTAGTATTTAACAGTGTTCATGGGTGAGTGTGTGTGTGTCAGGACTGCCATTTTGGCTTTTGAGTACTTGTATGTGTAGTTATACACGCTTACGTGAAGTTTTCTCACAGTATTTCACTGGACCTGGAGCAAAAGTTCTGCTCTGTGTCAGCTTGGATGATTTAACATAACCAGTTATTTCACTTGTAGATGTATTGATCTGCCCCAAGAAGAGAAAAATAAAGCACCATGCTTTTAATTTCTTTGGAACTTGATATGAATAGCAGGCATTGCTGTCCCCATCCAGAGAATGCTAAAATTTAATATAAGCGGCAATCCTGGCATTCTTAAAATCCAGGACTCATTTTGTCAACAGGCTTCAAACTTGGAGTTCCCCTCTGGTTTGTTAGATCTTTGCATTTCTAGCTGCCCAGAAACGCAGGTTCAGTGAGAGGAATAAAAAATATGGCATTCAAGGGGTTTGTGTTTTTTTTTTTTTTTTTTTTTTTCTAGGCACTAGTCATCAGCCTGCCTTTTCTTTGGAAAAGTGGGTTAAGATGGAGTAAAAATCCTGTCAGATTCAGGAGGCATAAGTAACCTACTTACTGTTATGTGGAAATATAGGCGGCTGCACTACTATTTCTAATAAATCAGAGGGAAACTGTTGCTTTGTTTCCTAACAAGACACTGCTGAGCGTTGGTTCCCACGCAGACTTAAGTCTTGCTGAAATTCGTGGCACAGCAAGCTCCCGTTGAAACCCTAAAACTTTTTTTGACGTCTCAGAATTGCTTTCTGATACTTAAACTCCTGAAATCCACCTAATGTGATGGGTAGTCTAAATATTGCCTGTTGTATACCAGTTGTTTGAAAACCAAGCAGCCTGCTCAGGATTGTGCATAGAACCAGCCTTAATCACACTAAGTTCTTGGAAGAAATGCCATTTAAATTGGCTTAAATTTGATTTAATAATAATAATAATCTTGTTTAAATTCTTTTCCTGGTTACTGGATTTTTCTTCCTTTTGTAAACTATCTTTATTTAGCTGTGGATACAAAATACAAATTGTTGACTCTCAGTTGGATGTTTACATGACTTTGTTTTTCCTGGTTGAAAAATATTCACCACCCCATTAACTCCTTGATCGCTAGTATATCCATAAAAAGAAATATTTTTCTCTTTGCTGATTCTTGTCTGTCTTTGGAGCTTTTCCAAGGAGAATCGCTTATGCTGTTTAGGGTGTAGAAGAATGCTGAGGACTCTATTAATATTCAAAGCGTGCTACCATGGAGCTCTTAACTGCTACTTGATTCTGGTTTCCATAGTGTGGCAGCTGAGCTATAGATACTGTACACGTATCGGTAGTTCATTTTGATTGGATCAAGGAACAAGTTTTAAAAAACTTTACATAATAGACTTCCTGGGACAATTCTGATGACTAGATGTTGTGAAGTATAGGTATGTTGAGTGTATGTGGCACTTGTAACTTGAGATATATGAACATTTTAGCTAGAATGTAACATTTCCTTTTTGTAGTTTGTTTGCTGTTTACCTTTTGGTAGCTGTGTATCCTTTGACCCTGTGTCTGTTCCTGCTTCCATTACCCTGGTATCGGTTATCTCAGGTAGTCAGTGTGATAGTCAGGGCTCTGAGGAATTTTTTCAGGCATAATATAAATGCAAGGCAAGTTCCTTTTCTTCCTCCAGGAAGAAAAACATCCTCTTACGTTTGGGTTGATGGAATGACCCCTCTTCAAAGGGTTTTGTAATTGATTTGGAGTAGATGGTGTGCAAATACTTAAATGTGTGTGCTTTTTTGTGTTTTTTGGTTTTTTTGTTGTTGTTTGGTTTTTTGGTGTTTTTTTAGTTTTGTTTTTTTTGAAAGCATTTCATACTTGAGTAAGTCAGGACTATTGAATTGGACTTGCCGGATCTTCAGAGTATTAAAGTTAGGATTGTGCTTTCAACTGTATCTGTCATATCTCCACACTTAAATGTTTTTATGTGATACAAATGAATCTTTTAACACCTAAATGAATCCTTAATACTTTCAAACTATGCTTACTAGGTGTAGGAGGAATGTGGTCTAGTGGGAGGTGTCCCGGCCCGTGGCAGGGGGACTGGACTTAGATGGTCTTTAAGGTGCCTTCCAACCTAAACCATTCTATGATTCTGTATGCCTTCTAGATTGTGTACTTTGGCATGCCAGTTTTAGTTGTCTGCTGGAATTGGAGGGTGGCTGTGGATACAGTTGAAGGAGAGATGCTGTTTTCTGCCAGTGTTGTAAATGAAATGAAACCACCCTTTTTTTTCTTTACCCTTTTTTATTTTTTTTTACATTAAAACAATTCAGTACTAAAGAATTCTCTTTTACTGTCTTTAGATGAGTGGCAGTGGCTTTTGGTGACTTGCATTTTTCTTTCGGCAGTTTATGATGAGAGGTCTGTAGTTACCTCTGCAAATCTGCAGAGACCAATGGTTATATATGCACTTGTCATCTCTATTTTGAAGTATTTTAATGAGCCCTGATTAGGGATACTTTGAAACTGCATGAGGAAACTCTAGGGAGAAACAACACTTTTATCTCTTTTGAAAGATGGTAGGTGGCTGTGAACACATGTGGCCTGAAAAGTGTGGTGCTTTCATTTATCACTGCTTGCTTGTATTTTACTATCTCTTAAGTATCAAACTGTCCTGGAGTCTCCAGTCATTACTGTTGAAGATTAAGCATCCTGTCCAGTATCAGAGCTTTCCCAATTACACAGTGTAATCTGCTCAAATTTCATGAAACAGTGTAGTGACCTTTAGATCAGGAACTAAGGTCTGTGCTGTATTTTTGTTTTAGCATTTGGCTTGTGGGGTTTTGTTGGTGTGTTGGGTTTTTCTGTTGGTTTGTTTCTTTTTTTAAAGATACAGTCTGATTCTGTGTTAAGTATTTAACAGGCTCAAGTGTCAGCTTGTCAAGACTTTGAATTGGTGCAAAGTTGAGAGGGAGTCTCTGTTGCTGCCTAGTTAGTCAACTATTTACTTATAACACGTTGTCTTTTTATATAAGCACCATTGTTAAAGTACTGAGCTCCTGTGTATGATCTGTCAATTGAGTTAGGTTTTTCCTTTTCATTGGGAGGCTGTTACTGAGCTTAAAGGGAGTTATCAACAGAATACTAGGTATTGACATCTGTGTAAAGAAATTAATTCTCTGTTACTAAACCAGTAGGGGGCATTCCAGCTCAGTTTCTTCTGTGCCTCTTACATTTTATGAAGGGTGTGTTGGATTTGTTGGCAAAGTGCACCTTTGTTTAAAAGGTTTTTGTGAATATCTGCACTTCATTCAAATTGGCAAGATAATGCCAAAAAGCGTTAGGCTTACTATTAAAGGTCTCTTTGACAAAATGAAGGCTCTTCCTCTTTAATGTTATGCTTACATTAATTATATGTGCTGATCAATACAGAACATGATTATTGTATTGTCTGTGCTACTTCAAAACCTACTCAATACAGTTGCGCTGAAAACTTAAGTCTCTTTAAGAAGAAATGAGAAAGACCTAGATTTGCTCCAGGATCTGTCTGAATTTATGGTTCCTAAAAAGGAGTCTGCTTTTGTTTTTCTAATTGCAGAGTAAAGCAGTAATTTTATAGAGCCTTTAGGTTAACCTGTTCTGTGTATTTGCTTGTATTAAGCATCACCATCACTTCAGCTTCAGGCTGGTGAATTATTTGTGATAAGGGAGGTCTGGCCTCTTTTCTTGGGCTATATTGTAGCTATTTTTTGCTTTTGCCTACTGTTCCTTCTTGTCATGATCACTTCATTCTTCCATCAGTGGTTCAGCTGAAATATCAATAGTTGGTAAGTGTGCCTCTTAGTTATACCAGTGGAGGTCCTGTTGTGATTTTTAAGTTGAAGTTAATGAATTGTATTATTCATTAACCTAAATTTCTGTGCGCTTTAATTTTCATTAAATCTTGTCATAACTGTAGGTCACCTAGCTGCCTTAAATATAGGTGTTTTTTTAAAATTAAATGGAATTATAAATGATTGAGCTGTGGTGAACTTTTTTTATATGGTAGCTAGTCAGAAAGTAAGCTAGAAAATAAGAAGGTAAGATTACAACATGAAAAACCCCTTTCATCTTGAGAGTATTTCACTGACTTTTCTTAAGCTTAAATGGGATGACAGTTAATTTTAAAGTAAAATCTGAAACTCTGGATTGAGAGGTTTGGTTTTGAGCATCCATGTTTATACTGTAAAGGTGTTTGTTCTCATTAGGTACAATGAAGCAAATCTTCCATATAATTGCATTAGTGATATGTGACATTAAAGCTTAATTGGCTTATTTTAACTATCTTGCACATCAATTTCTTTTAGATTGTGAAAATTGAAAAGGTCGTGAGTGCGGTTTAATATTCCAGGGTGAGAGATTTCAATTTTAGGACAATTTGCAGAGAATTAATTAGGAAACATGACTAAAAGAAAAAGGATGTTGAATGCAAATTAGGCTGTTCATTAGAGTATAGAAGCTGAAGCATCTTAAAGTATTGTGGAAATTTGATTGCAAATTCAGTAAGCACCTTGATTGATTTTTTCTTTTTAAATTATTGTTATTGTAATTGTTCTTCAGGGTGTAGACTTAATGTAATTATCATAAGGCACTCTAAAATAAAATATGCTGCCTTTTTCATGGAGTTCTCTTTTAACCAGTATTTCTGTTTTGCAGGAGATTGATGAAGCCTGCAAGAGGATAAAGCGTGAAATTGATGATTTAGGCCCTGAAGTTGGTGACATCAAAATCATTCCATTGTATTCCACTCTTCCTCCGCAGCAACAGCAAAGGATTTTTGAACCTCCCCCACCTAAAAAACAAAATGGAGCAATAGGAAGAAAGGTAAGTAGTATGCTGTTTTAGTATGCTGTTCAGGAACTAGCTACTCACAGTCGTGTGGGCAGTTTCAGCTGTTTTAGATGTATTTGGACAGCAACAAGTAGAAGGCTTTTTTGATGAAGCCTTAATAATCCAAGATTTTATCACATTAAAATTTTTTAAGATAACTTGGAGTTTGTTTCTCAGTGAAACTCAAAATTCTGGCTTTCATCTGTAAGGCCAGAATGTTCTAGTAACAATTTGGTTTGAGTGAATGGGAGTGGCATTGATTTAAGTTTCTTGTAAGAAATCCAACCAGTCAGATTAAATACTGAATTTGACAACCACGTGATTTGTGGGGAGGAATGGGATTTTTCTCCCTAAATTATTATTCTGAGGCATCCTTTTTTTGGAAACAAAATGGAGTATCTCTTCAAGGGATAGCAGGTTTTGTCTGTTTCTCAAGGTTTTTGAGAAGGTGCAAGTTAAGACAAGTACATTTAAGTGTTAGGTTTGTGTTTTCTGTAGTAGTAAGCAACGGATGGAGGTTCTTTCATTTGGGCAAAATAGATTGAGAAAAACTTGAAATGGCACTAGTGAATGAATGTTCTTCATAAAATGAATAGTTCCATTCCTTGAATGGTCACATAAACTACACTAGAAACTATGTGGTTATCTCTCTAAAATTGAACATTTGGAAGGAGTCTTAATAGAGCTTCCTGAAGTTAAACTAATGCTATATGAAACTGTAGTGATCACAAAGTTAAGATTCTGAAGGTCAAAGCTGAATCATACTATCTGCTCTAGGCAGGGTTTGTTCCTTGATTATTTGGTTTTTTGTGCAGTACAGTGCATGTAGAATACTAGTGACAACTTTCTAGTGTTCTGGAAGAATAAATCACTTAATAAATTTAGTGAAAGGATCCTCTTTTTCCTATTGAAGTTGATTGTGAAAGCATTCAATCTGAAATCATGAAACTAATGCTGCAACAAGATTGTATTAGCAAATGACTTGAATGAAATTGTTTTTCAGTGATGAAGAAGTGATAGCTGTGTATTTCATTAAATTTTCATTCATGTTTAAAACCGTGCACTTAAAAATGGGCAGTTCCTGGGTTTCTTGATAAGAGAATAACAGGTGCAGCATGTAGCTTTCATTGTGTTGAACTGACAAAGCCAAGTGTACCAGTGTCGAAGAGGAAGACACCCTAAATGTAGTAATGACTTTACTACAAGAAAAATTGCCATGCTGGAAAGGTATCAGCTGTAGGCAAAAGTAGGCATGAAATATGTAAGCAATGGATTCAGACCTATAAAGCCATTACGGTGTTTTGTTTTGTTGTTTGTTGTATTTTTTGTTTTGTTTTTTCTAAACAAAAGATCACTTTTCCTCTTTGCCTGCTATGACTGAAATGTTCTGGCTTCTGTGTTTTGGTTTTTATCTCCATAACAAATCTAGCAATGAGTTGGAAGTGTGTCTGTGTGTTGTAAATTTGTTTAAATGTTGTTTTAGTTTCAGTCTTAGTGATCGTGATATGTGAAGTAGGACCGTGTGTTGCTGTGCCTCCACTATCTTACAAAATGTCTGCTTTCACAGACTCTCCTGTGGGAGTTGAACCTAGTTTTTCGAACTGCTGAGGAGAGAGAGCTAGCAGGAGGTCTGAATCATTTTAAAGGCTTTAATGGTCATAAAAACTAAGTGAGGTCCTTACAGTATTTGAATAAGTATCTTCTGAGCTTTAACTTTGTGAAAGAAAAGTAATATACTGGAAGTCTTGTGGCATCTTGCACCAGTAGTGATGGTAACAGCTAGTACTGATACAGCTTGATAGCTTAGCACTTTTTTGTCCTCTCAGATGTGCTAGGCAAGATCAGCTATTATTGTAAGAAGTCTTAAGATTAAAGATGATAAAATGATGATAAGATGATAACTAGTTACAGTTAATCAGAGTATTTCATTTATATTGTGGAGGAAGATGAAGATGACTTAAGAAGGAGCCTTTTTACTCCCCTTTCCTGTCTTATCCCTTTTTTCCAAAATGCGTTCTATTTTCTTTCAGGAGTCTTAAGCATTACTAGTTAGTACATATGCAATATAGACTTTTATAAATAGATAATATGTATATTTTAATATTCAAAATAACCTGCTTAAATTGATCTCTGAAATTCTTTGGTGTATCAAGTGGTTGATACTTAAAAACATTTTTAACGTAACCATTTCAGTAATTGCAAAATGGCAGTTACATACAATTTATCGTTTTACGTAGTTTAGCACTAATTTTCATTTGTTTGATTTCCAGGTAACTTTGATTTAGGCTTGAAAGATGTGGGGTAACTTCCTCAAGTTTTTTTCTTAAATTTCATGTGTTTTTACATTCATTAGTTGTGGATTTTAAGCAATGTGATTTTAACAGATGAGATCAGTACATACAGCAGAATCCACTGTATAAATAACTGTGATTTCCTTCTAACTTTGGAAAGTTCTGTACGATTCAAGTACAAGTTAAGTAAATTCAAGTACAAATAAATTGCTGGACCTTTGTGGACTTAAGCATGCTAACAGTACTGAGTTATTGGTATTGAAGTGTCCTAATAGAAATTGGTGGTTAAAATCAGGACCAAAACCTGCTCTTTAATTGGTATTTGAACGTTATGGGTATGGATGTTTCTGTACATTAGTAGACCTGGAAAAAGCAGAGACTTTTTAGATAAGGTACACTCTGTAACACCAAGCCGAATGTAGATCAACTAGTCTTTTAACATGGGAGTGCTAGTTTAATTTACATATTTAATGACTTGCAATTTTTTTATGAAAATGTATTGTGCTTTTGTATCAGCACTTAATTGCATTTATGTTTGTGGCTTTTATCTCTGAACTAATCTGTGCAGGTTAGCTGTGAATGGAAGGTATATGGGATTTTTTTTTGGGTTGGGGAGTTATAAGTAGCACATCATTTCAGGGTGGAATACTGTAATTCCAAATAATTTCTTTTTTTTTTTTTTTTCCCCACCCCACTGAATTATTGCTTTCAATATATAGTAGTATTTGGGGAAGCTTAGACCTTAAGTCTGCTTAAGAAAAGACAAGCTGAGAGTAATAAGTAGCTGACTGGCAAAGCGATCAGCCAGGAGGAAGAGAAATCAGCAGGATTATCAATCTAGTCCAGCCACTGGCTTCATTGTAATTCTGAACAAATTGTTAGGGGTCTCTGAAATTCTAATTGCTAAACTGAAAACAATGACAGAATGCTCTGAAATTAAGAGGTGAAAGGTAAGTAGTTCTTATGAAGTGCTGAATGGGTTTTGGGTCTTTTCTGAGGTAGCTGATTCAACTTGCTGCTAATATGTGATTTTGATGTGGTCACTACTGGGATGAGAGCTAATGGTACCTCTACACTGTTACCCTGCATGTCTGGACATAAAATTTAAATGATGGCAAATCAAGCTTCAGAACTCGGGTATCACCTTTGCTTTAATTTTGGCATGAGACTTAACCTTCAGAAAGTTTATGGAAACTTAAGAATGTAATCTTAAAAATACGTAAAGATGTTTGAATATCTGGTAATTTAAACGACAAAGTTGAAATTAAATCTGTGTTGTTCAGGATTTTAGCTGAATGTATTGATAAATGCTTTATTCCAAACAAAGTAAAATAATATACTGTGCTGGTACAGTTATATAACCTTTTATTTTAATATTATTTAATCAGTTTGCCCTTTTTAGGCTTTTAAAAACAAAAAAAAAGTTTAAAAGCTGGAATTAACCAATGATGTTAAAGGGATCCAGTGTAAGTTGTGGGGTTTTTTTTGTGTGGTTTTTTTTTTTTTTTACCAGAGATGTGAGAAAAACTTTGAAGTAAAATATTTGCTCTTCTGTTTCTTTTTCTCAAAACTAACACTTGTTACAATGTTAATAGAGATGCAGGGGAACAGAAACAGTGGACAAAAATTGCTCTCATTTCAGTAGAAGCTCATCTAGATCTGGTTGATTTCAGATCATCCTGTAAAAGTGTTGGAGCACAGTTTTGGTAGTTATTGGTGAAGTGAAGGAAAGTGCTGAAAATTCTTGGTGCAGAAATAGAATCAGGTCAAAGAGGTTACATTTACTATTTTGTTTTCCAACAGGTGGTTGTGTCCACCAATATTGCTGAGACATCATTAACAATAGATGGTGTTGTGTTTGTGATTGATCCTGGCTTTGCAAAACAGAAGGTAAATACTATTTTGATTTCTCTTCCTTTGTAGTAGGAAAGACACTGGAATCTGGTTTGCTTAGGTAACTCTTCCCTTTGTAAACACTGCTAGGTCTTGTCCCAGTTGAAGTCTTGACCCTGGTTGTTTTATTTTTGTTTTGTTTTTAACTTACGGTGGGTTTACACTTAGTCTGCAGTCTTTAGATGTCTAGAGCAGTCCAAAACAATGCAGCACAGAAGAATTCTATTTTCAAAAAAATTAAATGTGACTTTAAGAGTTAGGCCTGGAATATGAATTTGCTAGATACTCTAGGAAGTGTGGTTTTGTACTGTGTGTCTATGCTTGAGAATACTCAAGAAATCATGTGAAAGTAAATAAAAATGTTGCTAGAAGCCACCTGTTCTTCTAAGTCATGTTAACATAGAAAACTCCAGCACTAAAATGAGAAAAGAGAAATGATACCTAGGGTGTTGCTGTTTCTTGTCAGTACTGATCATGTACTGTTGCAGCCCTGAGGATTGTCCTCAAGCTTGTATTGTGTTTTTTGTATCCTGAGGTGTTCAGAGGAACTGAAATAGCTTGCCTATAGTAGTCAACCCAATAACTGAAGAAAGAATGAAACACAAATCTCTTAACCTTCATTTAGTTTTTTCACTAACTATAACTGTCCTTATAACTTGGTTTCTTAGACTTTTCCTTTAATACTCATACACATTATCAGCCTCTTAAACTTTTGCGAAATGAGAGATACAGCAGAATATAAGTACAGTCACTACATCTTCATACGCAAGTTTCAGTCACCATTTAGACTGAGGCTTTTTCAAAAGTAGTTCTTATACTGGAAAAATACCTTCTGTAATAAGAAGTAGTTTTTGTACATGTTTTATACCTGTTCACACTAGGACGTTGTTAAAACAAGGACCAAAGAACATCTTGAACTGAAGGTACTATCTGGCTATTGCATTGGGTTTTTTACAGTATATTCTTTTCCATGAGGCCTATTGAGTTGGCAAGACTGCTGTTTATGTATGACTGCAATGGAAATTTTACAGTAAATTCCAGCTTATATTTTGTACTGTGGCAGTCTGCATGTACCCTTGCAATAGTCTTGCTTTGTCATCGGTCTGATTTTCACAGTTGCGTTCAAGCTTAATGTTAGATTTTTCTGACCTCTAGAACATTATTATTCAACCTTATAATTGTATCAAGACAGCTTTTTTTTTTCCCATGGAATTATTTGAGCATCAAGAGTGTGTTTAGCACTCCATAGAACAAATTGGACACATTCCTTCTGCCATGAAAATCTTATCTAAAAATACACACATTTAAGGAGGACAGGGAGCCTGGCAGGAGTTGTTGTTAACAAATGAATAAAAAGTAAATGCTGTTCTCTAGGCAGTTGTATTTTTGAAGCTTTCTGTCGCTGATCCAAAGGCTTTTGCAGCCAATTTTTTTTTTCTCCTTTTAGATACATACAACTTGTGATTTCGTAGTCAGAAGCTGTGTTTGAAAATAAGTTTAAAGCAGTCTTTATGGTTTTTTAGATAGTTGTCTTATCCACAAGTGGTTTTCATTCTCTTCCTTCTTTCCTGCTCTGATTCCACTTTCAAATAGGTATACAATCCTCGTATCAGAGTGGAGTCTCTCTTGGTGACTGCGATTAGTAAAGCTTCCGCTCAACAGCGAGCTGGCCGAGCTGGTCGTACTAGACCAGGCAAGTGCTTCAGGCTTTATACGGAGAAGGCTTACAAAACTGAAATGCAGGTAAGATTACTTTTTTTAGATTGCATATGTAAGAACATCTGAAAGATAACAGGTAGTCGGGTGCCATGCTACCAGATGTAATCGGAATTTGAATGCTTGTGTAGTTCAACGTGTTTGGAAGAACAAGTGTCATGAATTTTCTTTTTTTTTCCCCTCCCACCCAGGACAACACATACCCTGAAATTTTGAGGTCTAACTTAGGATCTGTAGTATTGCAGCTCAAGAAGCTTGGTATAGATGATTTGGTGCACTTTGATTTTATGGATCCTCCAGGTAGTATCTATTTTCTATTTTATCTTGTCTACTGTGTTATGTTTTGTCTTCTGAAATCTTTATTTTAGTAAATGTTTTATATAACAACATGAGATAAATTCTTTTATGTTTTTTTTCACTGTTTTTATTGTAATCTGTAAGGAATGTCTTCTACTTATCCTGAAATTTAGTGCTCTGTGTCTTATCAAAACAAGCTTTTTATGTTTCTGTCTGCATAGCAGCTTTTAATCAAAACAAGGAATCTACTGAGTGCCCCTTACCTGCAGAGGATAAGGCAAAATTACGGGCATTAGAAAATTTATTACTTGATGAGGGTTTTTTACTTATCACCTTGATTACACATTCTAATTGTACATCAGTTAACAACTGTATGTAAATAAAATTGGCTAGTGTTTTTAAAGCTGAATACACCTTTTTGGCTCAAACCATAAAGTTAATATGCCTCTCCCTTCTAAGTGTGTTAAATGTTCATATATACTTTAAAAATAACTGGGTTATATTGCTAATGAAAATAGATCAGCCATATATAAATACATCAAAGTTGGTTGTTTTTTCCCCCTAAAATAAAAAATACAATTTATAATCTTTAAGCTTTTAAATAGCTCTACAGAACAATTGCATTCTTTGTGCTGTGTAGCATGTACAATAGCTTAGCAGGAAGGCTTTTGGATTTCCTTTTATTTTTCTTTGTGGGTGTAATACACACTCACTGTGAGGAATGCAGAGTTAAGAGAATGTGCTTACAGGTTCAAATCTGTAAAAGACTGTAGATATCTAAAGTTTACATGGCTGAGATCTTAGGACTGCATGAATCTATTTTGTATGGAACAAGGGAAAACGCATCAGTGGATTGGGTGGGATGTAGTATTACCATGATACGGAGTATTTCACAATGCCACTGCTGCCTGAATTTTGAAAAGCAGTAATCTTCAAATATTCAAGCTTTTGATCCAGTTAAAAGCTCTTCTAAATAAGTTATTTCTCCCTTACCCCCAGTTAATTCATGTCTAGATGTATGTAACTGAATTTGGTAATAATTTTGTGTTTGGAAGTCAGTTGAATGGAGAACAAAAAATAAGATAGCTTACATTAGTCTGTGCTTCCTCATTTTTTGCTTATTCAAAGCAGTTTGATTAATGTGCCTCCCTAAATGTTTTTTTTTTTTTTTTCTTTCAGCTCCTGAAACTCTGATGAGAGCCTTAGAGCTTTTGAATTATCTGGCTGCTTTAAATGATGATGGAGACTTGACTGAGTTGGGATCCATGATGGCTGAATTTCCATTGGACCCACAACTGGCTAAAATGGTTATTGCAAGTTGTGACTACAACTGTTCTAATGAGGTCCTATCTATTACTGCCATGTTGTCAGGTAATAGCAGGGAAAGAGATACTAAACAAAATGCAGATCTTCAGTTTGGGGAAAATTTGCGTTTTCCACATCAAAAACATAAACAATATAAATATTTCTAATCAAATTAGATTTTTTTTTTAAATGTCATAATCAATCATTATGGGTGTACATAGAGACCTTGAAGCTAATGAATAGTAGCGTTAGGAGATTACATGCATAAAATAGTCAAACAGTTTGCTCCTAACTTTAGTTAAATGTGTATATATTTGAGTTGGGGATGGGGGGTGGGGTGGAAATCAGGGTAGTGAAAGAGAACTTTCTTTTTAGGCTCGTAGTCAGGACCAGAAATGTTGACTCAACCACTCAGTTTTTAAGGCAGTGAAATCTATTTTGTATTGCGCATTCTTTTGCACTTTGGTAAATCCCAGTATTTCCAAAAGGATTACAGTATAATTTATACTAAATCATAAGCTTGTACATGAAATGATGATACGTTTTTAGTCATTAAGTGGCAAAGCTGAAGAACAGTTGTTTTAACTTTTAAAGGGAAGAAAGAAACTTTGGGGGAGGATGTATATTTATAAGAATTAATTTGTGTGCACAGCTGTACTTTGCTGCTGCGTTATGTGAATAGCACTGCATCGGAGCAGAGCTGCTTGTCGGGAGAGCTTGATGAGAGAAAAATGTTATCAAGCACGCCTTGTATTTCGTTTCCCAGTTATGTAGAACTGGCTTCATTTTATAGTTAGTAGTCATAGGACAAGCAGCAAGATTTAGTCTGTTATGAAAATGGGGATGTTCTTACTCATAACTACGCTTTCATCTTTTGAGTGTGCTATTTTACCTGGCTCTTCACAATGCAGGTGTACTGGTTACATGCTTAACTCGGTTGAATAGAGAAAAAAAAATGTTTTGGCTAAGTGTAAAACCTGTTTTTTCAGTTTAGTCTTACAATATATTCATATGAAAGTTTTTAAGAACAAGCTAAAATGTTTGTTGCAGAGTTATGATTGTTCAGACTCAGAGCAGATGGGCAGGGCAGAATCATAACAATTTTTTTCATTAAATGGTAGGCTTAATTGCGGAGGTGGTGGTAGGTTGGTGCCTGTCTTTCTCTTCCCTTCCCCCCTTTCCCCCCTATCTCTACTACAGAACAGTAAGTCTAGTATTTTTGTTTATGGTCTTCAACTGATTTGTCTTACTCCTTTTTCTATTTACCTTTTCCCAGACCAAGATACTTTTTTGTTTCGAGGCACAATTAATGTAATGATAAATAAGTTTTGGAAAAAAGAAAAAAAATAAAAGGGATTAATGTATGGGTTGTAACTAAAATTCTGCTCTTAAAAAACCCTCATAGTCCTAGTATTTGTAAGGACTATTTCACAAAGTAAGCACTTCTTTTTTTCAAGCCAGTGGCATGACTGTAAGTTATGGTGCCTTAAGTCCATATAAAGGTAAAGCTGTGGATAGAAATCCATGTATTAATAGTTCGGACTGAATGGAAAACTAGAAAAGAGCAGAGAACAGCATGGAATAAATAAATGAGCAGGCTAAATGATTGTACTTCATTTTATGAGCCATGGTGTCTTGCTGTGGGGTAGAAAGTGCTACTACTTATTCAAAACAGTGAGTTAAGCCAGTGATAGAATAACTTGAGATTTGCTTTTATTGGTCTGAGTTTGAAGTTAAAATACACTTTATATTATCTCTTTTTTTTGAAATGACCCAAAATACAGGGTGTTTATTTTGACCGTGCATTTCTATTTTCTTTAATGCATTGGTCTTTCTTGATTTCCTACTACGTGATTTTACTGTTGCAGTGTGTATTTTTTTTTCTCAAGTTCTGTCCAGTATTCAACTCAATATATTTTTGAATGTAGTGTTTTGGGGCTTTTATGGGAATTTAAGAATAAAATTCAGTAAAACCGCATAACACGCCATGAAAAGGCCCTCATCTGTTAGGGACAGATGAGATGCAAAGAGGTGTTCTCCTGAGATTGGTGGGCTTCAGTTATGAGAAAGCTAATGTAGTTGGAAAAAGATAAAAGATTTGTAGCATCTTACCTAGCATTAATTTTATTGAAATTTAACTACTTAAAAATTACATCCACTTAAAAAACAAAACTGATTTTTTTTTTCCTCTTGTAGATCTCTATAAAGTAAAGTTCTCTTTTAACTACCTTCAGCATCTTGTGAATTGGTATTGATATTACAAACCTAGAAGAATGTTGACAGACCATGAATTAAGTTGGCTGCGATACTATTTGTGGTCTTCGGTAGTCTGTATTTGGAAAGGGAATATTAAAACACTATTTTTGGATTCAAGTCAGTCTGAGTCAGATTTATGTAAGAGAATATAATGATAAAGATCATCACATTGCAATTTTTTAATTTCTTTTTTATTTCAAGTAGTGCCAAAGGACGGTTTAACCTTCCACCACTACCGCTACCATCACAACATTTAGACTTATTAATACCGTCATTCACATGTTTGTGTATACCAGTGCTGATAACAATACCATCTGGGGAAGAGGACTTGACTTTACCAGTGCATTCTGTCTAGTAGCAGACTTGTGATAAAACTCGGGTTTATTTAGACTGTGCTAGTGCAGTACGTTTTCAGAACTATCTTCTTCACTCTGTCCATAGAGGCTTTCTGAGAAAGCAAATTTGCAAATAAAGTGTTTTGTTACATGGGGTACTAGCTCCTGGTAGAGCTATCAGCACTGGGTCTTGAACTAAGATCTGTTTAGCCTTACAGTATACATAGGCAATCTTGATGGCCTTCAGACTAGAGATTTTGATGCATTCATATAGTTCTATTAAAATAATCAGGTACTTTGTAGCTTTGAAACCCTCTTGTCTTACAGATGTGGTTAGGTGTTGATGTACCAAATCAAGGTAGTAAACAGTCCAAGATGCAGTTGGAGGCCATCCTGCCCTGCCCTATGCTCTGTGAACTGACCTAGCTAGGCCTTGTTCCTCTATCTGTGAATGCGTGACTCATCGATATGGGCGTTTGTGTTGGGCCCATACCAACCTTGTTTAGTCCCACAGTGTTTTGTTCGCCCCACGGAAGCAAAGAAAGCAGCAGATGAAGCCAAGATGAGGTTTGCCCACATAGATGGAGATCATTTGACGTTGCTGAATGTCTACCATGCTTTCAAACAAAGTAAGTGTTTACCTGTTCTAGCAAAATTACTTGTAATAATGCTTTGTGCTGCCAGCTTTCATTCCTGGGTTCCAAAGACAGTTGAAGTGATTGGGCTTGTTTTTTGAGACATTCTATTATAATCTTAATTTTGTGTTGTTTTTTTTTCTTTTCCCTAAAGTATGTAAAAGAGATGTTTAAGGACTGCTTTCCCTTTAGGGGGGAAACAAAAACAAAAAACTAGCTAAAAGATCATGTAATAAACTGAGTATGGAATCAAGCCAGGCTTTTAAATCAATGCTGGGTAACCTTGGACAGAAGGAAGTAAGCCTTCCTATAATTAAGAAATATTGGAAGTTTGTTATCTGACATTAATTATAGAAAAATCTGCATAATTGCTTAGTAATTTTTCAGGGAGAGCAGTGCAGAAAATACTCTGAATTTGGAGAAGGATATGTTCCTAGAACCAAAACCTTTCTAATCCTAACTTTTTAATATAGTTAGGAATTCTGTAATAAGGCCTTGGGATGGGTTGAGAGGCAAAGGCGTGATGCATCAACAAGAAGTAACTTAGAGCCATAGGATAGATTTGTCGTTTACCTCATTTATGTGTATGGATTTTAGGGAAAATGTACTGTCTTCCTCAGCATAGCTGAATTATATTTTAGCTTGAAAAAGATGGGAATGAACAGGTGAAGCTAGGACTTCTCTTGAAAAATGACTACATAAGTGGCAAACTTTTTTAACAGTGACTTATCCTGGTGATAAGTAAAAAGATTACTCTGAGCTGCCAACCAGGTTAAATTAGGTGCTCCAGTTGCATTTTCCTGTAAGCAAACAAAAAAGCAACAGTCTTTTACCCTGAGTAAAAAAAACGCGCAACTCGGTGCCCCTTTCTGTTGCAGCTTTGATCGAGAAATTTTCCATTGAAACGTTCTAACACTCTATAATGTGGCAATCCAAAATAAGGGTATATTCAGAGTAAGAGTCCAAACAAAAGTATTAAAAACTGCTTAAAACAATAGCTGAGAAGCTTCTACTAAATACTTGAGAACCGGAGACATCTGTTGCTTGTGTTTTCTGTTAGCTTTTTAGTTTAGGATCCAGTATGTCTTGCAGATCTTTTGTGCGTGCACATTTCTGGAAGCTGCTGCTTTCATGCTGAGGCTACTGCGGGTTGGAATTATTTGTAGGATAACCTTTTGTTCAGTTCCACTGGGAAATTGAGTAGAATTTCTGGGATTCAGTATCAGAAGACAAAATGGTGCTCCTCTTTCTATCTAGAACAATATAAAACAGTTCTGGGTCCTCTAAAACGCACAGTTCAAATGGCACAGAACATAACATGCTATGGTACTTCAATTATGATTCTACTGTACAGTGTACAAGAGCCTTAGCACTCATAATTTATTATAAATATATTCTGTAAGATAAAATGCAGAAATAACTTAACCTTTCCTCTGATTACATAATCATCCTTTTTTTAAGTGGAAATTAAGAATAGTCTCTGTACAAGAGATACTTTAAGTCTTAAATTTTCTTATGGCTAGGTTTGTTGGATTATTAAACTGACAAATATTAGAAGAGAATCACTTTAAAAGTAACAGAATTGGTAGGGACATCTGGGTTTCTTGATGTTAAACATGCAGGGTTTTATCCTAACAGAATGGCCTAGGCTTGCTGTCTTAACAGACTTCTCATTAGAGCTATCAACAGTAGAAACAGTCACTTAAGAGTACTGAGTGCCGTTACTGACGCTGTATTTTACAGGTCCCTTACATTTACTCAAACTGCTGTGAGGTGCATCCCACTTCAATATTAGAGAAGTCTGTTTGTATAGCTCTTAACTGTTGTTACTTGAAGGCTTAATTTAAGGAGGATTTGGTTTCTCAAATACAACATAATTATGTACAGTCTTCTTGTGTGTTCACTGCACGCTACATTAAAGATTGTGCAGTGTTCTTTATGTTCAGTTATGTTTTATACTGCAGGTTTGGAAGACTTTTCTAGTTGCAGGATGTGTTTGTTTTGTTTTTTTTAACTGTGTGAAATTTATTGGTGTGGTATCTCAGCAAAACATCACTGATTGTGTGTATATTCTTCTGTTGGTGAGGGTAAAAAAGCTAATTTTCTCTTGCCCTGACCACAGTGCTTCCTGAATAGAAAACAACTATTTATCTAATGCAAGAAATCAACTGATTAAACTAAGAGCTGTTGTCATTTATAAAAGTTTATGGATGTTTTTTCTGGTTCATCTGACTGATCAATTGGTTAGTTGCTGTTTTATTTACTTGTTCTAATTGGACGAAATAATCATTTTTGATTCATGTTTTTAATGTTGCAGATCATGAGTCGGTTCAGTGGTGTTATGACAACTTCATTAACTACAGGTCCCTGATGTCTGCAGACAATGTACGCCAACAGCTGTCACGAATCATGGATAGATTTAATTTGCCTCGTAGAAGCACAGACTTTACCAGCCGAGACTATTATATCAACATAAGAAAGGCATTAGTTACTGGTTATTTCATGCAGGTATGTGTGTGTTCCTGTAAGGAATGTAGTTCAGTGTTCATGTGACTTCTAATGTTAGTATCGTTGTTATAACTTATCAAAACTTTATGCATGTTACTTAAATTATATATGGCTAACTATATTACCACTTAGTCTTTGTCAGGTTGTTTGGTTATTACTCTAGTACATTCTTTAGTCAAATCTTATTTGGAAGAGAAGTTGTAGGTGATCTTCTAGTGTCAAAATACTGTTTCTGGCATAACCAGTCAGGAATTGACCACTAACTTCTGAATAGCCAAGGAAGTAACTTCATTACAACATTTCAAAGTAACTGCAGAACATGTAGTTTTTAAATTTATTTGTCATTTGATACAAACAGGAGAAGTATAGTTGTATATAAAGTATATGTAAACCTTACAGAAGGAGAATATTTTCTTTTGCATACTTTTTCCATGTTTATATTTCACTTTTAAATTATGTGAGTCACAAGTACTGGAGTACTGGCACAGGTCACTAATCTCAAGTATGCTGTTGGTAACTCCTTTACCTCTTGAAGCAGGATGGTGTGGCAGCCAGTCTCCACTGCTACCTCCTGGATGCTCTGCGTTTCATGTTGAGTATGCTTCCAAGCTAGAATGCAGGCTGTGGCTTATTCTTTTGTTGTGGTTTTTTTTTTCTTTTTGTTATTTTTTGGCATAGTCTCTTTGTGCTATCTTTTTTCTCTTCAGCATTCATCCCTGGGCCTAGAAGAGACCCTCTGGCTCTTGTAGACCCAGGGGTACAGAACCTTTAGTGGGAGTGAATCTTCATCCTCATTGACTCTGGAATGTCGTGATAATGTTTTTCCCAGCAAACGTGTTCTGACACATCTCAGCAATGTCTCTGCTAGAGCCTAACATCTCACTTCTGGAGAGCACAACCTTGTTATCCTTAAGAGGCTGACCAGAGCCCAGGGCACTTCCTAATTTTTCACTTGAGCTGTACTCCAGTGATATTTGAGCACAGAAACTTGCCAGTTGTAAAGGGAACCATTGATCAGTGCTGTGCAGCTTAGAATGGCAAGCAGCTTGACAGGCACGCACTTACCACATCCTGACTGGGGCACACACTTGGGTACCGTGTATATTTAAACTCCCCTCCAAGGGAACAGTGCCTTTCCCAGGGCTAAGGCAGCCAGCTAGTCTGTAGCGAAACGTGTTTCTGGATTTTCAGAATACAGGAATATCAATGCCAGCAACTGCATTTCACTGTAATGCAAGTGGAAGATTAAGGCTGTTAGCTGCTTTTAAATATTGAAACGGTTCTAAAGACTGGCTTGCTGTAACCCTTGCCGCAAGGCCAAGCACGCTAGTCGCTCTGTTCAGTCCTTGCTTTGGGGACGTTTTTTCTTCATCTTTCTTGGAGGACGCTTTAGTACACATTCCCACCTACACCTTTAACTCTGTTGGGCCCCAGCTGGCTGAGGCAGGTCTGATTGCCACAGTTGCGCTTTTGTTGGGCAGAGTACCCTATGGCTTCCTTCATTTGCCTGGACCTATAGGACGTCGTGCCCTTGGAAGTTTGTGTGCTGTCAGTTTGGTTAATGTTACTCAGCATGAAACTCTTCCTCTAAGAGATGTCTTCCTGCTGTGGATGTGGAACTGCACTGTTGGTGTAGATTGCTTTTTGGTCTCTACTGCTCAGGAATTGGAGATCTGACTTTGTATTTTTGCTGTGACTGGAGTAGTTGGCTCACAGAGATGAAAAAGAAAGCCTTTCCGTAAGTCTCGTCAGGCTTCCATGGTCAATAGGTTGTTTAGCACCCTGTCGCCCAAAATGCGGAATTGAACTTTTGGGCTGAATCAAGAGACAGTTATGGCAGGCCTGTTTGAAGGCATTTGGAGATGAAGCTATTTCTCTTCTCCTTCTAATAGTTTCTCTTCTCCTTTGTTGTGTTTGAGTCAGTTTTGAGTTTCTTTCACTCTTTAACCTCCATGATAGTGTGATACCTGTTTCACCTTGACTCTGAACCTTCTCTCATGAATTCCGTGTTGCTTTGAGTCACTTTCAGTAGAAAACTTACAAATACTTATAAAAACTTATAAATACTCAAAAGAGATGTTAGTTACCAGTAGCTGAAGTGCTTAATGTAGTCTGTATGCACACTGTATTCTGTCGAAGCAGTTTTTCAGGCTCTGGCATTTGGGGACTCTTGTTCAGAAAACCTGAGTAATGAAATGCATACATCATTCTTTGTCGTCTTATACCGAACATACATGGAATTCCAAATCTGAGCACTTGCAAAGTGTATGCATGTAATGTAGATAGTCTCTGCATGTCAAGCGCTAAGGTCTATGGGCAATACATAGCAGAAGTTGATTTTTTCAAACTCTTTAAAAATGCAGTGTGAAGTGGAAAAAACTGTAGCAGCCACAGTTCTAAAATATTTCTCATTGACTGCATTGTTTTCTACTTTGCTAAGCCTAGTGTCCTAAAAACAATCATAAAATTTTACAGTAGAAATTTCTGTACTAATAAAGACCTGTGGTTGGTCGATGTCAGTGCAGGCCTGTATTAACTATTGAAGTAGTACTAATTATGTAATTAGTAATAAGTACTGTGAATTTGCCTGCCTTCAGTTGTGTGTCAGTGACTGATAAACGTAGAATTTCTGCTGGTAACAAATCATCTTTTTACCCTTCATATTTAAATAAAAATTTGAATTCTAGTAAATCTGCCATAGACAATCAAAAGGGAATAGTAAAATAGTTTAAAACTGCCAACAATTCTGTGTGTAGAAGAACTTCTGGAAGGATAGATGTTGACAAGAAGTGAAGTGTCTTATAATATCTTTGTGCTATGTCCCTGGTTTCTTCTAGTTTTTATAACGGAAGACTTCTTTACTTTTTTCAGTGACTGTTTCTGTATGACCCATTAGAATATGTGAAGTATATATAAAATAGAGCAAGAGTGATGCTTGCAAAATCACTAAGAAACTGCTCATTGAAAATAAAATACATCAGAGAAATACTGATTTCTCACTACTTTAGTGCTAGACGTATCCTGTCTTAAGAAGTGAGAGGGACTGGGAAATTGTACAACTTAAACACAATTGGAATTTGGCATAGGTATAGATGATTATTTGCTCAACAGAAGTAGAAAAAACTAAGCTTATCACTTGTAAAGTGTTAATAGATGTGTAGCTGAAATAACTGTATGATAAAGACTAAGCAAAAATTATTATACTACAGGAAGTTAGCTAAGGAAACTGTTGAATTGGAAAAGACAAGCAAATGCCAAACTATCTTAAAGATGAGTCATTTTCCTCAGCAATTTTTTTTTGAGACTGATATTACCAGTTGTCCTGAACTGAGGTTTTTATCATTGTATTTCCACTCTACTAGTGAAGGCAGAACAAGAATTGGTAGTTGAAAATTTAAGTCAGAATGTAAAGGTGGAAAATACTACAGTATGTGGTAGAGCCACCACTGTCTTGTGGTGTCTTTTTTGGAAGATGTGGCTTGGTCAAACACAGCATATATGAGGGTCACTACAGAGGATGAAATTAAATGGCCTGTGCTATACAGGAAGTTAGATGTCAGATGATTAGACTACTAATTAAAATCTCATTGTTGCTGCTACGCAGTCTTTGATTTGTGTATAGAATAATACATATGTTGAAGTCTTTACAGAATCGGGCTCCTACAAGAATACGATGGTAATAAAATAAACCTATGACACGAAGGTCGTCACCAGTGCATTTAATGGTATTCGTTTTGCCTTTTAGGAATGCAGAAGAACAGTTTAAAACTTTGTAATAGCTTCAGAAACCGTTGCGTGCTCTGCAAGCAGAAATTGCAGAAACCCAAGCAACTGACACTGCTCTTTTGGTGCATGCTAGCATTCTTTTTTCTAAAAGACAGACAAGAAAGAATAATTTCTCTCAACTGTCTGTCAAGACTAGCATGACAGAATTTGTAGCCTTAAATCTATAAAAAGGTTGGATCTTGTGATACTGGTCCTGCTTTTGCCCTTTTATAAGTGCATTTGTATGTAGTGTCTGACACGCGTGACTAAAGACCCCTGGTTGGGGCCTCCAGGTTCAATTATGTGATAGATAATAAATAAGCACAAGCACACTTAAAATTTCAGAGGAGAGTGTGTCATTCTTAATAAAATTGTGACATCTTTGAAACCTCTATTACTAGAACTTAAACTAAACCCTTTTCCTATGGTGGCATGTGCTATAGTGGCCACTGTTCCCATGTGAGTTTGTCTCTAAATTATGATTATAATTGTCTCTAAAACATCAGCAGGTGGGCTTTGGTGGTCTGCAGAGTAACCTGTGGCAGAGATGCGTGGGCTGGCTTGGCTCTTCCTGATCCTTTTAGTCATGTCTGTGTAGCTCCTTATGTTGTGTAGTCAATAGTGTTAATAGCTTTTTCCTCCATTTGCAGCCCCCTTCTTTGTTCAGGTAGCCTAACTCACAAATGTTTTATACTGATACATGACAGATTCCTTGATCTCAAGGTTAAAGTATGTTTCCTAGTATCTTGCTTACTACCATTACTCACTGAAAAATGAACCTGTTTCATAGATGTGCTTTGTATGATTCTGTGGTTTCTCCGGAAGCTCATGCTTTTTTGCTCTGAAAAACATGACAGATCACAGAGTGGTTGAGTTGGAAGGGTCCTCTGGAGGACATCTGGCCCTGCCACCACGACGTTGTATTTCACAGGCACTGGAATTGGTTGTATGCCAGGGGTTCAAAGGAGCATAAGTGTATATGCTGCCTCCCGTGTGTCCCTCTTCACTCCCTTATGTCAGCCTTGGTGCTTGCCTGTGCCCATTGTAAATTCTTTGAGCACAGTGATCTGGCAGGCCGCTTACACCAACAGAGAAGAAGCAGATTTGGCTGTGTCAGCTCTGCTGAAACTGCTTGGGCCAGGAGGGAGCAGGAAAACCTAGTAGCTGACTGTTAGCTCATTGCTGCTTGCTGTGGAGCCATTGCTTCTCTGTGCATATTTTGTGATAGAGTGTTGCCATTACTGAACCTGAAATTCTTTACCAATCTGTTTGCTAAGAAGCATAGAAACCTCAAAATAGGATAAGTAGCTGGATGTTAGCTCAGGTTCTGCCATGTGTTATAGGAAGAACAGAAACAGATAAAGCATCCAAATATTTTTGTATGCATGCTTTACTTTTGATCTGAAAAATGAAATTGATGTAAAAAAAACAACCCCACCACCAAAATATCCTTTGAAAAAACCAAAGAAACCAAAACAAACATAATCCCGCAGCAACATATGTGCTGTGGTTGTGCAAGGTCTGTGACAGATGAGTGTCTAGTCTAGTCTGGTTTGCAGCTATACTGCTATTTAATTTTGTAAATGTTGGATTGAGTTGGATGAAATTAAGCCTAAATCATTACAGACAACACACTGTTAATCTCCACTTTAAAAAGCCTCTGTTGGCTCCCCAGACTTGAAATAAAGTAGTAGTGTAATTTCTAAAATCTTGGTTGAAAATATTTGCAGACTGTTGAAATACTTTGTTCCACTCCTAAAACATGTTCTGGATATTAACGTCATAAAATATAAAAGGGAAGCCCACTCAAAATAAGTGATTTGTTACTGAAGAGGTATTCTGAAAATGTGAGGTAGCTATTGCTTTAGAAGTCCTGGGATTTTAATCTAATAGATGGAATTGATCTTTGACTAGGCAAAAAAAAAAAGAAAAAGATAAAGGTGAGATATACCTAGGAATGAAAAAAAAAAAAAACCCAAAACAAACCAACAAGGAAGTATGTAGTGTATAATAAAGGAAAGCAGCTAACGATGATGTGATTAAAAATGTGTCTTTCAGACATTGTCCATCCTGCTTAATCTTTTTTGCAGTATTTTTCTGTGTGTATATATTTGTAATGAAGTAAGTACTGAGGTCATCTTGAATTACCAGTATCAAAAGGTTAATTTTAGTTACCTGTTCTGTTAGATTACCTGTTCTTATAGACGGTATCCTTCTAAGGATAACTGTCTGCTTTACCAAATCTTAATGAGGTAGATATCAGAGCATCTCAGTGAGGTAGGCATTATTCCCTTTCATAGAGCAAGAAGCTTGGTCAGAGAGAGGTTAATTGATTTTTACCAAGGTCACAGCAGAAGCGTGTTGCTGAACCTACGTTTTCCAGCTCTGAAGCTCGTGCTGTAACAAGACTGTTCTTATTTCTGACATACTAAACTTCCCATTCTTACTGGACCGACATATTTTTTTTCCAGGCCTGCTATGTGAGAGGATTTGCAGAATAATATGTGCATTGGTAAAATTACTGCTGAAACACTGCACTAATACAAACTTGAGAGGATGATAACGTTGTGGCTTACCGGTCTCACAGTAGCTACTGCAGTGAAGTGCTTGAAGCAGGTGTCTGTAGTAGACCACCGTTGACTTTGTTGATGTTACAGACCTGTCCAATAGATATTCCCTTCCAGTACCTTCTGTTTGCATTGCTTTTGTTCTAATAATGATTCTTCTCTTTGGGGTGACAACTATTTTTATATGTCTCTGGAATTGTATATTGGAATATACATTTACCATGGCAGTTAGCAAAACATCTGGCATCTTGATTGTGTCTATAAAAAAACCTGAATAGTTGAAGTGGCCAAGTCATGTACCAAATTTAGATGAGGTTTGAAAGTTGGGATGGTATATTTTGCATAAAACACTTAACAGTCAGCTTAAAATTGCTTAATTTAAAAATTGCTTGTGGTAATGAAATAATGTCTTTTTACTTAGGTGGCACATTTGGAACGAACAGGGCATTACTTAACAGTAAAAGATAACCAGGTGGTGCAGTTGCATCCCTCCACTGTTCTTGATCATAAACCGGAATGGGTGCTCTATAATGAGTTTGTCCTTACAACAAAGAATTACATCCGGACATGTACAGACATCAAGCCAGAATGGTAAGCCAAAAGTCTTAACACTGTTGTGACCTACTGTAAAGCTCTTGTTTCTCTTTTTCCTTTTTTAAATTGAGATGATTCCTTTCACTTCTCCTGAAGCTAATATTACTGCAGTGGTTCGGGTGACGGCAATGGCATGGACTTGAGGTCTTGTAGACAACTAAAGGTTTTCTTTGTGGGTACTTGTTTCTGTTTGTGGGAGTTGCGTGTAAAACTGGGATGCCCAGGCTCTGTATGCAGTGCGCAGAGAAGATCCTTGACTTAAAACCAGTTGCTTTAGTAAGCCTGTTGGGAAGGAGCAGCTTGGAGATGCTAGGCTTGGGGATATGTCCTAGCACCCACTCGTGTAGCTAAGTTAAGAGATACTGGTAGATCCCTCTGTTCTCAAGCTCTCTTGGCAGTAGGTGTCTGTAACTTTTTTGAAGGATCTGAACAGGGACTCAGTGCTTTCTTAAAATATGAAGGAAAGAGGTGGTAATACTGGTACAACCTGCTATGTCTTAACATTTATTAGTCAGTAGAGTGCAGATCAATTTGGTTAGAGGCCTGATCCTCAGCGGACAAGCAGAGATCTGCATCGTCTTGCCCATCTTTAAGGTTGTACTTAGACTGCTAAGTTGTAAGCTCTGGGGATGTGGGAGGCTCTTCGACTGTTGTTGAAACTGTGCTGTTACGCAGAAAGAGTTTAGAGATTCGTAAGCCAGAAAACATAGCATGTGTACATTATTCCATAGTATTCTAATGGAAAATATGTGTTTGAATCCTTCCTCAGAAATCTTCTTCTGAACAAGCTGTGTATTGCCTAAAGCAGGATCCTAGGGCCTTGGTTGTGTTTTTGAGCTTCAAACAGCTAAGGCTGAACTGTACTCCTGCACAAACTGATTTTTAGGTGGGCTTCTGTGGCTTGTGGTCTTTGACATTAAGCAGCAGGTCTGACTGTGGGCTGCTGTGGCGTGTCCTGAAGCAGCAGTGCGGGTCTGTCAGGGACGTGGGGTTGAATGGGAGCGTCTCCCTAGACTAGTGAGGACTTTTTTGCTTTGGACTTGGGCGCTCGCACAGGATGGAACTGAGATGTAAATGTGTGCGCGTGTGTGTAAACTTTCATTAATCTTAGAATCGCAGAATGAGCTGAAAATAAGGGATAATCCTTTTTTCCCTAAGTTGCAGAATTTCTGTAGGATGCATCTTAAAGTTTGAGTATTAGTAACGAACTTCTCCTTTTTTGACAGGCTGGTGAAAATTGCCCCTCAATATTATGACATGAGCAATTTTCCACAGTGTGAAGCAAAGAGACAGTTGGATCGCATCATTGCCAAACTTCAGTCCAAGGAATACTCACAGTACTGAATTTATGCTTTGAACTGAAGTTATTCAGAGGACAGCTTTAAGAGATGAAAGGATTCAAAGTTCAAGTTGTGCTCTTCACTTTGGTTCAATAATGGCCTTTATTTGAAAGCTTTTTAATTTTTCTTTACAGTAAATATTCCATTCTGATTTCATAAATTAAACATTTATGCCTCCCTTTTGTGTTGACACTGTAGCTCATACTGGAAAAGCTGATCAATGTTTTGCAGTTTATTGAAAGTAGTTCTATATATAACAATGTTATAAGCATTTCTTTAGAAATGGTTGAAAATGCTTCTAAAAATGTGATTATCGACCATGGTATGCATGATCGTTGTAATTGTTGACATTCCTTTTAGAAGTTGTGAAATGTTACAACTTGTGCTTATGTAGACACAATCTTCGGCTTCAGTACAAAGGTACTGACTTCAATAAAGTCTATTTATACTAATTTTGTGCCACAGTATGTCAGTATTTCTATTGTTTTGATCAAAACATGAGAAGCCATTTAGTCTCCCGTTTAAACTGCTGTTTATTGACATGGCAGTAGTTTAATATTTTAATATTAAAAGTGCGGATGCTTAAGCAGCACAATTATGGTGACATCAGTATAATACATACAATGTCGATCCCTTGCAAAGTTGTTTGAATTATGTAGGAAGTTGTTTTAAAAATGAAATGCATGCAGAATTTTTTTGGAGAATGCTTTCTTCAAACATACTCCTAGATATTTCTTGGACAGAACTGTAGTAATATGTCCTGTAAAGTGAAGTGTCTGTGGCCAGTTAGAAATTACCCTGCTGGGCAATGTTCAGGTGCAGCGTAAGATCAACACAAATAATGCCATAAGTGACACTGTAGGTAAAATTACACTGCACCATTGTAGTTTTGTAGTGATTTTTAGTGAAATATGACTTGACAGCATTGTCAGTTTGGGAAAGCTAATCCCATGTGGAATTTATACTAAGATTTGATCAGCAGGCTGGAGCACCTCTTCTGCAAGGACAGGCTGAGAGCATTGGGGTGGTTCAGCCTGGAGAAGAGGAGGCTCTGGGGAGACCTTATTGTGGCCTTTCAGTGCTTAAAGGGGGCCTACGGGAGAGATGGAGTGAGGCTTTTTCCCAGGGCCTGCAGTGACAGGACAAGGGGCAGTGGTTTTAAACTGGCAGCGGGTAGGTTTAGATTGGACATGAAGAAATTTTTTTGCCACGAGGGTGGAAAGACACTGGAACAGGCTGCCCAGAGAAGCTGTGGATGCCCCATCCCTGGAAGTGTTCAAGGCCAGGCTGGATGGGGCTTTGAGCAGCCTGGTCTAGTGGGAGGTGTCCCTGCCCAGGGCAGGGGGTTGGAACTAGACGATCTTTAAGGTCCCTTCCAACCCAAGCTATTCTATGATGTTTTGATTTCATGTATTTGGTCAGATTTGAGTTTTTCCTCTCCCTGGAATACGCTGAGATTTGGTTCCTCTGGTAAAGAGAAGCTGGAGCAGCACTGGCTGAAACAGGCTTCCCCAGAAGGGGAGCTGTGTGCTGTGGTGCTGTAAGGCTGAAGCAAAAATAGGTTATGCTTGGAGAGCTGGCAGCTATCCTCAGTTAGACTAATCCTAAGCACTGATGTTTGGGGTATCCTATTTAAATTGTAGCAGTTGGCTACAAAATTATTTGGAATCAAGTAATTTGAGGATTCTTGCCCAATTTCAACTTCTTTTTTTTTTCTGAACTGACATTTGTATGATGGGGAGTGGAGAAGTTTTGAGAATTATTTTTTTTTTTTTATGTTGGCAATGAAAACAGTATTGTGAAGGAAAAATGTCTGAAAGTGAAAATTTGAGTGAATTTAGAATAAATAGTGGGACTTGTGAGTCTGCCCCAAGTTTGATGAGCAAGTGAGGGAGCGGGGGATCTCCCCCACTTCAGGCAGTGTGGGATGGGTCTGGACTCTTCTGCCCTGTGAAAGAGTTTTGAGTAGGAGGGAGGGAGGTTGACTCTTCATAAAATGTTGAACTGGATTAAGTTTTCTGATTGCAGTTAGAATTAAAGCAGAGGGATCCTGAACAACTTTAAGCAATTTGATTTCAAACTAGTATTCACAAACACACAAATGTTTGTTCTACAAACTCCTGCTCTAGGATAACCGCGGTTCAGTCTGC
Source organism: Larus michahellis (assembly GCF_964199755.1). Taxonomy (NCBI): domain Eukaryota; kingdom Metazoa; phylum Chordata; class Aves; order Charadriiformes; family Laridae; genus Larus; species Larus michahellis. Next base: position 65,456,561 of record NC_133900.1, on the reverse strand, counting down.
AGGGCTTCACCTGGCTTGCTGATCCTCCTTCTGGGGGGCAGAGGGGGCTACTTTGTGCAGTGCTGAAAAATGGCTGCTCCCCAGGTAAGAATTTCTTTAGTGTTTGTGTGCAGCCTTCAGCTAAATGGTGTAGAACCGCCTTCTGTACGACTTTCCTTCGGTATGGCAAGGTCCACGAAGGCAGCCAATTCCCAGCGTGAAATCCCTTGAGGACCCCAGAACCAGCTGGCAGAAGCTGCAGTAGTGTTGGTGCTTGCGAATGGGGGAGCAGATGGCTACGGCTGTGAGTGGAACTTGACATGGGAGAGACTTTGGCCTGGTTTGCTTTTTTTTTTTTTCCTGTTTTTTTTAATTGTCATAGCCACAAACTCAGCTTGGGCTGTGACAGCCAACCTGGGATCTTTCACTCTCCTCTTGTCTTTGCCACCAGGAATGCAAATACTACAGGCCAAATTAATGTCCTCTGACAGCTGTGCAACCCTGCCATCTTCCAATTAAGTCTGTGACACCTGTGCAGTCCACCTAAATAAAGGCACTGGGGTGCACCGGTGTCACTGGCTTAATTGGAAGGCTGTCGGGTGTCCCAGCTGTCATCAGGGACAGGGCAGGCCCAGCGTCCTCTCCCTGCCCTGGCAGTGGGAATGTGAGCTATGGGAAGCGGCTCGGCTGTTGGGATCTCACTGGGATCTGGGAGCCAGTGCTACGAGGAGGTACTGAAGCTCAAACATCTGGGGAATCTAGTGGATTGGATACTTGGGTGACATTTGTAGATGTCGTCATGGAAAAGCGCTTCTCTTGCTGAGATCTGACAAGCAAATGCTTGCAATACTTCAGTTTAGGAGTGAAGTGTTTTCACCTGCCGGGCTGTGTGTGCTAAATACACGGCTGTCCCTTCTCCGGTGATCCTGTAGTGGGGCACGGCCCTGGGGCTGGGGCATCTTGATGCAGCATCCTGCAGTTGCTCTTCTGCTGCACGAGGCTGGTTTCTAACCGCTGAGGGTATTTAGGGGTTTGGGGCAGTAACATACAGACTTATTTTAGTCACTCTGGATACCTCAGAGTTACTGCAAATTTAACTTTTTTTTTTAATGTGATTTTAGAGCCATATAAAAGTGGGAAGGGAGCAAGTTACCTAAGAAGTAACTGGCCATCTGAAGGAGCGGTGAAAGGCAGAGTGTGGCTTCTCAGAGAAAGGCATTTTCTAGGCCCTAAAGGGAAACTGTATCAGGAACCCCCTTCTTAACTACAGTTATCTCAGGGACGCAACAGGTGTGTGCAGAATAACTTGGTTTTGAGAATAGCCCTAGCTTTTTGTAAAGTTAAATGTTGAAAGGTAAAAACTCATGCCCGTTTTTCTGGTGCAAAAACTGTCAAAAAAGGTTGCCTGGAGAAACAAAAAGAGACCATGAAGGAGGTGTAGGAATGAGGCCGCTTTACCTATGAGCGTATGAAGGTCACTGCCTCCTTCTTGCGACGGTTAAAAACACCTGCAGTCCTGCTCAGCACCGGAGCTTTGGTTTTGTCTGCTTATACTGCAGTAAATGGGGGAAAAAGTTGGAAATTCCAAACTACAAGAGTTTGCTCACATTAAATGGAAATTCAGCTTACCATGGGGTTGGTTTTTTTTTTTTTTTTTTCCCCCGCTGGGCTGGGGAGTGAGGGATCCCGAATAAAGTCCATCAGCTGCCCCGACAGCAGCTGTAGCTCTTGGCTCTTCTGCTGCCTCCCTCCTGCTGCTTCAGGGCCTTTAAACTGCTACCTGGCGTGTGAGCACATGTATTTCCAAGTACTGAGGGCTTGCTCCCATAGGATTAGTTGGTTATCGGCTTTGGAACAATCTGAAAGGAAAAGCAATGCTTTGTTTGCTTACAGTGATTTTATTTTTTTTTTTTAACCAGAGGAATTCTGGTGCTTTTTTGAAAAGACATGGTTTGTATAAACTATTTATAGCGCAGGACTTCTGAAAATATAGACTGGATTAGATGATAGGAAAATAGTACTAAGTGAAAGGAGTATATTTTTTTGAAAAGAGGAGAGTCTTCCATCTTAATTTTGCTTCTGTATAATACCTCAAAGCGGTAAAGGGCTAATATTGATGTGAGGTAACGTTTAGTTTATCATGTTAGGCACAGAGGTAGTTACTAATGACCGAGTACGTAAAGCTGTGGTTAGATACGTATCTATTAACAGTATGGGGACATAAAGAAGTGACCAGTTATACTGTGTTTAGATTTGTAGGGGTGTTATAGCATTTAGAATTTTTGTCAGAGGAAAGAATAAACGGTGGCTGCATGCTCCCCTATGTCTTGGTGTCATAAAAAACACCCTGAACTTTTGCTTTTGGGAGATGTGTACATACCCCAGTGCGAAAGACGGGCGATGGAGTTCCCTTGAGGGGGTTCTGGGGATGCGTTGGTTCGTTGTGCCTGCACTCCTTCACTGGAGGGGGAGCTGCAGGGACCGGCCCAGTGGTGTCGAGGTGTTGGGTCTCAGTGTGGCGGGCAGTTGCCGGATGGAGCAGTGCCCCGAGGTCCAAGCACCACCTCCCGCTTTGGGTCAGGGTTTCTCCAACAGCGTTAGTGCGTGATGTGTAGTTCTCAACCCGCGCTGTCACACGGTGCATGCTGGAAATGGCTAGTTATTTGCCATCAGAAATGCGGTTTAAAGAAAAAAAGCTGAAATTAGCTTTCGGTATGTCATTGAAAAAAGATACCTTAACAAAAGTCGAAGGGCGGAGAGTGTTCCATCCATCCAGTCAAGCTACAATTATTAATTTGTAATCAGATTGCTTTAGTTTTCTCCATTTTCTGATAATTTAGCAATAAAAAGCCATACCAAGCCATGATACTAGGAAGCAGAGTTGTATTCTAAAATACATGAATTTATTCACTTACTGTAATCTCTGAGGAATAGCCATTTATCTTGCTTTTAGAACAGACGAAGGTTTTAATAATAAACATCTTTTACTATTAGAAGTATAATCTTGTGTCGGTACTCTGTTGACCTTTTTAAAATTATTTAACTTCAGGACTATGTATGTGACATAAGATTTATGTGAAGCACGGAGGGAAAAATGATCTACTTGGTCAACTGAGTTCATTTTTCTACGAATATATCTTACACTGGGAGCTTTCTTTTGTGGTAACGCTTCCTACAACCGGTACGAAGCTGGGCATTGGTCCCCAGTAACGCAAACGTCAGGTATTTTTGAGCTTGAAACAAGCATCTTTAAAACCAGGATGAAACCATTGCGTGAGAGCGTGTGCACCTCTTCTCACTTTTCCTTTCGCAAGTGATGAGCTTGGGCTGCCTCTAATTTGCACTGATGCGTTTTGAGATAAGTGGTTGGCATCAAGGAGATCCCAGCTTCCACTACCAGGGGATTAAACTAAATACGGTAACAGCAGTAAAATAACATTCCTGTAGCAGCGGTAACAGGCTACTTCTGCTGCTTTGGAGGTGTTCTAATTTTGCGGTTTCAACTCAGATCTGGTAGTTTCTCAGGAACACTGAATGTATGTTGGACAGATGATAAAATAATTTTCATTTGTGTACATCTTGGCTCTGAGTGATTCTTTAAGCTTTTTCCAGCTATGAAAGCCTATGCAGTAGTTATGTTGTATAGAAAAATAAAACATAGCACAAATTAATGTTGATAATAAATATTTCCTGTGGCTCTAAACGTTTATTATTTTGGGTTCGTCTTATTCTTTTAGCTAAAGTAGGCTCTTGCCTTCCGTTTGAATTCAGTGCTTATTTTGTAAGCGTATCCCATTAATGTTCCCAGCCTCGTTGCTTCCAGCAGCGTAAACAATCCACACTTAGAGCATCAAGCACTTACTGGGCTCCACGGAGTGGAGGTATGCTGGTGGACCTGCTTCCTGACTGCTCTATTTAAATATTCAGCCGTCTGGTGAAACCGCTTCTGCTTACATTAGGGACCAGTTTTGTCCTCAAAAATACCCACCCTTTCAGCTTTATGAAGATGCTAGTGTTTACTACCAAAACTGGCGTGTGATTAAAGAATTACAAACTAAACTCGACCTTTCCAGCCTTAGAATGGTATCTTTGAGGTTGCTTCCTTTTGCATGTTGAGTAACAGTTGATAAGCCTTTTGTTGTGACGGGGATAGTATTGTTCTTTTAAAAAATTTAATGCCCTGTGACCCTTTCCTGAAAGGCTTACAGAGTTTGTACAGCGGCGGAAGGTTGAAAGCAGTGCGATTCACAAAATGTTTCTATGAGCAGCGAGCTGTCCAAGAGGATATTGACAGCTTTGTGCCCAGGAGTTGCTGGGTTACGCAATATAATGGAAGTAAACTTAAATTACTGCTACTTTTACAATACTTCAAGAAAATAATTTGATTAAGAGTAGAAATCAAAGATAAGAATTGGCAAGAATTTAAAACTCCAGTCTTAATGTTCAAAATAGTATGTACCCTGTGTATTGAAAACAGTCATTTTATTTTCAGTAAATTTACGGACAGTGAACAGCTTCTCCCTATAAGCAAAGCGGTGTTAAAGAAAAATCCATACAAGAACGCTAGCATATTTATTTCATTTTGGATGTTAGATTGGGGCTGTGCTTTACACTTTTCTGCTCTAAAGCTCCTTGTTGGACGCGCTGCTGTGTCAATCCTAACGCTCCGTTCAAATGTCTGTTCTCCGCATTCTTGAGCGTTGGCAAATTCAAGGTTAAATGGTAATGTGGTGGTAGAGTTGTGATTTTTTTGCAGCCTAGAAGAATCCTGTTCATTTTTGGAGGAGAATGACAGAAGGAAAGGTGAATAGGAAAATACTCAATTATAACAAGTGGTAATGGCCTGCTTCATGATCTCCTTCATAATCATATTTGTTCTTCACACAATAATTGCCTGCAATGAATATTATTTTTGCAAGTAAAGCTTAAGAATCCGACTGTTTGTAGTCTGCTGGCTTGATATGAGACTTACGTTTAGATCTCTCATTAGGTACAGTGAGGTTTCAGAAATTAATTTGCTTTTTTTAGCAGTCTCTTGATCAAACTAATCTGATTAGAAAAACAACTTTATCAATGCTGGGCTGTCTAGACTCAGAACAGAACTTCCTGAATTAGCAACAAAGTCAGCAGCAAATCTTTGTTGTTACTACTTCCAAAACTTTGACATTAAAAAAAAACATAAAAAATTGCAGAGACGTTCTAATTACCTTTCACTGCATTCACTTTAACCTGCTTTAAGAAAAACAATTAGTCTTTTCCTTGATTTGGGGCAATGTGTAACAGAAAGGACATGTGCCTACAAGCTGCAATACCATCTCTGGTACAAACGCCTGCCTAGGCTTCCTCCTAGTGAGGTTTGTTTACATTAATTGGATCAAATAGGATGATGTCACTGAAGAAATACAAAGTTAATGATCTGTCAAATCCCTTTGAAATATCTATCAATTATTTCTGAGGGTTTGCTGCCTCTTTGTGGTATTTCTTGTGTAAAAATGGAACTCTGTATCGATCAAAGCTCTTCTTGGGATTGTGCACAAGACAGTTAAACGCAATTTCCCCGAGATCCCCAATGTGGGACCGGGAGTCTTTCTTCCTCCCTCCTCCATGTTTTTTACATGTCTGTAATATACTTTGTGATGATGAGGTGCTACTGCTTTAGCAATAAGCTTTGAATAATAATGTGCTGAACGGCAAAGCCTCTTATCTTTCTCACTATCTGAGCGATGACAAAGAGATCTCGTCATACCTCTCCGTCCATTCATTCTTAGATGACATCTTTACTGTGACTGATGAAACAGCGGTGAGTCTGCTCCGTTTCCATCACTTAGTATTTTGCTAATGATGTGAATGTACCAAGAAGCAGGCAGAATTGCTGGTTTGTTTTTTTTCAGATGTAAAGATACTTATGCTAGAGGCCATGACGGGCCAACCATCTTGATTCCTGCTAATTTTGGGTTATTCTAGGATTCCCGCCCCCCTGCCCTTTGATTAGTTACTTCATACAGTTACTTCATAACTATAATCACAGAAACATAATCACAGAAATGTTATTTTTGGGAAAGTATAATCTCATAGGGCTTTAGTAATTTATTTACATTGTTAATTGGTGGTGAGACTATAAAAGTTACGAACTACCTCATAAGTTCATGCCTGCCTACATTTGAATGGCACGTATTCACTGGTTGTTATTTATAATTTTGGGGGTATTGAACTGATGGAGATTACTCATGTTGAAAAGCTGCTGGAAGGCCTGAACTAGGAATTAAATTATCATAGTGGTTTCATTTTGTTAAGTCTCATTGAAAATATCTTGCTTGCAGGACAATCAAACTCATCAGTGTTCTGCTCTTCCACTTCAGTAGACAAAGTTTTAATCAGTGGCACACTTGATCTTGCAGAATTCAAGGAAAATAATTTCCTGCGTTTTTGAGATGAGCAAAAATTCATGTAATCTAGCTTTTAAACTCCTGGCACTTTTTTTTTCTTCCTTTCTTTTTTGAATAATCAGCTTTACTTCATTCAGTTGCCTATTTCACGTAACTTCAATTATCAAGATGACCCAATGCTTAGATGGGATTAGCTCATGGATGAAGTGGAAGCAACTGAATCTGCACTCAGGCAAGGCAAATAATAGACTGATGGTGAGATCAAAACATGTTGAAAAACGTACTGTTTTCTCTGAAGCTGTATACTTGCAATTAGTCTTTGCATTTAGATGGCTTTAGAGAACCCTGTTACTCATTTCTGATGGTCTCACATAGCAGCATTTATAAAAAAAAATACTTTTCTACTGTCCTCTTTTCCTTGGGGCTGCCGTCCCATCTTAGCGGTCGGTCATCTAGCTTCAATTGTCTTTTTATCCTTTGGATGAAGCACAACAGCGTATGCGCTCTTCACCATCTAGCAAGCTTACAAAAATGAGTTCTATTCCAGGTCTTGAGTTTTTTTTCTTCAAGACTCTTAATAGCCTGGACTCAGCTCTGGGATGAAGACCATGAGTGCCAGTGCCACTTATTTCTTTGGTGTAACTGAACTTTCTAAAATAAGGGTAAACCTTGTCTGTGCAGTAACCATAAGTACAAGATGATATAACAAATTTCAATAGTAACTAATAATCATCTAGAATCTCACTGCCTTCTGCTTTAATTGCAAGGACCATTTCTTGAGTGTTTCTTCTCTCACCATAGACAGCAAAGACTCCAACACAATACTGCCGTATCGTGTTGATGAGAGGAAGAACAAGCAGATGTTAGTCACCTAGTTTGGCAGTGTTATTCCAGGGTACTTAAGAAAAGCTGTATTTTCATTAATCTTGATCTGTTACGGTAATATTGGAAAATCTGCATAGGTAGCTCTTGTGGTTGAGGCTGACGACTCCAATGTGCGGAAACCGTTCTGGGAACTCCAGGCCTCTCAGATAGCTTGGAACTGGGCTGTCTAGTCACGGGAAGGTGAAAAAAGCCACCTGGACTTTAGCTAGAATACAGTGAGAAGCCAATGAAAAAAAAAAGCAGAACACTGAAATGATATTTTAAAGGTGACCGTGGTATCTGTGATCTCATCCACTGGTGGTTTCATTCTCAGTTACGCCTAATCTTACTTTTTTTTTTTTTTATCATAGACATGAGTTATCTCGAAAGTTAAACAGAAACCTAAACACTCTGAAATCTCCACTTGTTTCTGCTGTTAAGTAGTTTTTTGCTCCTCTGGGGCTAATTGCTTTTATAAACATTGTCTAACGATGTTGCTCGACTTTTCCAAGGGTCTGGTACTTAAACTGTTGATCTCCTCAAATATTAAAAGGATGTAATACCTGGCTCCAGAGGTGTTCATAAAGCAAAATGAAATCATTTGATGGAAGGTGCTAAGGAAGCTTTGAAGTATTAGCCTAATAGAAAACCTATCAGTGGACTTTTAAAACCTTTCCTCTTCAATTTTTATGGACTGTCTTAATTGACTTTAAAAGGCTTTTATGCACTTATGAATAGGCTAAGTAGAAATAGTCTTTTTTTTTAACCTGCAAATAAGGTACAGGGACAGGTTCTGACTTTATTTTAGAATATCTGATATTACAGGCTTTTGCCCTGTGACAAGGGATTTTCAACTAATGAAGTCTAGTACAGTCAGGAATAAAGAGTCACATGTGTCTGCTAATGATGAAAACTTGGGGGGAAAAAAGTGACAATGGTGAATAAAACAATAGTACCCATAAAACATTTTGGGGTATTTATGATCGCAAGCTTTAATAATAGTAGGGACCACAGCACTCAGTTTAAATGCTACACTGATTATTCAAAGGACACTAAACCGCCTAGACAAAATACACAGCCATGGAGTATCATTTTGTGTTGTAGAATCTTAATTTAGAGGCTACAGCTGAGTTGAATCCTGATCCCCTCGAGACTGTTCCGATACAAATCTGTCTGCTTACATGGAACATGTAAGTTGAAGTCTTTTCTATCTCAAATTCTCCATATGTTTCTCGAACCAAAGACCTCTAGAAGCCTTGCTTTTCAGGGACTTTCTCAAGAGATCACTCTGCATAAAGAAAAGAAAAAAGATGCGTTCACGATGCTCTGGCTTTTGCTCACAGCAATGGGGTACGTTTACTCTTTGAGAGGTCTCCCCCAAAACTTGGCACGTGGTGATGCCAGCTCTTTATTGGCTCAAAGAGCAGTGCCTGGCCTTGGCCTTGTCTCTGTGCTCCAGCCTCAGGGGAACAAGGATGTGCTGTGAGAAGACAGGACCAGCCTCCATCTGAAAGATTCACCCTGATTCACCTTATTCCCATACCAGACAGGCTTTGCAGGTAAAAAAATCCTCACACACACACCCTTCCCCGCCCTCCCCCCCCCACCCCCCCCCAAAAAAAAACAAAAAAAAAAAAACAACAAAACAAACCAAAAAAACCCAACACAGTTTCTAGTGTAATAGACCTTGAAAGTCTTTAAACTGAAAACACGGAAGCAGAGCAAACCAAATTAAATTCTAGACTGTATTTAAGAAAATGCCTTTCTGCCTGCATTGCTATCCTTTACCTAGCACATCCCAACTGCACAATATTATGCTGTGTGCATCTCTGAAGAGATTTGAGTAATTTTTTCTGTTCCACCTGCATCAGGCCTCTTTCTTTCAGCACAGATGGAGTATTAATGGTTATCCTGAGGTAACTTCTGTTATTCAAACATTTCCTGGATTTTGCTGTTTACTACACTGCTCTTCAATCCATTTGTTCCAAGTTCCTTACAGGAGTTTATTTTATTTATCTCCACTTTACCCCTTCCTGCCCACAGGACGGAATGCTCCTTGGCGTCTATGCTATGGAGCTGTCAGCACAATGGAATATTAGACAAAGTTTATTTGTGGGTTTTTTTATGTTTGGTTACACACTTCTAGTAACAGAAGTAACATACAAAGTTTTTTTGCTTCATCACCAACATCACAGTAACAATGATGCTAAATCACGCAACAGGCAAATAGATTATTATCCATTTCAGTAATGGCCGTTTGACTTGAAAACATCTTCAAATGGTCTGGAGGAGCAATACGTAACGCTATAAATAAGTTTTCAGATCTTGTTTTGCTGCCAGCAGAAGCGTGCTCTGCGGAGGCCTTCAATAGGTTCTGCGTAGTTCCGCAGCTATAAGAAAAGACTACAGCTGGATCTCCATTAGTAACTGATCACTGTGCAATTAAGCTTAACCTCCTACCAGTGATGCTCCCCCAGGGGCAGCTCTCTGAACTTCCACTGAAGAGATTTTGAGCTAGAGCAAATGGTTAACAGCGGGATGAGGAACACTGTTTGAAGGGAAAAGATAAGAAAATCACCAAACATTTAAGAACCCATAATCTCTTTTGAGACTTTTAAAGAACAACACGTTGGAAGGGCACCTAGTAGGTCTGTCACTAGAGGAGAGGAAGTAGGGTAAATGCCACCTACCGAAATGTATAAATACATCAGTTATTAAGAAAAAAGGACAAGAAAAAAAAACAAGAGAAGAGTCCAAACTAGAATTTTCAGGAACTTTGTCTCAAACCATAGAATTTTATAGTGCAAACTTTACCTGAAGAGCATAAATAGCTCAGAGGTCAGGCTATGCTGGAGTACAGGTTCAGGATGGAATGCACCAAGACTTAATACGAAGATGAAACATGCAATGTTTCATGCAATTTTAGAAGCAAGACGCTTTGAGCACTGACTCCTCAGAAAGAATGGAAGAAAACAATTCAAGAAGGATGGTGAAGTAGAAGGGAACTTTATGCCTTAATTATTGCTGTCTGAGAAGTTGAAATAAATTCTTAAACCACATGAAGTTTTGTAGGACACTGATGAGCAGCCTTGACAGGCTGACGTCTCTGAAGGAAAATACAGAAGCGATTTGAGAAACAAATGATTGTGGACATCCTGAACACCTTGTTGCTGATGTAGTTTCCATATTTCATTGCTGGGAACCTTCCTGCTGTATTTTTACATGGTTTAGGGCAGGATGAAAGGCTCTTTGACCTCCTATGGAACAGAGCCATCACAAACGCTCTTCCGGATGATGAATTCAGGTAATTCTTGGCTAGTCTTCCTTCAGACAAAGGCAACTCACATGAAAAAGATGAGTTTCTACTACACTTGGGTGTGTTTCATGGTATTCCATGCTCATGGAGAGACTGAAGAAAAGGTTTCCTCAACAAATAGAGTGGTCAAAGGGTTCCATGGGTATTGCTAAATGGTAAATATTAAAATATCAGATGAGTGGGATGAGGAGCTTCAGTGAGCCTTGATCAGAGTTGTGGGAGAAAACTCTCTCTAGTGTTTTTCCGTTGATGGCTATGGGATTTGTGTCTGCGGTGTGCTGCTCAACAAACCGCTGACCCTCCCAGTTAGGGTCTGGAAGCAAAAATATATTTTTTTTTTTAAATGAAAAACAGGTACTATATACTTATATGAAACAGAATAATCATTCTGGAAAAAAAAATTACCAAAAAAAAAAAAATAAATTTTGCTTTCCATTTTCTGAGTTTTGTGGTATCAATGTTAGCTGATGAGGAGCGTGTTCCCCTTGTCAGAGGACCCTGCTAGAGGATAAGGAATACTCGAGGAACACGGTCGACGCAATCCAGTCTATTCCCACTAATTGCTTGGCTAGCACTTTAGAATCATGATGTTCGGTGTGACTGCACCGTGGACAATTTGAGGACGGCTCTATGGGCCGCCGGGTTTACTTTCCCGTGCAGCGGGCGGGTTCCCCGATGCTCCGGGCCGCGTTGTCACCGCGGCGGCTGCGACGGGAGCCGGCAGGGGGGTTGCGGGTGCCGTTCCTGTGACCGCTGACATGCTTAAAAAAAAATAATACATGTCATCCTGCTTTTCTCCCGCTCCTTAGAAACGGGGTGCTGAGGAAAATACCCCCTCAAAAACCAAGGAGAGAGCGGGGGACATTGCACCTGGCGGGCGGGGACCGGCTGACGACTCTGAGGCGAAGTTTCCCGCGGGCGGTGGCGCGTGGCCCCCTCCCCTCAGGCGGCCGGGCCCGCGCTGCGGCGCCGAGGTCTCGCCTGTGCCCGCAGGCCCCTCGCCGGCCCCGGGGTCGCACGTTGAAAAGCCAGCTCCAACTTTCCCGGCACGGCAAGGCACGGCGCTGGGCGGGGCGGGGGAGGCCGGGCCGCGGCCGTGGAGGGCGGTCCCGCCCGCGGCGGCGCTGCCCCGGCGCGGCGGGGGGAGGACGGCGCGTCGCCACTTGCCCCCGCCGCCGTGCAGCCTGCAGGCGGCCCCTTCCCCTTCCTTCCCCTCGGTTTCCTTGCGCAGGCTGCGCCGCCGAGCAGGGACGGTGGCGGGCGGGGATGGAGAGGTGGCCCGGCGCTGGTGATTCAGTGCCGGTGTCGGTAGCGCAGCCCGTCCCCGCCGGCGGCGGCGGCGGAGTGAGCGCGCGCACGTGACGCCGGCCCCGGCTCCTCGGTGCCGCCACAAACAGCCGCGCACACACCGGCACGGAGACAGACCCACGGACACGGGCAGACACACGCGTCCGCCCCCGCTCCACCATCCAGCCGCCTCCGCGCTCAGCCCTCTCGCAGGCACCGCCGGGGCGAAGCTGTCGGCACACTCCGGCGGCGGCACCGGCAGCGATCGCGCAAGAGGCAAGAGTTTGTGAGGGCTGCTGCCTGTCTTCCCGAAGAGGTTTTGCGCCCAGAGGATGGCCGGCTGCGGGCTGTCGGAAGACGCTTGCTTCTCCTCCGCCTTCTTTTACAACTACACCTCCTCCTGGGAGACCTCCTACAACCAGGTAAGGGGCGGCCGGTGCTGCCGGGCGGGCTCGCCGGGCTCCTGCGGGGAGGCGAAGGTGGTGCCGGGGTGTGCAGGAAGGGTTTGTGTTCAGCGTGCGTGGGGGGAACCAGCCGAGGAAAGAAATGAGGGGGAAAAAAGCCTTTTTCCTTTTTTTTTTTTTCCCCCTCGTGTGCCTTTCGCCCCGTTTCCCTCCGCCCCTCCTGTAAGGAAGAGGAGCGGGAGGAGGGCCGGGAGCGGGAGCCGCGGTGCCCGGAGAGCTGTGCGTTTACCCGGGAGCAACTCGGGGCACGACGCCGCAACTCCAGCGGGGCGTCCCTGAGCTTCCCCCTCGGCTGCGCCCGCCGCCCTCCTCCGCGCACGGAGCGCTGCCGGGGCGGGGAGGGGGGGGGGCAGCCATGGTGCGAGAGGGACCCCCCCATCCCCATGTGTTCCCCTCACATAAATGGCCGCAGACGCTTTCAACCTCGCAGTTTCGGTGGGAAGAGTTCGGCTTTACCAGTCACTCCTCCCTCTTCAGCCCCACACTCACTCTTCCTCCCCCCTCCCCCCCCCAAATCGCCCCCCCACCTCCATCCTTCGCGTACTTAACTTTGATGACTGTGCAATGCGGAGCGCAGCCGGGTACCGCCGGCCCAGCTGGTGCCTCCTTCCCGCCCGCCCCGCCGCTCCGGGGGTGGCCGGCGGTGTGGTGAGGGGTGAGCTGCGGGGGGAGAGCACAGACCAGAAATTGCGCCTCGGAGGTAGAGAGCTATTCCGGGAGCCTCCGAAACGCCTTTAATTAAATAACCGTTGTAGTCTGCTGCCCCCGCTGCTTGTTTGGTGGAAGGCTACAAGGCAACTGTGGCTTATAAACTACCTCGCCGTGCGCGGGTGCGGGCGGGAGGGGGGTTCTGGGGCCTGACGTGACGGGAAAAGTTGGGCAGCGGGTGGGAGCGGGCTGCGGGGCGGGCGGCACCGCCGGGGTGCGGGGGCGGGCGAGCTGCCGGCGGCCCCCGAGGCGGCGGGAGGCTCCTGGTGGTGATGATGGTGGTGGTCGTGGTGGGGTGTTGCCTCTCCGTTCTCTCAGCCCGCTGAACTCATGGAGAACCGCGCAGCCCCCTGGTTTCCAGGAGACTGAAATCCCCCAAACCAGCAGTTGCCAGTTTAAGGTTTACACCGCGCAGGGAGGGGGAGAGAAACCGGGCGCCGCTGCTGCCCGGCCTCCGGGAGTTCGTAGCGCGGAGCGGGCCGCCCCCCCGCCTGGCAGCCCCCAGCTCGGGGCGACTGGCGGAGTTGGGGGGCCGGGCCGTCGCGGTGGGGCCCTGACAACCGCGTCCTCCCTCAAAGCGTAGGAATAAACACCCATCTCCGGTGTCCCGGCTACCAGCGGGCCCGTCTCGGAAGGCTGGGTCTTTACCTAGCCGCGTTTGCCGCCCCATTGCCGGGGGGAGCCGTCCTTGGCAGGGAATGAGCCACGCATGCTTTCGCTGAGGAGAAGTGGGGGTGGGGGGTGTCGTGTGGGGAACAGGCACGTATCAGACCCAGAGCCACCGCCGAACTGCGGTCTCCCGACCGCGCCGGAGCACACACCACCCCCTCCTCGCCGAAGCCGTCGGGTGTCGCCGCGCCTGGGTGACAGGGACGGGCAGGGCGGCCGGTCCGGGGCGGGGGGGGTGTCTGCCCGAGTTGCTGCTGCTGGTGTTCAGCAGCACGGCGGGTCCGGCCACCCCGGGGAGGGGGGCTGCGGCGTAAGTTTGGTCGGCGGTTACCGGGAGCGGTGGCTTGTGGCGGCCGGTGGCCCGGGGCCGGCGCTGGTGTGTGTTTCCGTGCGCATCCCGGTGCACCCCCGGTGCCGGTGTGTCTGTAGGAGCGGAGAACGTGCACTGTCACCCTGCTAAACACGAGTCCACGCAAGTAACTGAAATACAAGCAGGGCTCATGCCTGGTATTAAAGGTAGGCAGTCATAGGAGGACTCCTTTGAAAGCACCAGCGGAGGAAAATGGTTAGGAACGCCGGCAATAAAATCAGGTTTAAACCAGTTCCTTTATCTAAAGTTAGTTTCATTCTGTAGCGAAACAGTTCGGCGTCGTGAAATGGTGGGTTCCCTTCACATTTCTCTTCAGAGGAGCGAGCCCGTGTCACAATGGAGGCAGGAAGAATTAGTGACAAATCCAGAGTTGATCCATTCTAAATACCGATGTTGAACCGTATCTAAGGGGAAACGGTGGAGATAATTCGGGATGCAGGAGGTCTATTTATAGACAGACTATATAAACTCTAGGATATATACACAAAGTTGAATTAAATATGCATGATTAGGAAAGGAGTTTAGAAGGAGAAGGTGTAATCATTATATAGTGTTACAACAGGAACAGATGAGCTTGCAAGACTTTCCAGGGTGAAGATGAGAAGAATTTTTAAGTTACATATTCTTTCTGCTGCTCAAGGCTCCTTGCTATTTTCATCTTTTGCGTATTACGTTAGCATTTACATCAGTCAAATTCACCGGCTGAGGATTAGCGGAAGATGTTAGTCTGAATATGAAATCAAAATGAATATGGGATTTTGCTGCAAATAGATTTTTCTTACAAGTTTTAACACTTAAAAAGGCAGGGCTGGCTCAAATTTGACAGTCAGCCATGTTCATGTTTGTTTGTTTTCACCTGAATTGCATCCAAAAAAAAAAAAGCTTACAAACCATTTCTTCTTGCTAAATATAGCAACATCGCTGAAATAGAATTTGTTTTGTATACTCTGTTTAAAACAAACTAAAACAAAGTGCTGAGATGAGAAGATGGGTTGACTACTGGAAAAATAGGTTTTTATTCCTAGATCAATATGATGCACTCTCAACATCTAGTACGAGGTAAAAGGATCCCTTGTATAATATCGATAGCGGTTCAGCCATAGCTTACTAAAAAGAGTCTTTTTCCTGGCATCTCAAGACTTTAATGAGAGTATAAGTAATCAAAATAAGACTTAATAATGGAACCAGTCAGGTTAAAGAGAACGGTGATTTCTTCTAGAAGCATAATATACTGTCTGACAGTTTTGAAAGCAGAGATAGGACATTTGCTTTATAATTCAGGGAGGCTGAGAGATGCATTTCAACTTTTATATTTTTGATGCGTTATTGCAGTTCTTTTTTAAGCACCAGATTATATGCGTGATTTGTTGGTAATATTCTTGGAAGGAACTTTTTTCATTGCATATTAAATTCCAAAGTACATCACAGAAAAGCTTGTATCGGGGAAAAATTATGTCTAGAAACTTTATGAAGTCTGTTTTGAATCTATTTCCAGAAAATAAGGCTCTATAATAGTTACAAATAAGTCTTGGCATTACTAAGGAGAAGTCCAAAAAGATTGACTATTCTCCTGAAGTTTGCTGTCTTTTTTTACAGTTATTTTAGTACAGGGACTTAACCATTATGCTAAATTCTAGACTAGACAAACCTGTAGACTTAAATCCTGAGAACTATGAATTGTGGTTGCATAAATGTACCTGCGTTGTCTTGCCAATGTGTGTAAACCTGAGGCGAAGGAATATCCAGCAGATTTCCCGTTGATTCATTCTGTGATCTGCATTTTTAGACCGTCAATAAACATTCTAGTTCTTTATTTTGTGAAAACGTGTTCGCTGGAGACTTCTTGAGTATAACTTCTGGCTTACTGAAATTCTTTTTACATCTGTTTCTTAATTAGTAGTCAGGAGGAAAGAACAGTTATTTCGAAGTACTGCAAAGGGGGTATTCAGCCTTGCAAGAGCAGTAATATTCTTGGGCATAACCTGTCCATGCTGAACTGGCAGCATTATTTGTATTAATTATTTTTCACTCTCCAGTCCAGAGCTGGATACGTTGTTGTGTTACTAATCTATATGGTTGGGAAGTGCTTGAAAATAATTTGAAATGTAGTTCATGAATGGAATCCTATGACTAAGGCATAAATCTGGATACTTATTTTAATTCGACCTCAAGAAAATCCCTGCAGTATGGAAGTAAAAAGAGAGTGTGGTGCCTGATTATTGCCGTTATTTCAGAGATTTTTCCCGGCAGCGCTCAGCTGAGGGCTTGTTACCTGGCACCATCTCTTTGTCCTGTGTTTTCAAACATGTCAGTGCTTTATACAACACACTTTCACAGAATGTATTCTGTGGGTATAAGTACCTTGGTGAAAGATCAAGCTAAGAGCCAGCTTTGTGGCTTGGCTCATTGTCTTTACGTATGGAGGGATAAAAGTACCCCAATGCAGTTAGAGCTTTCTGCTGGTATTTTTGGTGTGCTGGACTGCACGTAGTTTACTGCTTTTATGCATTTTCTTCTTTTAACTAGAGTAAGTCCAATGGCCATTTCTATTTTGATCTGTAGTGAGACTTTTTGACTTATTTTTGTTCCTGTGGTCTTTGGAGATTTTTTTTTCTTTTTTGGTTGGCTTTTTTGTTTTGTTTTGTTTGGATAGTAGAACTTGGAGTCAGTGCAGGTTTGGAAATATGTTAGATGAGTTTGTGTTGATGCACATGCATAGCATATACTAAGTATGTATGTGTATGAGGATGTTGAGTGAGGGATACTGTATCAATCTGCACAAGATTGGGCAGTGTATTTTTATGATTTTTGTAGACCTTTTTATTTAACAGAAAAAGACTCCGTTGATAGTTGTACATTGTTTGGCCATGAAAACCAATGGAAGAAAACCGTCATTCAACTTCAGTTATATTTTAGCAAACCCTGTAACATGTCTGCAAATTAAAAGGACACTGTCAAAACTAAATTATTTAAGAAAAAGCAGCAATCTTGGTTTAGTATTAACAGAAAAGACTTGGTAATTAAAGAGTAATTAAAGGTAATTAAAGACTTGGTAAAAAAAATTAACTTAAATCCCGGATTGGAAATTTTCCTGACTTTTCTATATCCAAGGGGTGTTGTATGCTGGTGCACAAAGCTGGGAAAATGGAACACTGTAAAAATGAAAGTGAAACTGAAGAGACCTATTTTCTTGGCAAAAGATAATAGGATAATGAGGAAGTTGTGGTTGAATAAAACAGGTAATAGACTTTTTAAAAAGATGATGTTAAATGTGATTCTCTTGCTTTCGGAGGTTAATGCCTTAGTTGGTCATTCAGTACAGTAACTTTGAAAAGTTTCAGTTGTCAGTGCCATTGCACAGCATTTACAGGGTAGATTTCAAAACATATTTTCTCTCTGTTTCCTGTGTTGTTACTGTGGTTGTTGTTTAATAAACCTATCCACAGTCTGGATGAAAAACCAGTGTATTCTGATGGCAGTCTCATCTGGCAAAAAAAGCAGAGTTTTAAACTGGGTACAAATCATTTTCTGATGCCCCAGAGCAAAACAGCTAAATAGTGGTACAGTAGAGCACAACAAAGTGAGTTTAAAGCACATGCAGAAAAATGGGCAAGATGTTATTTTCGTGTCTTAGTTTAGAAGAAAAGCTGATGTGCAAATTGTAAATAACAGTTATGGCTGTGATGAACTAATGCATTTTAGTGCTTTACACATAAGACGGGACTTTCAAAAATACAGTTGTCTTCTGGAGAAAATGTCAGTAGTTCTAGCAATGTGTTCTGTAGGAAGAGGGCAGGGAGTTCTTAGCTGGTCAAATGTTCGTGTGGTCTAAGCAGAAATGTAAAAATGCAGGGTTTGCATTGGAATGAGAATGGGGTCATCCACCCTTTGTACTCATCATCAGGGAAGCAGAACCTTCTTCCAGAGAGACCATAGGAAATCAATGAGTACACTTTGCTAGTGTAGAGATAAATGTGTACTGCAGAAGGGTATTAAATATAAAAGGGCAGCAGTAAAATGATTTACTACTTGAAGCAGTGGAACTTTCTTCTGGTCACCTAAAAGGCAATTTTCAATTTTTGATAACATAATTGTATTTTTTTTTTAATACCAATAACTGAAAAAAGCTGGCAAATCAACTATTTTACAGGGATTTGAGGTATATAATGTAAGCTAGGAGAGGCTTGTTTACAAATGGCAGCTTATTTGCAAATATGTACATGTTTTTGAAGATATTATCTGGCACTTATCATTTAGATTATAATCATCTGATCTGACTTATCAAAAGTTAATGTGGGTTTTTTTAATGTCTTTTCCTGAGGCAGTGTGGATGCTTGCGATCCAGTTTGTCTCGCCATGACCAGAAGGTATCACTGAGGGATACCAGCACAACGGATGCACATAGGAGAGAACCTGACGTACATCTAGGTGTAGAGGTTTAATGAAATGTGGAAGAGCAGGTGCACAGTCCTAATGTGTCGGGGTTGTTTTTTTTTTTTATTTCCTCTGATGTGTCTGTTTGCTGTGTGAGCAAATCTCCTTGTACATTTAAACCCCATAGGACTGTAAAATTGCTAAAAAGGATGGAAGCCAGATACATCTAAAATGTTTTTTGTCTGAGACTCTGTGTTCTCTACAAGTGGCCATTGAAATTCCGCCTCTGCTAAGTAGCTGTGTGTTACTGTCTCTACTCCAAAGGTAAAATTAAGGTGAAGAGAGATTAATAGCGGAGTGACCCTTGCTCTGGATATGGCACTTGTGACACTGCGGTCCTAATTTTGGAAGGAAAAATTGGTCACTCTTGGTTCCATATGAACTCAGTGGGACCTGAAATGACAAGAGGTGTGTCTACACTGTCTCTTTTCTTGGGAGCAGGAGTGCGCTGCATTCGTCCTCGCTTGGCTGTGCTTTAGTTAGTGATGTAGGTTGGTCTTGTTGCAAACGAACGGAGCTCCTTTTGGATAGAAATGACCTGGGAGATGTGTTCCAGGAGTACCCCTTGTGCATTTGGGCTACAAATTGACATTCAACTAATGAGATGAGACCAGAGCTAGGATGAAGTTCAATAATGAAACCAATCGCGCCCTGAAGCATATAGTGTAGATGCCAGATCCTAAGCACCAGCTCTCTGCCTCTTCCAGTATTCCATTTCTGTGTCACTTGTCCACCTTGTAGGGAGCGCGTGAAAGCCCACGTCTGGGGAGCTGGTTGGAGACCTGTGGGTAGAACAATCACCTGACACACATCCTGATGCTGCAATCATAAAACCATTATTCTTCCCCTCAAAAAGGGGTAGTTTGTGTTGGCGTGAATATAAAAGGTTCATTTGATCCCTTCTAATATAACACATGAGCGAGCAAGAGGCACTGGTACTTTGGCTCACAAAAGCCCTCCACGTTTTTAACCCATTTTATTATTTGCAAGAGCAATTTAGTTCCTAATGTTAACAATGAGTGATTATGATTCTGTACTTCCGTTTACAGCATAAATTAGCATTTTGTTTTCCATTACAGCTTTTGAATGAGGAATTATAATGTATAATTTGCTGCAAATAGATGTTATCATCTCTTTGGATGTGAACAACCACATAAACTTGAGCAAATGATAAAAATGGAATCAATTACTTCTCAAATGGAAGTAGTTTACAAACCTTCACATACAAAACGGCAATAGTAGCTGGTTATTGTAACAAATAATTAGTTTTTTTTTTAAAACAACATTTATTGAATTCCATTGACAATTTAGTAATTGTTTATAGAATATTTAACCATCCCTCTCACAAAATACATGCCTCATAATATATGCATTTTTTAAACTGCAGATTGACTCTGTAGTCCTTGTGTGAAGCTTTACTCATGTATATTCACCTGTACAAATGTTCCAGAAGGGGAGCACTGAGCCACAAATCACACTGATGAGGGTGGTGATTAGAGATCTTCACAGCATTCTGGAATTAGTAGATCAAGATTGAAATTGTAGAGGAGAGAAGAATGAAGAGTATGTATTGTAGGCTGTATCCAAAGCCTGCTGAAGGTGATGTGAATTTTTCTGTCACTTTTAAACTTACTATCTAGGTCCTGGTTATTAGAAGGATAAAGAAGAGGAAGATACATTGTTATAGTTGCTTGAATGAGTGAATGCTGTAAGCCTCTACTGGAGGGGAAGGTAGTATCTTATGCTTTAATGAGTTTACTAGTTTGAATTTCACATAACAAGTTTTCACTGTCAGTTGCTGCGATATGTTTCTGTATTATACAGAGTTATTCATGCTTGGAAAAATATCAGTCCACAGCCAGAAAGAATGTGAGAAACAGTCCAGAATCCCACTCATTCTCTGTCTCTTGCAGAGACTTGCTTTATGTCACTAAAGGACATAATCCAAGCATCATTTCCAACCCCTTCCTTTCAGAAAGGCTGTCTACATTCTGATGACTTTCTACATGCTGGTTTGCATCTATGTTTATTTCTGATACTCTAAAGCTCTGACCATAAAGCCACCACCTACGTCACCTCCCGTCAACATGAATTCACCAGCCTTTTTCTTATAGTCTTCCCTGGTAACCCCATTGCATTCATCCATGCTGTGTGCAATATAAGACCCTATTGAACATCCTGTCTTGATTGCCCACACCTTCTGTCTTACCCTTACTTAAAAAAACCAGATCAAAGTCCTTACTTTGCCTTATTTATTGCTTTAGGTTCAGACTTCTTGTTGTCCTTTTAAAGCCTTTGCATAATTTAGCTTTTCCCTGTTTACTGTTACCGCCGGTTTTCAGATAATTTTTTTTCTTGAGACAGATAGCACAATGTGCCCTGATGTATGTGCTAAACTTTGACTTTTTATTCATGATGCTTCTTACTATATCTGTCTGCTACTTCTATATGCTCATAGTTTGCTTAGGCCTTGATCCAGCAGACCACTTAATTCCTCAACTGTAAACACTTGAAGTCAAGAGAACTGCCTACAGGTTTAAAATGAGTGTGTGTTGTGTTGGATTGGGGCCTTTGACAGCTATATCTTAAGGACAGAGAACTTCCTTCTTGTTCGTCAAGTACTTGCCATACTTCCAGTACATTAGAAGTATTAACGGTAATTATGGCAGTGGGAGCAAGAAAGCAATGAGGAGATCAAGGAAACCTGGTAGTGTTTACAACATTGTTTGCTGGCAGTTCAGTCTCTTTATTTGTTAAATGGATTTGCAAATAAAAGGTGATTCCTCTTCCTCTCCCAAGCAAAAAGCCTTGTGATGAAATGAATAGGTAGTTCATTAAAATGCAAAATTATGTGCAGTGACAGAAAGCCATGCGTGAAAGATACTTAAGGACAGGAAACTCCTTTTGGTTCCTAAGCAAGGTTTAAAAAAAAAAATAAAAAAGAAAAAAAAAAGATGGCTGACAACATGTAAAGGTAAAAAAAAAAAGATTCTAAGTAGAACACACACACACTTAAATATTTAAGCCATGCGAAACAATGAGTAAATGAACTACTGACCAAATGAATTAACAAAACAAGAGTATGGTTGCACTTCTAGCCTTCTTTGTTTTCATCCAAAAGACTGTTAATTGCTGGAGGATTAAAATATTTCATATTCAAGTATAGAAAGTGATAACTGTGCAGAAGCTTGGATGCTCCAGCTATACAAGAAACAGTGAAAGGAGTACTTTCCTCTTTGTGTGATGTCAAAGCCAAAAGAAGGGGGGGGGGAAGAGAGGGTTGTGGCTCTTTGATGTCACTTTCAGAATAAAAATAATGCTGTAAAAGAAATAGCACAATCTTTTTCTATTTATCTAAGTCTTTTTTTTTTTTTCTAAAGAGTTAGGGCAGCATTGTTAATTGATTTTTCTGACACTCATAATAACAGCTGTGTTAAAAATAATTTGCAAAGGTTTGGTGTTTTTTTTTTTCTTCCAGAAGCTGAGCCCTGCAGAATCTGTTGTAGAAAAGTGGGTAGAGAGTGGATTATTGTGCATCACTGTTCCCACATAATTATAATCTGCTTGATTGGTAAAATGCATGTTGTACTTTTGCATTGTCCGTTCTCAACCAGTGGTGTCTTTCCAATAAGATTTGCTGGTTTAGTAGTAGTAGCATCAGGATATCTCATGCCCTTTCAGTATAAATAAAGGTTGTCCTAACAGCTGCTCAGATTGTGCTGGCATAGTAGCTGGCTTTGCTGGAGTGCCAGTTTTTGGCGAGAATATTTTAACACACTGAAGCTTTTCTCTGGTTACCAATGGTTGAATCATTTCCAGCTGTGAAAACAGATGTGTGGCTTTTTTGGGAAGTAAAGTTAATTAGGGGAGGTTTATGAATTGATCCTTTTTTTTTTTTTTCTTTTAATGTGGGGTTAGAGGATGCCTTTAGAAAAGAAATAGTTTTCTATGAGCATGAAGCTGGACAGATTATGAACGCACACAGCATTATAAGGAAAATTTTGGCCTACCCATGACAAAAAGAGCCTGCCCATTGCCTCGTTACCTCCTAAAACCATGTTAAAAATGAAAAGAAGGAATACTTACTGTTTAAATTGATAACTAATAAAGTTGAGACAAAACTGGCAAATAACAGGGACTAGTTTATCTTAGTGCATATTCTGTATTAATATTGCTGTTTGGCCATTTTGTAAGGCAGCTCACAGTCTTTTCAAATATGTACAGGCCAACGCTTCACACACATCTCATTAAATTTTTTGTTTTCTTCATCTTTGGCTTTTGTCTTTGAAAGGAATTCTCTAGGTGAAAACTGTGGAAAATATTTGCCGTGTTTCAGACATGCTTTTCCCTTTTGTGTTTAGCATAGTGATTTGTACCTTTAACATTGACGTCTGCCTGTTTTTAAGTCTGCTGGTAGGCACAACGCCGTTATTACGGAAAAGGGAACTTTTTGGGTGAATAAACTCTTAGTTTTGTGATTTCTTTTTTTACTCTTTTTATTCTTGGTTGTTACATAAATTAAATGTTGAAGGATGGAAAAAAACTTCACAGCAGCAGCTTGTTTAATTGTTATTACTCTTGTTGCAAATAAGTATCATATGAAATGGAAAGCTGTTAGAGCATCCTGAAACAAGGATGATGTTCCTTGTGCGTGTTGTGCTTACTCCAGGGCTGCACACTGTATTGCATGCTAAAACCCCAGATGTACAGAAGTGTCTCTAGAATTATCACTAAACCTTCATGTCTAAATGAATGATAAACTCACTGAGTGGCATTCAACTTTAATAAGACTACTACAACTCTAAGCTAGCAATGCAAACAGAAAAAAGATTGTTTATGTGTGTATTTTGCATTTTTTTTTTCCCTAGGGTAAAAAATGAGTACTTGGAAATATAATGGAGACTATTATTAAAAAAAAAAACAAAACCACACAAACAAACCTACTTGTGGAGATCACAAACATACCTATCTGTGAAACCACTGAACTTTTCTTCTCCTATGAGTAGATTGAACTCTCCTGTCAACTGTAGGACGTTCGGTGTTTTGGATGAATTCCCTCTTAGAGAGTCTGGATGAAAAGCTTTGCGTGTTTGGAAGAATATGTTGCCTATCTGGGATTTGCAGAGAATAAGGAGATGCTGTACTTCTCCCTTTGTAAAAGCATAGGAAGCTGGCAGTTGTTTTAGGTGTTTTCTGGAAGGGGCATTGCCCGTTACTTAAGCAGAACAACTGTCTGTCTTTGGATTAGTAGTTGCCCAGGATAAGGAGTGGATGCGGCAGTGCTACCGGCAGTGCATGTTTCTAAGGCACCATGTTAGCTTCCTATTTTTGGATATAATTTTCAGATATTAACTGCATGAACTGTTTTTTGCCCCAGTTGTATGCCTCAAGCTAGGGTTTTGTGGGTTTTTTTTGGGTTTTTTTTGTTTTTTTTTAAAGCAGATAACAGTAAATGTAATTTTACTGTCTTCAGGAATGTTATTAGATTAAAAAATACTGCAAAATTTCATATTATGATGTATAATTAAATCTCATCACCAGGGAAGGCAGTATGAAGTGTAGATCTGTAGTGTTGCTTTTTTTTTTAATAGATTTGCTTGTTTGTGGTTTGGTTTTTTTTTTAGTGAAGAGTTATTAAGTATAAGACAAAAAACAAATAAGAGAATAAAAGGGCTCGCATATTGAGAAATATTTTATAAAAATATTAATTCTTTTGTAGTTTAGAAGATGTAAAGCAAAGTGGCAGCAAGTCGGAGCTGTATTTGATTAGAAATCAAAAGGTTATTAATAGTGCTGATTACTTCAGCTTAGTTATGTCTGCTCTAGTATTACTCTTATTTGTTTGCAACACTAATCAAGCTCACTGTAAGCCCTTATCTTTGACCAGCCAGAAGAAATCATAAAAGGAAATAATTGTTTATTGAGAAAGACTTTGATAACAGCATGACTCTTGGTGTGGGAGACGTGGAGATAACACTGTCTGAATGAAATGATATAACCGAGGTAGCTAAGGTGATAAATTCTTTAGTTGTCTTGTCCTCAGCAATAAAATATACAGCAAATTAAAGATGCCTTTTCAAGAATCGTCTTAAGAACTGATGGTATTTGTAATTTGCATGTTTCATATTTGCATGTGTAGAGGAAAGGGAAGAGATTTGATGTTGAGAATAATGCGATTTTGTAAAGCCACAGATTTACTCGCAGAGTTTGACCAGGTGATTCAGCCATTACTTATTTTCCGGTTATCTCTCTGTTGAATTGAAAACTGTGGTTAGTGTTTGACTTCTATTTGACCAAAATGTTTTCCAAAATTTAAGTATTTATCTGAAGGAAAGCATCAATTACTTAGTAAAGCTTTTGGTACTTACTGTGCTGGTTAATCATTCTCATTGTTTGCTTTCTTTAGAAAGCCCTGTTTTTCATTAGAGTTGTTCAGAATTAATTTTCTAGGCAGAGGTTCTCCTTATGATTTGACCTGGTAGGTTGGGAAGCCCTTCAGTATCTTTATGTATCTCTCTCTGAAAAATACTTGTTACTCAAGACACCGCTGTGTCTTCTTTTTGTTAAGCTAATCAGAGTGACCTCTTTAAGACTCTTACTGGAGGACATTCTCTGCAGACTCCAAGTACATTTGCATAACTTTTCTGTTTTCCTTCCAATTTTTTGATTTCCCTTTAGGAAAATCAGAAGCCAGAAGCATGAGACGGTATTTCAGTGTTGGTCTCTCCAATGCTGTCGGTACTACAGAGAAGAATTCACTTACCTGCTTCTCTTCACTACATTGAAGGTTCAAATTAATTCTTTCTGCTGCAGTATCGCAATGAGACTTCACGTTGAGTAACTTGTGCGCTTCAATACTTGCTGTCTTTACTGAGTCATGATTTTCCAGGATATAGTCTACCGTTCTGTACATACTTTATGTTTTCTGTTCATTGGTCTGCACCTTAGTACTTTGTTTTATCCAAACAGACTTTGTTAAATGAGCCTCTTTTCATCTTTATGACTTTTTGCCAATCTTATTTCTGTCTACTAATTTTATCATCATTTTATCTGATGAAATATTGATCAGTGCAAAGCCTGGCACCAATCTCTGCCGAAACCCAGGAGAAACATCTATGCTAATTTCTCATTGTATTTTGTAATATCTCTCCTAGCCCCCTTTTAAGGCACTTAATATACTCTTATATAGTATCTTCTTAATTTTTGAATCTGAAAGTCATGCTGTAATAAATCAGCTGCTTTGTACAAAATCTTCTACAGATGGATGATTACTGAGCAAGTGGTGTCATCAAATATTTGAGTTAAAATTACTGGATATTTTTAGTGATGAGATGCCAGTCGTCTGGTTGAGTTATACATGTATGTAGCAATATGTTACTTAGTATGCCTTTCCTGGGAGGAGCAGGAACTTCCACATTCATAGCGTGTAAATGAGCATTTTTTAGTAACTCTGGATGTGTAGAGACTGTACCTGAGTTTTCACATGGCTACACTTGCAGTGCCTGCACCAGAGACATTAATAAAAGCATCATGTGGGAGCAAGACTTTATGCATGATGCATAATATTAGTGTGTCCCTGTGCCAGCATGTTGTGTGTGCCCTGGAGAGCTTTAAAATACTTCTATCTTTTTCTAGATAGGACTCGAATAACTAGAAATGTACTCAGAACTGGTCAAGGCAGGGGAAGCTCTCCCATCCTGCCACAAAATAAAGCTTTAGGATATTCTTTGCTCCTTAGTTTAATGCAAAAAGAAAAAACAAAACAAATATACTAATTCCTGATTCAATTCCGCAGAAGTCAGTTTGTGTCTGCGCTGAATTTATTACGGTGTATCTGAAAATGAACTGGATGTGTTACTTCTCTGATACTCTATAGTTTGTTCTCTTTAAACTCCTTCAGCCAGGACTGCTTCTGAAAGCTGGCCCTGGTTGGTCCTGTCTCCCATCTTGTCTCCTGCATCAGTGACGGCCCATAGTGGTTTCAGTGGGGTGTAAGTCCACAGTCAGATGTGCTAAGGAAGTTACCGTGACAGTTGCTCACCTTTACTGCCCCGTTGTGTTAGTGTGGCCTTCGTGACGGAAGGTCCTCCATCCAAATTTGCAAGCTGAACTGCACACGCAATTCCTCCCTAACCTTTCCCTTTCCAAATGACCTAAATTCATATAAACATGGAAAAAAAATTCCGCTCTTGCGAGTCTTAACAACCACAAGCACACCTGCCTTTGTTTTGAACTTGCGTACAGCACAGTGCTGATGCCCTGTCGTGCTGGGCGATCACCGGGAAGTGATGGTGAGCAGCTAGAGGTGTGGAGGGGTGGGAGCCCGGGTCAGCTGCAGCCTCAAGGGACTAACTGAATTCAGCCTATTTTTGCTGGAAAAGCACTAAATAGGTAGAAGGGTACTAAGTAAGTACGAATTAAGTGCCTTTTCTAGGAAAGATTCAAGGTGAAAACAGCGGGAGCTTCTCGTTTTCAGTAGGTCTGGATTTTTCCTCATTGAAGAGCTATAGGTAAATGAATGCGCTTTTCTGTAGGTGTGTATCGAAAATGTGATTTTTATTTTTTTTCCTCCCATGCCCCTTCAAGGAAGTAATGATTCTGAGTGTCCAGGTTGTTGAAGGCTCGGCTTCAGACATCTTAAGAAGGCCTGACTTACCAGCGGCTAATTGTTTAGCATTTACTGAATTTTTGGGCTTTTTGAGCAACCGAATCTTAAACAAGAAGAATCAATGTCTCTTGACATGCGTGTCTCTAGTGTTTAATGCGTGAAGACAGCTTTCAGCCACATCGCAGGGAGAGCTGTGTGGAAACCTTGCTAGGCTGGATTATGCAGGGAATTACCAGTAGTCACAGAAATTGATGAGTGTAACTGATGTCTCTCTCTCTTTAATAATGTATTCTTATGATGTTTGTCAATCACAGGCAGGACTTTGAAGGCCTGCTGTATAAGTTTTTTTTAAAATCAGCCTAGCATGCTCAGTCTTCCCTGTAGTTCCATGGTGCTGGGCTCTGAACTTCATGCAGGCTCTTCAGCCTTAACGCCCATGTGTTCCCCTAGAAAATAAGATTTGATGACGTGTATTTTGCTTGCAGATTTTTATAAGCTGAAACTGAAGACGGGAACAGGCCTGTCCTGATATCTGTGCCAAACTTCTGTGAGATAAAACACAGCCTGAAATAATTCACCGAGAGTTTTGATTTGGCAGTGATGACTCTATTTAGAGCTGAGTCCAGGGGACCTGGGGGTAACATTTGTCAAAGGTGCTGAGTCTTATTTTCTGAAGGCACATGGGTGTGAGAAGCAAGGTGCCTTTCAGTAAGACTTTAAGTGAGCTCTCTGAAAATATGTAGTGCTGTGTAGGAACATTTAAGGTAGTTTAAAATGAATTAGCTCAGATAACCAAGGCAGCAGAGCTAGGTGGCACTTCAGTCTTCTAGTGGATTAGTTACTATAGGTAGGGAAGCGTGTCGGTAAATCTTCATTTTGTCTGCTATCCAGATGGAAGGCTACATTGGATATCTCTGTTCAGCATTGCACTTCCTATATAGTCTATGTGTACTTTTAAACTGATGTAGGTAGCAACTGAACATGAAATGAGAGGGATTCTGAAAATTTTATTCTTAGGAGAAGACTCAAGAAATCTCTGTCCAGACAGACTTAAAAGATGATACCTGAAGTTCAGGTTGAAAAGTTTAGGACTTGCATTACCTGAAGGGAAGAGGTTTGTTCACAGGTGTGGGGTTTATGTTTTGGTTTTTTGTGTGTCTAACTTAAAACCAAAATAAAAGTACACATTGAAATGCCTTTTTTAATATTAATTTAGATGTATTTGTCTGAAAACCCTAAATACTCTATTGCCAAGCAGTAAAATTTCCATCCACATAACGTTTTCTGAAATAAGTTTTATATATGTGCCTTAATTAAATTCCTAATGTAAGAGGTGTGTGAAAGAGGTGTGTTTCACTTTTATAGTGAAAGTACTGGTTTCCAATGAACAAAAAAGACTACTATGAAACAAAAGAGGTATGCATCATAAAAGCATGTAACTCAAAGTTAACTTAGAGTGTTGCAAAACACATTTAAAAGCGAGACGTGTATAGCCAGTTGTGTGGCAGGAGAGAGTGTGCAGAAATTTCCATTTTTCACAAAGGAAATTCTAATGAAAGTTTTAAGCATTGTCCCACTGTTCCTGTACTTAATGTTCTCCCCAGCATCTTCCTGTTAAGGAGTAGCACGATGCGTGGCATTTAGTATATGTTTAGTCTCTCTTTTGTTTTTGAACAGATCTTCTTCAACTGGTAGCAGCTTTAAGAATTATGTGAGTAGAATTGTAGCAATAAAAGCAAACGAGAGAAGACAATGTAATGATGCTTTATACTTATATATCAGTTTTCTTTCATTTGGAAGCTCAAGGGCTATTGCTTTTGGTTGCCAAATGTTAGGCTGATTGCTTTCAAGGTGAAGCTGTACTATGCTGCTTTGAACTGATACTGCATGATTAAGGTAATAAGTAAGTGCCACTTAATTGGAACAGGCCTGATCAGAAGACATTCCAGGTAACTGATTTAAGCCAAACAATACTTAATTGCAATGACTGTTGCTTAATGGGGATGGTAATTATGTGCATTGGGGATACCTTCAAATGATTCATTGGTGGTTGGGTCTTTTGTGTCTCACTCACTGTTGGCTCTTTTTCCTGTTATTCAAAACAGCTTTCAGTGTCTTCATAAATAGCCATGATTCATTCAGAAAGCGAACAAACCGTTGCCGATGGTTGACTTTTAATAGTTCAGTGCCAGAGCTTTAAAATCAGCTTGCTTAAAATCATGATGCGTCTAGTGATTTTTGAGGGCCTTTTAATTTGCGTTCAGGATTTTGAACCATTTGGTTTGCGTTTTCACTTTTCTATGCCATCAGGAATGTTAGAAATAAAAGACAAGTCACATAATTTCTTGGCTTCTGGATCAGGATAGGCTCTAGCATCATGAGACTTACTAAATAGAAGTTGATATGTTCTCTTTGCCCTTGGCAAATCATTGACTTGGTTTAGTTGTGTCAGATTTTCGTCACCAGGATTGCCTGTTTTCTTCTGCATGAATCCACCTGATCTGTTACAAAGTACACTTTACAACTGAGGAATGCCCCTTTGTAGTTCCAACTGGCTAAAGGTAAAACTGGATCCTTTTCCTGCTTTTTCTCAAACTTTGGCCTGCAAATGCATGTTTGCACTTTCATAATTTAGCCTTGCTCCTCCTACCTTCTCTGCTGCTTTATCATATCATCAGTATGGGACGCTGATGTTTTCAGCTTCAGTTGCTTTATGTCTGTCCACTTTTTCCATACAGATTTTCACACTTTTACACTGTGTCTTTTGGGGCAGACCCCCTTTTAAATAGGTGTATATATCAAGTATTGTGGAGAGATGTAGAGTTTTCTGAGTTAACCTGGCAGACAAGAATTTGCTCCTGATGCTAATGTTACAGTTTGTTTTTAATTGTAGAAATCTCATGCTTCCACATTTTTCAGTTTTCTATCTTATTTACAGAGTGAACATGTTGGATTAAGATAAGTAAATGTGTTCTAGGTTAAAAGACGTAGAATCTTTCAGTTTATTATTTCTCGAATAACTAGTGCTTTTACGTCCTTTTCCCCCCCTCTTATTACATCTAGTACTTGACATGTGGGTAGATTTTGACAATGGCTCCTGCAAGAAGTGATTTTCAGTGACAGTAACATGCTTAAGACATTTTCATTATTTAAAAACCAGACGTGTTTCTCTGTCAGCAAATCCACTGCAAATGTGAAAGCAGGACGGTATTTTTATCATGAACCTCAGACCCAGACAATATTACCTTTTTCAAAAATGAAAGGACACTCCAGGGTTTGTAGGATTACACTTCTTCCTGCTCCTCCATTCCTCATTATCTCTTCCCTTTAGGAATATTTAAGAAAGAAATGTAGAGTGACACATACAAAAGGTGGCACAGGAGATTTTCTTGGCAAAACCAGAACTGTGTAGTGCCAAAGTTGTCTGTTGCCTCGAGCCGCAAGTAGTCTACATATTGCATCATATCTCTCCATTTAATTCAATTGAGAATATTTAACCCCATTTAGTTTGTATGAAAAAGTATTAGAAATATGAAGCATTGTCTTTTTCGGATTTTCCATATAGATGTTTATATGGAAGTCGAGAAGCTCTTGGGTATTGTCTAGACTACCTCATTCATTAGCTGGTGGTTCTCAGAAGGGATAGCTAATAACATTTTTTTTTCCTCTGCACCTTTAAAATGTTGGACAGCATTCTCAAAATGTCTCTCAGTTTTGATGCCTTTATAACGCTTCCACCGCGCTGTGGGATTCACTCAAGGGCCTGATTTGCAGTGGGTAGAGATGTGGTACTTCCAGAAATTCTGGGCTTCTTTAAGGTGTCTAAAGGTTGGTTCCATTTACCTGTAGAAATTAAAAATTAAACAAAATTATTTAAAGTACACTTGGAAGCTCACTTATCTCAGTAAATTTGATGCTTTTAAAGCATATTAGTGACATCTAGACCCTTGTTTTGCTAGGCATTGTACTTACTAATATGCTCTGTTTTATGTCAAGGACTTACGTTAAAAAGAAACAAATAAGTAAATTAATAAATAAGAAAATCATGAATCTAACATCACCCATGTAATAGCCAATTATTCTAGTTCTCTGATGTATAAAGAAACACACATTTTCATCACAGCATGACTTACACTTCAGTGCAACATAAATGCAGTTCTTTCATCAGTAATTTCCACATATATATACAAATCTCGAAGTAACAACAATCATAAAACATAGCTGAGTTAAATCTCTTAACCAGTCTATTGAACATACGTACTTTTTTGTAAGTAAATGGTTTTATAGTTTTCCCATTAAATGCTGTACTAAATATTGTTTTTAAGGAGAGCAGTAATGGTAAATATTCTGAATAAAATAGGAGTAATTACAATCAGTAACATTTTTTAAAATAAAAGTCACAAGTATTAGGGAGTTAAAGTAAGATAGTTTGTTTTAAGCTAGCTGAATGAGTAGATAGGTTGTAATGAGTTTCAAATGTGGTGGTTAGGCCAGAGTACAGTTAATGATGATGGAGGTGGCCGACTTCTGCTGAGGACCTACCTCACTGCAGGTACTGAGAATAAGAGTCCCTTCACTTATGGGGGTGTAGTGGGGCTATTTGAATGAAATACTGTGATTTATTTAATTTTTTTTAAGGTTTTTAGACTCTAAATCAAAGTCTGCCCCTTATTGGTTGGAACATCTGTTGAGATGGGAAGTTACCTGGCTCAGCCTGAGGGGTACAGCTTCTTGTGTAAGGACAAAAGAGAGAAGTGACATAAGGATGCCTGCAGTCGCACTAAACTGTGTTACAAGATGAGGTTGCATAGGAAATGCTTTCTTTGTCTAGTTGTCACTTTTTGTAAAGGGTCCTCTTTCCCCTTGCCCAAAAGGAGGGAGCTTCCATCTCCAGCTTCTTATCTTCCTCCTACACCTGGGGATTTGATTACTGAAGTGTCAATGTGGGGGAACGCCGGCAGCTGTGGCTACAGGCCATTGAGGCTGGAGCAGGGGCACTGGTTTGATCACCGTGCTCTATCTCCTGCCTCGTGATGCAGATGAGAGCGCAGAGGGCTTCTCGCTTGCGCCGTTGCTGATACGGTCGTTCTGGGATCTGAAGCCTTTCATTTTTTCATAGCCTTTGTAACCTTTCTCTTTTTTATCCTCCCCTGGCATCCCGCAGTTCAGAAAGGAAGAGTCGGTGCCCAGAGGACCTTGCAGTGTGACTGCTATGTGCACGGCTTGTGTAGTATACTGCAGAGCTAGGAGGTGGAGAAAGAAAGAGTTACCATGATTTGCTCAGTTGAGACCCCTTACTCAGAGGAGAGGTAACTGCATATCTTCATGGCGGGGGTAGTGGGGGAAGAGCAGACAATTTTAACAGGCTTTTTATGTTGGTCTAGCTTGTTTACTGTGGGAATTGTAGCTGAAAAGTCTCTTCTGAAAGCTGTATTACATGAGAGAAGATAAGTGCCCTCATGAAACACAAGTAAGGATGTAAGAAGAGACACGGAGGGCCATGTGGAAAAAAAGGACAAATGGGCCATCTGTAATATTAGAGACACTACTACTAGATGCTGGTAGTGCTTCTAAAGTCGTAAATTGATAATGCTATTAGTGTTAGATGCCAGAACTGCTGCTGTTGTCCAACCGCAGGAGTGATTTTCCCACTGGGAGAGTGAGTCATGCTGTCCCTGTGGAGAGAAGTGTATTAAAAACATGGAAACCAGTGAATTATGTTATTTTTTGGAAAATACTGAAATATATCTTACACAATGCCTGCATTTTTGCATTTCAAATAGGTTCAGATATGTAACCTAGAGCAAAACAGGAGAGTGTATGGGAATGGTTTGTGTTAGGCACTAAGATGGTATGGAGAAGGGCATGAGAAGGAAGAGAAAGGACACAGATTTAAGGTGGAGATAGATAAGGGATAAATTAGAGCTAACTTTCCATCAGTGATGTCACCCCTCAAGTAGGAGAATGCAAAAAGTGTCTTCTCCTTCAAGGAAGAAGTTGGTGGCAGGAACGGAATTTAAATTGAATTGCCCTAATGGTAGGGCACACAGGGGAACAACTTGAATGTTGCCCTTCTATTTAAGAATTTTAGTCGTTGATGTCAGTAACAGAGGGAGCTGCAGTTTGGAGTCCCCCAAAATACTAGCATTATCAATTTTGCAACTGTGGCAGTGCTTGGGAGCCCTAACAAGGCAGGAAGCTGTGGAGCTATATGTCAGAGTATGGCAGGGGCTGCTGCTCCCTGCTGTTCAAGGGGTCGGGAACTGGAAGGGATAGCGTGGCCAGCAGGGTAAGGACCCTGCCAGGCAGGGCCTGCCCCACCAGCCCCAGCAAGGGAGCAGGGCAGGCTGGAGAGGAGCAGGGCAGGCTGGAGAGGCGCAGCTGGTGACAGCCCAGTGTTCCCATTGCCAGGCAAGTCCATGGTGGTAAGTCCAAGGTTGAGTTGGGAAGTGGGTCTGGGTCAGGATCGGTGGGACCCGTGGCCTACAGGTACAGTGATGTGGCTGGGGCTGTAGCTCAGGTGCAGACGGGACCAAGCAGCAGAGTGTCACCTTAAAGCAGCTCTTAGAGGAAGGAAGAGGGTGAGTCCTGGCTGAGTCATCCCAGCAGTGCTGCCTGGGAGCCTTTCTCTCCAGCCCGAAGGGGCCAGCCCTCAGCTGTACTGTCTCTAAGTTGGCTCTGAGCCCAGGCAGCCAAACCCCTAGGAAGGGGATGCTCTCAGGATGCTGACACTCTGCTGACCACAGCTGCCCTAAGTCTCTCTTACATGTATCATGTCCTCTTTCAAAGTCTTGGAATCTACTGGGTGAGACATAACTGGTAAATGAGATGAACAAGGGTGTAGAGGGAAGAGCATAGTAACAGGGCAAAAAGTGCTTTCTGCAGGTAATCACTGTGTACACAATTTGTAGCCAAACTGAAGCAGTCACCCTAATCACAACTTGGTGCTGCGTGTTTATCGTATTACTTACGTACTGGACTACTTACAGGAAAAAAGTCTTAAATGTTGCATCAGAAGAAGTAAAAGGAAATGTTGCAGTCTTGGACATGAGCAATCAGGAGAGAGAATTTGGAGGAGAATTTTTTTACAAAACCAAAGGAAAAAATGGTACTGTGGGCATGGGAAGGGTAAATGACATGATGATATGGCAGGTCCCCTCAGGAACTCTCAAGGACTGGAAGGAATTTAATAACATGGAAGTGGACGGAGTGGATGAAACACCATATGTGGCAGAGCTGCTGTCATTTTTGCCTCACTGGGAGAACAGCTTGTAACTGTTTTAAAGTCAGGGCAATGTAAGGTTCTGCAGGAGTCATGGCAAGCCAAGACCATATCTAACACAACCGTGCTTAGTGGTATTCCTTTCTTCGTTACTGCTGCAGCAGCCCATCATATGTGGGCACCCTGTTAAAATAGGCTGTGTACAAGTGCCAAATGAAAGATAGTATCTGCCTGATACAGCTTACT
Source organism: Larus michahellis (assembly GCF_964199755.1). Taxonomy (NCBI): domain Eukaryota; kingdom Metazoa; phylum Chordata; class Aves; order Charadriiformes; family Laridae; genus Larus; species Larus michahellis. The sequence continues at coordinate 65,422,008 of NC_133900.1, read as the reverse complement.
TTGCAAATATAATAGAAAATATATTAAAAAAATAAAAATAAATAAATATATATATAAAAAACCCAGGTGAGTGCAGGTGGGGAGGTGGAAGGAGACATTGAAACAGTCCTCTCTAATCTCTGTATGTCCTAACGTACTAATCCTGCTGTGGAAACAAATTGGGCAGAGACCTGTTCTCCTGAGGACCTGGTGCCTCTTACAGCAGTTGTTTTCTCTTTGATGTAAGTGGGGTTGCTTTGGGAGTGCGTCACAGCTGCACAAGTGTCTTTCAGAGGAGACACCTGATAAAGAGAGTTGTGAGAGCACCGTGTGACTAAGTCAACGCCTGCCTGTACCAACAGTGTGACTACGGCTTGTACTGACACAACAAGCACCTCGGTAAGGCAAGCAAAGTTGGAGAGATGTCGTAGGACCACAGGTGAAATAACCGCTTGAGGTCTCTGTACTCCCAGAAGAGTATTATTTCAGTGACCGCAATAATGATTTGTTTGTGCTTATACAACATACTTCAGCTTCAGAGCAGCGAGTCAGAGCAGTCCACAGTGTGATTTTAGTGTAGTGTGTCCCTTTGCAGCTTGAACTTATACTTCCATGTTCTTTTAAAACAATGTGTCTGACTTCACAGAAGGTGCCTTATATATGCAAACAAATGTGTACTGAAGAAATTCTGTTTGGCTCCAATAGCAGTCTCTATTCAATTAGGCATCAGAAGGTCACCTTGGGTCATAAACTATGTTGCAAAACATAAAACCATTCTGACTTTCCCAAAAGTTTTTGTATATGAAAAAGTAACAAGCTAAGGAAGTAAATTTCTATTTCAGAATTTTGTAAACAAATAAACTTCAACCCTAGTCTGATAATATACAAAACTGTTGGCATGTAGCTCTGCTTTCCTTCCCCCCCGTCCCCTGATTAGGGACAAAGATCTTGATCTTGTTTGTGTTTATATTGTGTAAACTCTCTGCATTATGAACCCTACAATGCAGAGTTACACAAAGAAACAAGTTAATTTTGGGACATTCTCATACTAAAAAAGGGTAAAAACCTTGTGGTGTGTTTGACAGCAGATAATTTGGTGAGATTTGGGTAACTGTTTACCACTCAGGAGGTCAGTGCAGGGAGTTAAGCAGTTGGTTACGTGTACAAATAAGTAGATCCCATGTGGCTAAATGACAGTGACAGAGTATTGCAGATTGGACCTCATTTTTCATTTCCTGTTTTTAGAATAGTTACATTCAAATCCTGTCTTTTTTAGGATTTGATGTATTGCAACCCATGTGTTTGGAAGTTACAACAATGAATATCTGTGAAAATTAGATATGAGCAAATCAAGTGGAGAAGATTTGGAAAACGTAAAGCAGTTTTTAGATTCACAGAATTTATCAGCCTTTTGGAAAATTTTTTACTCCCAAGAATAAGCACTATATTATATCCAGGAAACATCAGTTGTGGCAGGGAATGGGGGAGTCAAGGGGAGAAGAGTAGTTTTATCTGAATAAAAGTTCTGAAGAAAACCAGAGATGACGTTGCATGACAGAACTTATCTGTTCCAGCAAGTGTATATGCCATAGATGGAGTAGCAGCTGAATTGCTGCAGAAATTAATTTGCCCCACGCAGAATAAGTTGAATAATTTACTAGAATAAACATGCAGGGTCATGATGGGAAGCCATCTATCTATTCAGTGTATCTATAAGGAGACAAAAAATGAAAGTAATCTTGTAAGTTGCTCTTTGCAAGCAGAGAGGGAAGGCATAAAAAGATTTCTTGGGCTGTATGTATGACAGGATGGAGAGAAGCCACTCTGCACGCTGCCGTCTTGTTGAGCACATACAGATACCGAGAAAAATGGACTCACCAGCTCTTGCACCTGACAATACAAAGGAGAACTCTTTGGTGTTGCTCCTCATATCAATTCATGTTTCTTTCCTCTGTAGAAAGAAAGAATTGGTATCTTAAGAAATCTGTCCCTGGAGCAATGCAGCTGTGTACTGAACTCTTCCTTACCCAGGACCTGTGACAGTTGTATCTGGTTTCTGTATGATGGCCACAAAGCTTGTATGGTACTTAAAGGGGGGCTACAGAAAAGATGGGGAGGGACTTTATCAGGGAGTGGAGCAATAGGATGAGGGGTAAGAGTTTTAAACTGAAGGAGGGTAGATTTAGATTAGATATTAGGAAGAAATTCTTTACTGTGAGGGTGGTGAGGCACTGGAAAAAGTTGCGCGGGGAAGCTGTGGATGCGCCATCCCTGGAAGTGTTCAAGGCCAGGCTGGATGGGGCTTTGAGCAGCCTGGTCTGGTGAGAGGTGTCCCGGCCCATGACAGGGGGTTGGAACTAGATGATCTTCTAACCTGAACCATTCTATGGTTAATGCCAATAATACAGTGGTGGAGTATGATGATAAATTAGTTAGAATAACTTACAAAGGAAAAAATGTATGGTCTGATTTTATTTTCCTTCACAGCAAAGTGACAGGATGTCCCAGGTCTCCAGCAGGAGAAACCAGACAGAGGGGGATTGAACTCCTTGGTAGGTGGATGTGTATGATTTGTGAAATTAGTCCTTTGCCTGCCATCCTGACCAGAGCAGACGCCGTATAGCTACTGCATTCACGGCCAGTGGAACCAGGGGACACAGGCGTCACTCGCTGCAGAGCGGCAGGTGTGTTAGCACTCTACCAGGCTCCCTTTGACAGGCAAGTCACAGGCTTCCGTGTGGCAGTTCTGGAATGTGTTTTCCTTGTATCTGATCTTTAAGAGTAGTGTAAGGCAAGATGCAAAGCTTTAGCAATTAAACAAAGTGCTCATCAAATTAGACAAAATATGTTGAAATAAAATGTAGCTGTTTCTTGCAGACAGTTGGAAAATGTCAGCCTTTGTGCTAAATCTGAATTTTGTTGGATAAATAAAACTTAATCAGAAGAAAACTATTTAATCCTCCTTCATACATGAGAAAGGAGGAAAACGAGGTATAAATCTGCCTTTTGCTTTTGCACGTCTGCCGTTGTTTCTGTCTTGTTTTGGCTTCTGTCTAGAGGAGAGAAAACTGTAGTGGTTTTCATTTGGTCTGTAGCAAATGAAGAAGATGCATATGTCTTTTATGCAAAATTGAATGGTTAATTTCCATTGAGACCAATTGTATCAGTTCATTGTTTAGGAGACTTTCTGACTTTTTTTGCTACAGCCTCATGTCACATCAATGGCAGACATGCAGCTGTCCCTGGTTTTCCCCAAAACATTATGGAAGTGTTATATTGGGTTTGGCTGTGCATGTAAAACATACCCTGTAAGATGAAAAGTTTTTGTGTTCCAACTTTTCAGGCAGCTGAATTTGGTGAAGTGTTTATACTTGAGGTGGAATGCATCTTAGGCAGTGTTAACAAATAGTCTGTACGGGGTTGTTTGGGCTCCCTTAGTAGCCTAAGGAAAAAAGAGACATGTCCATAGGGTGACTGACCCTCAGCCAGTGATTGAATTTTAATGCACTTGTTCAAATGCATTACTTCCAGGTGGCTGAAAGTGGCATAAATTTTGTCTTTACTGGTGTGATAGCAAATGGTTTGATCCTAGTGAGTAGTTTAACTGGGAACTGCTGTGGCAGGTAAGCACGTTTGCCCTAAGACACAGAATAACTGGCATGTTAGAGGTAACGGCTGATAGTTACCACTACCTGACTGCACACTGGGAGTGTTGGCAGAAGTGCTCTCTGAAGTAACAGGATGGTCTTTGTTAGTGGTCACAGTCTGTTTTTCTGACTTTGTAATGTTTCCCACCATACCAAGTCCTTGGAATATGGGCTTGGATACTGGCAGGTGAAGTAGTTTGTTGTAAGTTGGCAATAGGGATACTCTGGTATCCAGATCTTCAAATGTTTGATTTCAGTAATGTAGCTGTGTACCGTTCTCCTTCTGCTTGTTTTGCTATTGAAAGAGGAATGGCCAGATTTCTTCTGCTGCTGATGCCTGTAAAATTTTGACTCACAGAACTGCTTCTCTAACCACTGCTGGGAAATGAGTTCGGTGGGGTGGTTGATGGAGCAGCTGCTCCCTGTGCCTTGCCCAGCTGAGAAGATTATTCTGCTGTCAGTTGATTTGCCTTTCTTGCCTACCCAAAGTTCTTCCACTGTCCTCACATGAATCGTCTTCTGGTGAATTTGAGAACCTTGGATCTGTTAGTGAAGCAGACTTTCTTGTGCACACTTAATTCGTTGTGCTCTCATGAGAACAGTTTCATGCTACCCAAGGCTTATGATTAGTCTGGCTTTTGAAGGCTGATTCAGCAGACATATCTCCTATAGCAGCCTCAAGTGCAGCAAGTATTATGCTTTATGCTGCTGTATCAAATTCCATGGAGCTTGTGGTGGTTTGGAAATAATGTAAGCTAAGCAGTTTTTGAGGACAGATTGTTTCTGTAGATGAAGGCACTATAGCTTCTACCAAGTGCAGCTTTTTAATTTATATTTTTTGTCATGTACACTGAAGAGGGGTTTAGAAGTGAGAAGTTTCAGTGAGAACCACTCTTACTTTATGATCTGGGTGAAGTAAGAGAACCCAATTCACAGTGTTCAGGAATTTCTGGAAAACATGTAAGTAGAAGATCGTACAGTTTGAAAGGCAGTGCCCTGACAGAGATGTACAAGAAGTTTTGCTATTTTTGCATATGCGTGGATCTACCCACGTGTAGTGATTGCTCCCTGTATCATTAAGAGCTGCTGCACACAGGAGACTTGACTCTCCAGCTGCAGATGCACCAGCCTTTCTGCTGAAAAACACAGAATGTGGAGGTAATACCCGGCAGCATAAAATAAACTGGCTTATTTTATAATCCAGTTGGTTAGTAATGCTTCTCTGTAACGACTGATGTTTCTCCTTTGAGAAACAGTGTTTGACTTGTGTTAGATGTTTTTCCTTTTGCTGATCATGACTTCTGACACTACCACTGTCCCTGTTTCCTGATTGCGTCCCTTTGATGCTCTTAGAAGCAACTCTGTGATTTTTCTAATACACAACATTTTTTGTGAGTCTGACATCTCTCTTTTCCCCCAGCTATGGTGGACTTGCGAGAAGAGACTGTTCTTTTAGCACAGGGGATGCAAGTTCAGAATGCCCGTTATGGCCGTATTGTGAATGCATCAGTGGGCAGTTCTTAGGAGCAGCAAGGTAGTAACTCTCTGGTAGAACAACAGGAATAAAAGCACACGTTAAAGAGGAAGAACAACTTAGCCTCTTAGGCTGAGAAAAACAGACGTTGCCCATATCTGAGGAATTGGAATTGTAGTATGTCAGTACCAAATACCACATTGCAGGCATGGTCTGTGTAACATAGGAGCAGCACTATGCACTCTAACCATGTGCCCTAATCCCAAAATCAGTTTGGATGCCAATGGAGAGTATACTGACAGAACAATTTCAGTATATATAACTGAGGCACCTTGGTAGCGTTACGAACAGTATTATTTGATGCAGAAGATGAATGAACCAGCAGAGCAGCAGCTGGCGTGATAGTCCAGGAAAGGCTGAAACCTGTGTCAGCTTGAAGGAAAGACAGGTACTGTGTTGTAGTGAAAACAGCTCAACCTATTCCTACGCATTAGAGGCAAAAAAATGTAGATAGAGGTCTTTATAATCTGAGCAAACAAGTGCTTGTAGCATTATGTGAGCATAAACATCAAGTCTTTATAATGATGTTAGCAGTATACTATCCTAGATGCTTCTGAATGTGTTGTCTTTTGTTTACTTTCTATTTTGTCGAAAAAAGATCTCTCCACTGAAGTTTTTAAAGTATCTTCCGCTTTGTAGAGTAAGTTCTTTCTGAACGGAGGAAAGTGTATTGGCAGTGCCTAATTGCTATATTAATTTGGAGGTTGTGGTTATTTCCATATTCTGATGAGTAAGACCTCAGTGATCTGAATCAGTCTAGCCCAGATGCCTCCGTTACCCAAATGTCAGAGCTGATCACTAAGGTTTGATGTGAAAATGTAAGTCTTCAAGTGTTGGTGTACTGTTTATACTCCTAGCACATAAATCTTTCCCTGCATTGGCAGATAAATGAACTTGGTGACCTGCTAGGTCTTTTCCATCTCTCTCTTACATGATTGTCCGTGTTGAAGCCCTAGAGCATCACTGTTGTTGCCTCCTTCTAAGCCAGCTCGCCTCAGGGAACGAATCTGTCTGTCAGTGACTTCGAGAGCTCGCCAACTGGCTGTGAGTTGTGTGCTGGCTCAGGAGACCCTTCCTTCATACTTTTATAGCCTGCAGAAATGGGCCTCTCTATTATCTGAACCCGTGATTGTTTGGAGATTGCTGGGCTTTGCGACGACCCGGGGATAATAGCCTTGTGCTTTATAGTGTTCTCCTGCCCTTTAAATTTGAAGTGTAGTGAGAGCAAAGTGTGGCAGTTCTTGAAATAGCATGGAAATGGAGCCAGCCGCGGGCCTCTACAGAGATCTAAAGCAAGTGGGGTGCAGCCAGCATAGCTCCCATACTGCTGGACCTGTGTATCCCTTTGCAGCCTCTGCCTCCGAGTTCTTCGCAGTAACCTGAGCATGCCCTGTCCTACTGCAGCGAGAGGGGAAAGATAAGGGTGGCATCACAGCTGGCATTCTGTCTGTGCGATGGATCCTGTGTGTAGCACGAGGGTTTCAGGTGGAGGGAGCACATCTCTCCCTGTGACACCAGTGCGCCGAGATGGAGATAGCGTGTGCTGGGAGCATGAGTTACCACTGTGTGGATCTTCCTCCTTCACTCCTCTAGGCCCAAACTAACAGTGGCTTCTAGAACATTACTACAGTGGAGGAGGAAGCCTTTAAATCCAAAATATCATCTTTTCTTTTTTGTATGTATGTACCCAGGCTTCCAGGTGTTATAAGGGAAAGGGTAGATGTGCAAAGAGATGAGTCTCCCTTAAAAGGATGAAGAGAAGAGATAATTAGGTTGGTTAAACAAAGGGATAGCAGAAGTAGGAGAACAAACAGATGAAAAATACATGAAGACAGTGAAGAGAGAAGCTGGTATCTGGAGAAATGGCCGTATTCTCAAAAAGGTCTAGGAGTTTTAGGTCTCACTTTATCTCTCATGAGAGTTAAGCTTCAGGGAATCTAAGCCACTATTGGAAAGGCTTTTTAGATTCTTGAATCACTTCTGATGGTTTTCAAAGTTTTATCCCAAGTCTGACATACTAGGAAAAGCTTTTCTTTGTCACTTAAACTACACAATACTGGGGAATACAGGAAGCAGTTGTGAAGGTTTCCTATATGCTACCTATATAGGATGCTGAGGGAAGTGAGATGAAGGTGCATTGATAGTATGGAGCCAGCTGGGATGTGATGTCCTTTACCACTTCCAGATCACGGAAGGAATAGTGTTTGAGTTTTTGAGTGTCTGATCACAAAGGCACAACAGACAAGTAGCTGTGCAGGGTCAGAATAAAGGTTTATACAGCCTTGTAGGAACATCTTGGGATCTAATTTACAAATATATATTTATCCCCCCTGTCCCCCCTTCCTTTGGTCAGTGTAAGATTTCTTCTGTCAACAGGTGCTCTGAGAATATGCTTCTGTGTCTCATGTGTGACAAAAAGCTGTCTGATGTGTCTTAGATGCCGCAAGAATATATCTAGACTTACAGTGATACAAAGCACCTTTGGATGTTGAGTTCATATTTTCATATTCAAGGAAAACCCCAAAGTCTGCCTACATCGGGGTACGTTAGTGTAAGACTGTGTCTTTGAATAGCTAATTCCTATGCACCACACACTGCGCTGCCCTGATACCTGGTGATTAAACAGCGTTCTTTAAAGTGGCACTAATATTGTGCATCTTCTGGAAGAAGTTCTTAAAATCTGCACCGATTGTAGTTGTTCAGTAAAAAGGTAAGTATGCCCCTTAGGAGAGCTGCAAGGCAAAACAGCTTATCTGCACACACCTGAAACTGGAAGAGACAATTCACTGGAACTTAATTTGCTGCATGCTGGAATGACTAATGATGATTCTGCATTCCATTGGCAAAGAAATGAGGTAGATGGCAAAAAAAGCGCTCTTATTATAGTGCCTGGGTAGTAGAAATTTATGAGAAGCTTGTTCTGCTTTTGCAACCTGTGATGTCATTTCAAAATCTTGCCATAAGGATTTTGAGGGAGAAAGCTGCAATACTGTAATCTAAAGAAAAATGACACCTGCACCAAATCTGACAATAACTTCATTTCTATCACGTCACATCCTAACTACTGCAAATGTAGTGTTGCTGCGGAAGAGTTATTTAATCTTTTTTTGCAGTGTTTTCATAGTAAAAGGGTGTAGAGTGGGAAAAGGAAGGTAAACCCCTAGGAGAAGCAGCTATTTCATGTTATGCTGATATAATACTGACAGTGAGGGAAAAAATGAAATGATTTCTGTTGCGTCTCCTCTGTACGTCTTCTTCCAGCAGCTCTTCCTGTTCAGTGGAACTTAGCTATGAAGTTGATCAGAGGGTGAAGTAGCTAAAATAGGTATGGTATTGACATGCATGATGGAGCGCTAGCTGAATTGCAGGAATTTGGAAGAGACTGTCAATTTTTGTAAAACATACCTCTTCAGTAAGGGACATAGGGAAGAGCATAAAGGCTTTGACTAATGCTTTTTGTAGCCAGTATCTTGTTTCAGCTGATAACAAATGGCAAAGGTCAGCAGTGAAAGGAGTGTAAGAACTGGGAAACCCATTCTAGTACTTCGCTTGTATATTCTGATTTCCAATTGTCTGAGACTTCCTTAGATGTGGGGTTTTAAATTGAATAGTTCTGGAAGCCTTTTTTTTTTTTTTTTTTTTTTCTTCCATGTATTGGTCCAATTGAACTTTTAACCCATGAACATTTTTGGCATAAACCTCATCCTCTGGCAGTGGATGACACAGCTTGGCTACGTTTTGTAGTAAAAAATAAAACTTTAGTTTCTGAGCCTTCCATCTGCCAATTTCATTTGATGACCTCAGTTTCTTTTGAGGAAATGCTGAAAAATCATTCTTTATTTACTTCCTTCGTTTCTGATTTTGTAGACATCTATGGCATTTATCATAAACTCTTCAGCTACATATTTGCCAGGCTGAAGATCCCTTATCTTTTTAGGCATTCCTTGCAGGGCAGCTGTTCTGTGCTTTTCATTAAGCTGGTTGTCCTTCCTTGTTTTCTGATTGCGTTGTCTTTTCTGAGGAGAGGTAACCATACCTGTGCAGAGTGTTCAAGATGCAGATGAACCTCTCATTTATGTTGTGGCATAATGTTGTTCTTTTTTTTTTTTTTCTAAAAGTTTCTAAAATTGGATTTGCATGTTTAACTAGTGCTGAGCACTGAGCTTAGATTTCATAAAGGTTTCTAGTATAACCCCAGAATTTGTCATATGTGGTGTCAGCTACTTCGAATCCCATCCACGTGTATGTCATGTAGAATTGTTTTAAGCAATTATTAAGAATGGGTTTCATCTGTCATTTTGTCATGATATTGTTAGTCATCTGTAACTCTCATCAAATAGTTTTTGTTTTTACTTATTTGAGTAACTTGGTGACATCTACAAACCTTGACGGTTCACTTCAAAATAAGGGTCATTTCACCCTTTTCCTGGGTCATTCGGTAGTATGTTGGACAGCAACAGCTACGGATCTAGAGTAGGTCCCTGCAGCACTTCACTGAATCCTTCTGTAGAAAAAACTAACCTCTTATTTTTCTTCTATTTCCTCCCCCTGCCATCAGGTCACTTCCAGTCTTTACCCATGGCAGTGTCAATGAGGGAATTTTCTGGAATTCAAGTAGAGTTTATCACAGTGATCTCTCATGCCTGCATGCTCAGCGATTTCTTCAGAGAACTCTAGTGTTTAACAGAGGCACATTTCCTTCTACAAAAGCTGTGTCGTTCTTTCTGCAAAAAGAGAGGTCATGAGATTGTTGGCAGTAAGTGGCATTCAAAAGCTGCAAATTCAGTGGTAATTAAAAGCTTAAGGATAATCAGAACCTAGTTGTTAAACTGAATTTTTGACTTTTTGTTACAAAGACATGGCTTTAAGAAACATACCAAATTTTGGGGCATTGACTGAGTTGACAATAGGGACTCGCAGTTAATTTCAGATGCTTATTTTGAAATTGTTTGGTTTGTGATTTAGTGGAAAACATGCTTCTTATGCAGACTTATTTGAAGGCAAAGTCCGAAATTCCAGCACGAAACCATTTTCTAGTTTTTCAGCCTTCCAGCAGGACCAGTGGTATTAGTTTATACTTTCTTAACTTCCGTGTATCTGAGAGGATTTTTCCAAAAGACTGCATGGCCAAAAAAAGCTCTATACAAGGGGACAGAAGCAGCATAGAACCTTCGGAATCTACTACCTCAGATGATGGTATATCATCATCATCATCAGTGTATATGCTTTTGTTTCCTCCCATAATTTCACAACTACGAGAGCTACATGGGGTTACTTACAAAGTTTGCGTCCATTCAGCAGCTGTTAGAGAAGCTATACTATGGTTTCTCCATGTTGTTTTTAAGTTGTTCTTGTTCTGGGGGAACTGCTCGGAGAAATAAGAGACTCTATCCAGTCTGTAGATTTTCTGTTACAAAAGTCAGGAGGTTCCTCCCTCCATTCTCTCTCAAATGCTGATGACATTTTAGAAAAAATAAAAAAAAAATAAAAAAAATAAAAAAAACCAGGACTGAAAGATAGATCAGATCTACTAAGGGTGATTTTTAGCTGCCTGTCCCTGTTTGTTGAATTACTGACCTGGAGGTCGAAGACATCAGTAATCCTTTGAGCTGTCTGATCCCCTGTGGATGGAACAACTGATACTGGTAGCGATGACTGTCGTGCAGCATAATTTTTTGATGAGAAACTACTGTACAGTGAAAACCAATCCTATGGAAATGCATTCCATGGTAGCAGAGCAGCAGTTAAGTCCTGTCTGTCCCCACTGGGAGATGACTAATATTTAGGTTATTGCCAAACTTTTAATACGAAATAAAAAGCAGACCCAAGAGATTGAGGTTCGGATGAGCTTTCTCATTAATTTAAACATTTTTTTTAATAGGAAGCCATTTTAATTATTTCTGTACCTGGAATCATAAGCAATGCCATGAGGCGACTGTAACATTTAGAGTGGGGATGCACTCAGCATTTCTGGCATTCCAGTGTATTGGCATGTGACGGGCCATGCTGTGCATCAAGGCTGTGCTGGAGGGTAGGTGGCTGACTAGGTGGGTTGAGGAGTCATTATGCAAGCTAACTCGCTTCTGTGTCATTTTGTCAATAGAGGTGTTATAAAAATCAGTAGTAAGCTATTTGGGAACTGGGGCTTTGCCAGACGAAAAGAATTAACAGCTTCTTGAATATCAGCAATAGAAATTGGGTCATCTGAGGAGTCAGCCATGTGCTCAGAAATAGATGGTAACTGTAGTTTATTTAATAAGAGAGTTTAAGATGATTGTGAAGAAGGCTGTGGCAGTGAACATACTTTTTGCAAATATACAAAAAGGATTAATATATGTGTCTTTTTTTTTTTTAGGAAGAAATTGTCTGCCTGCTCCATCTTAAGCAAAGGAATGTTCTTTGCTTCCTTATTTTTATGCAACACGTTTTTTCAATAGCTTTTCTCCTTCCCTGGCTACATCTGAAGTACCCCACTGGCTTGCTTAACTTTCGTTGAAGGGGTATGTCATCCTGGCTGGTGAAATTGCTTCCAGTTTATAGAGAGCAGTGTTACGTTCCAAATCATACTGAAACTTGGTATCTTGTTTCAAAAAATTAAATGCGAAATTAATTGATTGTTCCTTAGAGACTCATCTCATGGGAATAATCCAGAGCAAGAAAAAAACCCCATGATTTCCCATAACAGTAGGAGAACAAAATGGTAAGGTACATGTGAGTTGTGGTTTGAACTACTGATGCTTTATATTGGAGGGAAGCTGCAACAGAATTTTTGGGCACACTGAATTCTGTTTGTCGGCAGTCAAAAGCCTTTTTAATGGCTACATTCTCAGAGAAGTGGGCTGTGTGGTACAGCAGCTAGAGCCATGACTCTGATTTTGCTTGCATTTTTCACTACTGAGCCATTCTCCTTTTCTCTGTTGCAATTTCCTTATTTCCTCCTTCATCTGTTCTCACGGTCACCATTGTGAAATGGTTTGTGATAACTGGTGTAGGGGGAAAAAAAAAAAAGTCTTGAGCATTGCTGTATTTTTTTTGAAAGACCTGAGGGATGTAAAACACCCCGGAAACAGGCGAGGGAAAAATATTGGAGAAGTTTTAGTGCAAATGTGGATTGTATATTTGTACGTGTACTTTGTAAACTCGCTGTGCAATTCTCTTTGATTATGTTTGAATAGGTAATTCTGTAATTCTTGTAAAGAGGTAGTTAGAAGTATCAGTGTGAGCTTTGGAAGTGTTCATGACCTGTAATCACAGATGGTGAGAAAGGGTTTTTCCTCATAAATTCATAGGCATGTAGAAGCCAGACCTTTCCTTCTGGAAGAAAGGATGAACTTTACACAGCTTCACTGTATTTCTTCCTTTCAAGAATATATTTGGCCAGGTTTTAAAAGAGCTCAGCTCCCATTTGGGCACCTAAATTAAATGGCTGGATTTGCAAAAGTGTTTAGCATCCAGCAGCTACTTTTATTCCCACATATGTACCCAAATGGGAGATGAGTTGTTTTGACAGTGTGGCCCATTATTTGTCAAGTTGGTTGTGATTAAGACTCTGAGCATTCCGGGAGCACTCTATTAAAATACTTGTAGAGCAGACAACCTTATGGGGCCATTTATAAAGCCATACTGCTGGGCCAATAGAAATGAAATTCTAAGTTGTGCAACCACATCGTGTAAATAAAAATGGAGAGGGTAAATGGCTGGTGGTTTTTATTTTCCCCTGTTCAGAGAATGCAACTGAAAACAAGGGGAAATTCAGGCAGTTGCAGCCACAAGAAGGAAAACACTGAGCATTCACAGAGCAGTAACCACAATTAATCAGTCCCTGTTAGGTAAGCAGGGAGTCTAAAGGCAAGGAGTATCCTTCAGGAGCAGGGCACAGTTGAACAACGTACATCTAAGACACTTGTCCTGTTCTTGGCACCTTGAGAGGAGAGTAATCTGAGAAATCACAGATTTCCATGGAATTCGGTAACTGCAGGCTCTTAAATATGGAATAAGAATTTGTAGGATAAGCAAGGAGGGTTACTGGAGGATAGATCACTCAGGAGCTATCGCACAGCATTATGGCTGGTAGTCTTTCTCACTTTGAGTTTCCGTTTTTTAAAAAATCCTGACCAGTCATTTATCCTTGCCACCTCGAGACATTACCTGTCTGAAGAACCACATAATTTGATTCTCAGTTTGTTCTTGAACTAGGTATTTCCCATTCTCCTCAGCATGCGCAGAAGCCCTAGAGCAGTGTGATGCTTCCTGTTGCAGCCTAGCAGTAGCGTGGCAATGGCTGACTTCAAGACTGGGCTGCTACTGGAACACTTAGCATGCTGTGGACCAGGAGAACTGTTGGTGGTATGGGGAGGTAATGCTGCTTGGCATCTGATGACAAGAGCATCTGTTGTCTGAGGAGAAGAGTGGAGCAATAGATTGCAACTTCAGTAATCTGAAGCGTTCTTCTTCTTCCTTGTTGTCTTAATGCTTGGCCTCTGTTCCTCAACACAGTGGTTTACGCTTCCAAGTGAAAAGAGATCTGTCTCTTTACAATGACTGTATTGGTTTAGTAGACTCAAAAATAAAGATGTTGGAGATATCTTTCATTCAAGAAAATGTAAAATGGTGATAATAAGGACCTTCATATCTTGGTCTTACACTTGTAAACAAAACTGTCAGATGTACGTTTCTTCTCGGTGAACTTCTTTTCTTCCTTATCGCCAAAGATGATGTTCAGATGCAATGCCTGGAGATGGAGGACATCTAGTCCAGTCGGTGGACAGTCTCCTCTGTCTTTTGTTGTCTTCTTGCTCAGGATTAAGAGATCTGGCTGCATGGTTAACACTTGCCCCTACCTAAAACCTGTTGCGATGATTTCAAAAGATTTCTCTCTTGTGTGGCTAATCTGCTGTACCTTAATTTGTATCAGAAGAACTAAAAGTCTTCTGGGCCTCACTAATTGAGGATCTTATAGTAATTTTTTTGAATGTCCAAAACTTTAGCTGAGTCCCTTTCCCCTTGTGTTTACACTGCTACCAAAACTTGCAGCAGGGTGGCTAAGGTGGCCAGCTATCAAAATAAATCATTATTTTGCAGGTGCAATTTGCACCTAAAGGTAAAGAGAGCTGAGCCTTTTGTTTTCCTTTGCTGACTTTTATATGGGGTTGGAGAGTTTATGGGGGAGATCTAGAAATGTGCTGGATCCCCTGCACAGGGATGTGTTTTCAGTAAGTTACTGGCTGAGTGCTGACAAGGGAAAGAAAGGCTTTGTGAAATCAGTTCTCCTGACTTTTAAACTGGCAAAATTGGAGCTTGCTGCTTATGCGTCCTGTGAATCTGTGCTCTGAACAATGTGTTTTTCTAGGAATTTGCGTTTACTCTGCCTTAACTCAAATTTTGTGCCACTGCGCTTATGTATATATACACACACATATACACAATACATGTGTTTTAAAATCATGATAGCTGAGGTCCTCCCAAATACCACTGCATGTGTATTTATGATGTGTCTGTTTTATTGGTGTGGACAGAATAAATTAATGTCTTGAGTTGCATATGTCTGCATGGCACAGCGAAACGTTTGCTGACGTGTCTGAGCCGGTGCTCGTGTGTGGAGGCAGTTTAATTACATCAACATACTGATTGCACCAGGTGGATATATAGGACTTTACATTTTAGAATGAGCCTGATTGTCTCTGCACAGGATGGCATGGTGTTGTAGACATCGCAGTGTCTGATAGAGCTAGGAGTTCGATCTGAATCTCTTGGATTTCAGGCCAGCGTCCAAATTAGTGTCATTTTTTCATTTTTTTTGTTTCTTTCTTTTGGCTCCTGTGATAGCAACCAGGAGATTCATTCATGATCGGAGTTCATCCAATTAGGGCCTTTACAGGCCCTTCAGTGTTGATCCATTAACCTTTACAGTCAGTGGAAAGACTCAGTGTCTCACATTTTTTATTAGAAGTGGATCAGATCCCTACTGAGATAAAGTGCTCTTTCTGAGAGGTTGCAGTTACAGATAGCGGTAGAGTTGGGGGAAGCAGTAGTGAGGAATTCTGCAGAGTGGCTAAATGGTGAAATATATTAAAGAGTGTGTACAATTCAAGTTGCTATTGTCTCTCTTGAGGGGATATGGGAAGTGAGTGTGCCAACATCCATACAACCTGTGTTGTCTTAAAATTGTGTCAGCATACTGGACTTGATATTTTTCTCTTTCAGTGCAGCACTACTGGTCAAGGTATGTATTTTTTAGATCATTATAAAGCTGCCTGGTGGGATAACATTGGAGAGGGAGAAATCCATGCGTGCACGCTAGCTTTGTAACAGTGTGAGGGTTTATGGCAAGATTGCATTACTTCCTTCCTAGCTATGGAACTGCTGTGAGCATCATATCATACCTAAGCTGTAATACATAGTTTAAAGTCACTACCGGTCATTATCTGATAGTTAATGCCTGAGGAAGCTATGCATTATTGCTATTAAGAATTGGGTTTTTTTTACTGTTTTCCATCTCCCATTTTACTGAATAGCTGCTGACAACACCCTTTGAGTCTCTCCAAGCTGGATTACAGTGGTTGACACAGAGGACAATTTTATGGCTTTGTTATATACGTGTATGTTTTAGAAGAATGTAGGTGTATCTGCTGCATTATTTATTTGTGTGTTGCAAAGAAGTTCAAGCATAATAGGAAATTTTGCATTATGTTACAACTTTAACTACTGCATTACTGCACTTTAAATATTTTAAGGTAGAAAAGAATGATTTAAACTAATTTTTTGAATTGTTTTTAGCAATCAATCATTTGTGACTCTCAGTGCTAGTTATATGAAACGTGCATAGTATCAAAAGCTCTATATGAAAATAAAGCATTTTAAAGCTGTGATTTCATTATATTTTTAGTTCTAGAACTCTTTCTTCAAGTATTGTACATTTAATTTATCATATTTTCAAAATTTGTTTCTGGAAGTTACTTATCTCTGTTCTACAGTTTTTTTTTTTAAAATTGCAGGCAATATCGTGTGTTGAAATATGGCTGTTTATTATATATTCTAATTTTCTATGTGAAAGGATTACTCGCAAAATAGAGATAAGGGAAAAATGGAAGAACATAATGATTTGCTTCCAGATGTGAATTCTTTTTCCCCTCAAGGTATAGGCATGAAATGACAGATACTCAGCTGAACAGTGGATAAAAAGGTCTTAATATTAAAAACAAAATGTGACAGGAAATATACTGTACAAGCATGGTCTTGGCAATACTCATCCTCACTTTCATTGCCACCCTGAATTAATATTTTAACTTAATAAGATCTGCAAGGGAGTTGTGTAGTGATTTTCATTTGTCTTCATGTACTGCAGTGCTGCTGTATAGAAAGCTATATTAACGTTTGTAACAGGCAATTTTGTCAAGAACTACTGTATAATATAAATCTGCATTAATTATTGCCCTTGTTAAAAGTTAACAGTAAAATGTCGTAAATCGCTGTCTGTTTGTTTATATGTCTATTAGACAACTGGTAGCTACGAGCAGGTTGCTCTCTGTGTGTGTGAAATAAAAACCACATACTCAGCTTTATTATTAAGTAAAGGACAGTGGGAGACTTAGATGAACTACAGCATATAGAAGGCTTTGCTCCCACTACAAAAGAAGAGCAATTTCATGATGTTTATCGATGTCGTCCAGCTATTGCATAATAGCCCCAGCTAGCCATAGTACACATAATTATGATATATCTCTCGTAATCTCTATTATCATAATACATTTTTCTTCCACAAGAGAAATTAGATGTGTAGTGCTCTGTGGCTCATGATTTTGCCATCTTAAAGAGATGCTTAGTATTTGAGTGATGGTTGAATCACCTATTTTATACTTAAGTACATAATCCCAAGAAGGTTTAAATCAATGTGTTAATTGGTAAGTGATACTGTAATTATATGTATAATCATGGAAATTTTGAATCCAGATTATTTACTTGCTCTCAGGAAATTAATCTACAGAGGTCATATATTAGATTGCTTGTTTATTAAGTGGAACCCCTGTAGTTACAAAGTACTGATTGGCTATAAGCTGAATGAAGCATTCTTATAGCTGTATCCAGCAGGTGTCAACAGTTCAAATCTTTGAGTGCGTATTGATCCAGATTCAAACAGTTCATTAATCTAAGCACACATTATATAGATTTTTCAATGCAATTTTGAGAGTTGAAAAATTGTATCGAATGATGAGAGATGATACTCAAATTATGTTTTTATGGCAAATCTCCCTTGCGCTTGTGACATAGTCAGATGGGGTTGGGTGCTAAAACTGACACTGTGACTTGGGTTTTATTTTCAGATGTACTTTTCTGAATTAAGAGTAGCTTTAGTGGGTGAAGTAGCCTTTGCTGGCAGTCCAAACCATCTGTTTGTCTAGTGTCAGGTTTGTCACATACAACCCCTGCTTCCTTTTCTTTGGCTTGCGTGGAGATAGGGTTGGTACCACTTAAGAATCCCAGACGTATCCAGATATGCCTTGTTTTATTTCTTCACCTTGGTCTTGATCCTGGAATCCTCTGGCAGGGCCATCCAACACCAGTTTGAATGGGATGGCTCTGATGAAATAATCTGAACAATTTGAACCTTCAAAGCTAAAGCATGTGCTTAGGTGCTGTGTTTCATGGGGAAAAATGTTATGGAGAGCCTGCTAGGAGAAGCAGTCAAAGGTATTTAGTTGGATTTTTCCCTCACTGGTGGACCTGAGAACAGAAATCAGTTGGTTGTTCAGATCACTTGTCAAATACTTTATTCTCGCGTGTGAGGTTACTAAGAGAAATAGTGTTTCTCTTCCGTCATGAATTCTGATGGAGCTTTATCAGTTGGTGCATCTATAGGCTTTTAGTTTGTCAACTATAAGATTTTACTCCCTTTCTCTTCTTTGCTAATTGCTAGGATCTTTGTTGAAGTAGAGAACAAAGAAAAGAAAGAAAAAGAAGAGATGTTTCTGCTGTTATTAGTGAGACAAAGGAGAGGATTGTTCGATTTTAAGGGGGGAAAAATGCAATATATAGAAACTGATCAAGGTTTTCAGGAATTATTATATTTTTTCCTTTACTGTAGTGATTAAGTTAAAGATATACTTCAATCCTGCTGACCAATTTTGATTAGATTGCTGTAATACCTAGTGCCATGTATTAGGGTAGCAGGAATGCCTACTTAATCATTTACAAATGATAAGAGTTTTTTATTCTTTTATTTTTCTGACTCCTTGTGGTTCTCAGATATTATTTTTTTTAGAGGGCAATATTATGGAAGTTATGATACCTGTCTGAGACACTTGCAATTCATATAATATGAATTGTAAAGCTGCAAAGAAGATAACAATTGTGCAATAGATTGTTGTAGATCTGATGCAATGAAGATACTGTGCCAAATCTGACCCAATTACCTTGCCGTTTATGCTTCTTTTATACTGATGATGCTATTGTTATTTCCTAGTACTAATAGCTAACTTTACATTATGTTTAATTTCATAAAGTACAACTTGTATTGTACAGCTTGCGTATCTAATAAAAAAATGCAAAATTGCAATAAAGCTTATACAATAATGGATAGGAATTTTTCAGAAGAGTTGACGTGCCTGTCAAGATAATGCTGATAGAATTTCAGACATCTGCAGTATGACACAAAATTAATTACCAAAGAATCTGACATTGTTAGTCCTTTTTATTCTGTTATATGATAGCTTCAGTGCTCTGGAAAAAAAAAAAATAATCAAAGCAGAATTTAAAACTGTTCTCAGAATGGCAGGTTTTCATCTAGAAATGTTAATGTATGTTAAACTTTAATTAAAAAGAAGGCATATTATATCTTAACCTTTTTCTAATGTAGCATAATTATCTATGGTACAGATCCTATTCAAAGGTATATTATTTTATGGAAAGATTCTGTTTTAATGTACAGGGTTTGTGGTTTTCAGCAAATTATTGTCGTCTCGTGATTTTTGGAGAGCCGGGCATACACACAATGGTGCAATCGGCAGTCTTCCGCGAAGTCCAAAGGTGTAATTCACTCACAAAGATTGGTGACATTTCCAACATGAAATATAGATTGAGCACTTCATACAAATACAAAATACCAAGGTCCCTTTGTAACCTTTATGTTTTTAAAGATATTTTATCTAGAAATCACTACCCGTTGGAACACGGGTGTGTGTAAAGTTGCCGCATTCAAAGCCCTGTTTTTGCAGGCAGGCTGCCTTTTCCCTGCCACTCCCGCTTCCTTCGGGTGCTCCCATGGAGATAACGCCTCCTTTCCTCTTCTCTCACCCTCAGCGTGAGCCACTTGTGATGTCACAAGCAGAAGTCACCTCCAGCCGCGGTGATGTGTTTGGAGGATGCGGGCTTGGTGCCCAGATGTGCGGTGTCCCGGCACAGCTGGCGTGCGGAGCCCCGGAGGCGTTGGGCACTAGGTGTCACTGTTCCTCCACGCTGGAGCGGCCGCCCCTGCATTTTTCGGGCTGCGAGTGGAAAGTTGGTAAATTTAGTTTGTCTGGTGCCACTGTAGATCATGTAGTCGTGAACTTTGAGACAAACAGCAGCTGGATTGACTAAGCGTTTTCTCGTGTAATTTAAACATCGTGCATAGAGTTGAGAGAGAGGCATCGGCAAGTGACTTTTAGCTGCATTGGTGCGCGCCAACTCTGGTCTGCTGATTTTGAACCACTGAAACCCTTAACACACAGGAAAGAAAGCAGATTGCTAATCTCAATTTTATTTATCAGCAAAGGGATGCCTTTATTTTGTAGCCACTAGCTGGAAGCACTGCATGAAAACTTTACTTAGACCCTCATAGGTGAGGTTGGTTAGGTAGCGTGTGCCACCCACTGAAATGTGCTCTTTTTTTTGTTTGTTTTTTGTTTTAAAATAACTAAACAGAGGTTTGACTGTTGTTTAAGATGAGGCTAAAAGCCAAAGGCAAGAAATAAAGGGGAAAACACAGGGCCGCCACTGGCAATATGCTTTTATGCCTGCATTTAGACCAGAATTTATTTGAGAAGAAGTACCAATGACAAAAGTGAGTACAGAAGTTGGCTGTTGATGCTGCATATATTAAATTAAAAATTTAGGAATAGCCTCAATAACCTACAAAACTTGTCTTGGTGTGGAGGCCTCTTCCTTAGAAGGTATTTTCTCCGTGTCTGTCCTTCCTTCTATCAGGAGAGGATTTCTACCAGGAGGAAGTACTTAAGTCTGGAAATAAAGGTGTAGCTCTTAACATCCAGTGGAAGAAATGCAGCTGAAGTTAGAAAACTGTAACTACTTGTGCCATATTTTTACGTATCAGTTTATCAGTAAATCTAATTACTTCATCAGATAGCGACTCCTGTGTCAGCTGACATCTGTAAATCAAGACAAAATGTTTTTCAAAAAGATACCCTCAAGTAACTTTGAAGGTATGGGCTTTGTGCAGGCATTACTAGGTGAGTTTTTGTGGACTAATACATGAGACCTAAGGCTTTGAATCGGTCTCATGACTTCACCTCCACATAATCTTAGATGGATGTGCTGGTGTGTGACCTCTGTACTTTTCCTGTGCTTCCTAGTAGAAAATCTCAGATTGTATCCTGGCTGGATGGAAAAGACTGAAAATTATTCATCTAATGTGGCTAAAATTTCCATCACTTTCCTGGTGTTTGTCTTCAGAAGAGTAATACTCTATAAAAAAAATTTGACTTCTTATTTATTGTAACAATGAGTTGTGTACAACAGCTACTTCGTTTACCAGAATATTTTCTTAATGTTGAATTTGGCAAATGAAACTTGGGTTTGTTCTTTTTAATATTTCTTCCCAGTTAGTAAGGTTGTTGAGTGGACAGATCCATTCAAGTCATTGTGGGCTGGCATAGAGGTAACTGATTTTGTCTTAGCAAGCAGTTCTGGCGATGACCTAAAAGTTGAAATGAATTGAATTCAGTCGGCTAGGTAAGCTTTTCAGAGCTCAGAGGAGCAAAAGGCAAGTGAAGACCTTTTAACAGTACAGACAGGACTGGATAGTCACAGGATATATAATGGTGGTATTGTTATTCATGTGTAGAAGTGGTGTATCTTCAAGCAGTAAGGATGTAGGTGACAAAACTTAGTTAATTAAAAGTACCGGTTATGCAGCTCAGCAGGTCTCCATTTGACTGTTAATGGATTGCTACAGGAATTCTGTTATAAGCTAGAAGGGGTCTGCGTTCCCGTAGACATTTTTAGAAATAAAAGTACTGTGTTGTAGCCAATTAAATCAGTCCATCAGACCCTCTCTAAGTTTAGCTTTTGTATCTAAGGTCTTACTATGTTATAAATCATATATGTAGAGATTATCCATTGACCACTGAATTTTGGCCTGATGGGGGTTGGAGTGGTCTGTTCTCTGTGTTGCTAACGCTCTGCCAGAGGAAGAACAGATTCAGCATGAGAACTAAATGCTGCAATGTCAGAAGCTGGAAATTGGCTAGATCTCCTCTCAGAGGGGTGGTGTCGAGAAACTTTTCTTGTCGTATGGATGTAGTTTAAACTCAAAGGTGATTGTAGTGTGGCCACCCATGCCACTATTTCACTGGTAAGTCCAGCTGCCGTCCTGGGTGATAAGGAGATACCCATTCTTTGAGCTGCATTGCTAAAATCTTTGTATGGCGGAGATCCATAAGATGCCTATCAGTGGAGCTAGCAAAACTGGCCTTGTTGGTCTTCCAGCCTCATTTCCTCCCATAGCCAGGGATGTTGGTTGCTCAGTGGCCCTTGCAGCAGCACAGAGCTTCATACCAAAGTCACAGGTAAAATGCTTACGATGCCTTACAGCCTCAGATAAGCTGTTACTGGTGCACAGTCGCACGTTATCTGGAAAGGGCATCATCTATCTCCTTTTGCAAGATGTTGCAGTTTAATGACCTGATTCTCTCCCTCATCCTTCCATAGAGAACTGTAGGTTTGAGTGAATATTAGAAACAAAGAATGAGTCTTTTAAGAGTATGTCTTGGGCCTCAATTTTTGGCCCCAGCTTCCAAGCCTGGTGAAGATCAGACTTCAACTTAATAGGGTCAGAGTTGTTATCATTTTCTTCCCTGTCTCTGTAAGTAGACAAATTTTGTTGCAGTAATTTTAGGTACTGTCAGTCAGAGTAGGGTTGTTCCAGGAGCATGGATTCTGCGGAATCTTTTCTTTTCTTTTGGGGCTGGGCTTTGAAAAAGCAGACAGGAACATGTGTGTGGATTCCTCCAGCCTGCAATGGATCCTTTGGGATCAGCAAATTCTGGGTTCAGAACCTCTCACTTCTACACAGGCAAGTCCTGCTCGTGCTTCCTGACTGACCTGAGGCTAGCTGAGCTCACACATGGCATTTCCTCTCTTGCACAAAGATTTTTTTTTTTTTTCTTTTTTTTCCCTTGTAGGGACCTGAAGGTCAGAAGGAAAGAGAAGTGTAGCATTCTAAGTGTGGAGAATAAAATGTTGCTGCTACTTCTGCATTGCTAGAGTGGCTAGGAACAACCAAGTTGTGAGATAACAATCCAGGGACCAACTTCTCTGAAACACTTGCATTTTATTTAACGTTTATTTAAATAGTGAAACTCTTTGATTGTTAAATTAGCATTAAAGCAGGCTGGAAGCTGGTTTACAGTCTCTGGAAAGCAGCCACACGTCATCAATGTCATAAATTATGTCCTTTTTTACCAAGATATTGGCTGCCAGCTGAAAGGTTAGAAATAACTTGTTTTATTTTCAAATGTAATTTGCAGTTTATCCACGGAGAGAAGTGAGCAAAATGGATGCAGCTGTCTCTTAGATTAACCCCATAGAGTTGTCAGGGTTGGAGTTCCCAGAGAAGCGCAGTGCATTCAGAATTATCCGTAGACAACACCATGGGAAACCCCAACCTCTTCCTGGCATCTGAGGGGTAGGGGTGGAGGTACCAGTGCCTCTATCGGCAGAAAGCCCAGGTTGTCATAATGACAAACTCCCAGAAGAAAGTGATGGAATAACTCTCAGGACATCACTTTAACAGTAGAGCGATGTCTTTATGAGATGCAAACACGGTTTGGAGATGTAAGAGGGAGGGCACGATTTTTAAAGCCTTTTTTAGTGCTGATGAGCAGCATCAAATTTTATTTCTTTGGTTAAAGTGTGCTGTGGCACTTCAGTCTTTGAGGAAATTTCATCTTTTAGAGAAAAGGCACCTTTTGTTTTGGAAACTGTTGTGCCTCATGCAAGTTCCAAAGATACGAGTATCTGAAGAACTCCCATGAACTGGGGAGATTATGGCATTTTTTCGATTTATTTTGTATCGAAGCTTGAAAAAGCTTCGATACAAGCTTTTTTCAGTGCAGTTTGTATGTTTCTACAAGTCAGTTTGTCAGAGGAAACTGTAATGTAGGAGAGTAAATCTTGAATTAATAGATCTGGTGGCTTAGCATTCATGTCAGGTTACCTAAACTTATTTTAAAATGATATATAAAATGATTTTTAAAAACAGTGAGCCCCCTAGGTTGTTTAATTTTCAAATCCATCACTCAAGCCGAGACGGTCTGCAGTGCATGTGACATAGCAGAAAAAGGATTACTGTACGTGTGAAGCATGAGGACAAAGATTACTGAGGAAATACTAGAGTCAGATGTGGCTGGGAATCATCGTTTTGTGTATAGGAGGTGTTATTTATTTACAAGATACCTCCCTTTGATTTGACCAGGTCCTACGTTGAGCATGCAGGTTAAGTCTGAAATACAATCTACGTGGCATAGATGCATGTTTTGTGGTGTGTTGGGTTGTGTGTTGTTTTTTTTTTTTGTCACGCAGCTGCATCATTAGTAACAGTGACATTTTACGTGTAGAACTGCAGTGGTCACATATTTCTTAAAATACTTTCCTGTAGCATGTGGCTTTTTAATGCTGAAAGAAATCTCATGCAATATCTGCTATCTTGATGTCTTGCGACCTGGGAACGGAGCTTATTGTATAAAAACAGCAAGCAGGAACTGGAGCCTTGCAGTGAGAATGTGCAGTTCATTTCAAGTCCAGTTGGATGAATCATTGTTGAATTTTTTTTTTTATAAGGTCACTTATTGCTGCAGATTTTTAAAGGAAAAATACAAAATCGTACAGTCACTCCTGAAACAATTTCTCTGCATGTTAGTGGTATATTCCTTGTGCTCAGGAAATCAATGTCAGTGATGTAATGGGAGTTTCTACATCATACTGGTATGTCATTCACACGAAGAGAGCATCGTGGGAGCTGGTGAGATTAATGTCCTCTCTAAGAATAGCACTGATTATAGAACAGATTTTCCCATATACAGAGCCATTTTTAATTCACTGCCTACTGCAGCTGCCAGCCTGCGGAGATAATTCCTTCTAGCAGAATAGCTCTAGATTATTATAGGGAAATCAAATTTGCATAAAAGCATTTTATCTCTCCCCTTTTTTTCATGTCAAAGTTACCAAACATTCACTGACAGTTACTTTTTTGTGTGTCGGAAGAACTTTGTTAGAATTATATCTTAAGTAAATTTTGTTAAGATCTTTCCAGCTCTCTGTTGTTTTATGTATTTTAGAATGAATACTAGACAACTACAAATAATTACCATTAGGGAACAAGCGAGCTTTTTAAAAAAGAAAAGTAAAAACTAAGAGCTGGTTTGGCACACCTTGAGGAGCCTCCATTCATATCTACTTATTTGCAAGGTCCCTGTGACCTGGGCAAATCTTGCAGAATGGGTCTCTCTGGTTTGAAAGTGTGATGAAGCCAATCATTGATCTACGTGGTGTGCAAATCTGAGCAGGCATTCTCATTTACTGGTGAAGATGCTGAGGCACAGCTAAGTTAAACGTCTTGCTTAGGGTTACAAACAGCAGAATAGACTTAAAGTCCCCTGAATTACAAGTGGCTGCCTATGTGGTTGGACTGTTCTCCACATCATTATGTTCTATAGCACTCATTCAAACAGGTTTTTGAGGCTCAACAGTGAGAGTACGTTTGTTTTTTTGGGGGACGATATTTTTAATTCACTTTTATATTTCAATGTAGCTAAGTGCAGTACTGGGCATCTTAGAATCTGTGTATAAGCTGCTTTTTCAAATGTCAAGGAAAATATTGTAGTGAGGTCTTAAGGCAGAGAAAGAACTTTTCCTCCTGTTTGGAAATCTGAGCTGGAAATTTTTTTTAATTTGTCTTCGCTGCGGCCTTTTTCTGGGTCAACGGAGTACCATTTTAAAAGTATTCACGAAACATGTCTCCTCCTCTGTTAAGATCTTGAGCGTGACTTGCAGAATTCTGAAACTGTACTGCAGAAGCTAAATATTCAAAGGAAACACGAAGGCACCATTCAGTTGCCTGAACCGAGGTGGCTAATGCCATTTGATACACACTAGGACAGCCTCTACCTGTTAGTCCGGAAGGGTGCAGGTATTGCATAGATACTGTGTTGGACCCAGCCTTGTGTAGATGCTATCAGACAGTTTTGCTTAGGCAACTGAAGTGAGTTCCCAGATTGACTGCAGAGCTAAATATTTTTTTAAAAAGCAAAGAGAACGTCAAGAATGTGGCCGAACACTCTGACCATGAAGGTAAGATGGTGGCTCATATGTATGTGAAAGCAGTCAGAAGTCCATTCGGTACATTAGGCTAGTTTCAGATTCATAATCTGCTGCCTTATTCCTTTGAAAAGTCTCTGAAGAGGAATGGTAGCTATGAGTATGATGTTAGGCCCTGGCCACAACTGGGAATTCTTGGTGCGACAGAGCAGAGAGGCTGCATGGGAATTGATTTCTGTGCTTTGCCTTGCTCGAACCCAGTCCTTAGGTAGATTGGAAGCATTTGGAGCTTAAGTTTACCCGGCATTGGCCCAATGGGACCTTCTACCAAAAAAGCCGCCAAAGTGCTGAACTCTCCAGGAAGGTCCTCTGTGGTCTTCTAGCACATGCTCTGTAGGGAGGTCTCAGCGGTTTGGGTTGGAGTGGCCAGGAGTGAATCGAATATTTATTTTGGTAGTTATGAGATCATGAACTATAACACAGAAACGATTAATTAGTGACCTCTGTGCCTCTTCTGGCTTCATTGATTTCAGTAGATGGAGCTTACAGAGGTCTTGGCCACTCTGTGCACTATCAGCAGTAGAAATTATGGTTTCCCTTAACAGTGTGCAGAGTTATATTTTTCCCAGGAACTGTGATAGCCTGCTTAAGTACTGTGCTCCCTCTGCTATCAGCTGCTAACGCAGAGTTTATGGTTGTAACAGGCAAAATGACTTTGGAGGATTGTGCTGTAACCTGATAGTTTTTCCCCTACCCTCAGCGTTATAACATGATTTGGTCTTGCCTGTGGACGGAAGTAAATCATATTTTACCCTCACTGCTAAATTATATTATGGCCCTGACCTTTATAGGTGAGACAAAACTGCATTATAATGTGGTTATAGGACTGCTGTGTTATACAGGGAAAACGCGGTTATCTGAGGGTCTCGTGGGAGTGTCCTAAACCAGAAGATGATCAGGAGCTTGGATAACCGGGAATTTCAGCCTTGCAGAGGCATTAAGCTAAATCAAAGTTTCACTGCTGAAGCTGCGGACGAACGTGAGTCCAGTAAATATGCATTAAAATGTAACATAATACTCAGCGTGATGAAATGGAGTGGAGCAGGCCCTCAGCTGCTGGGAGTTGTCATGACACTGAAGTGAAGCTATGACAACTAACACCATCTGGGATCTTCCTCTCTTCCCAGATTGGCCCTCCAGTGTGTTTTTCCTAGTTTGAGTCCTTCTAAAAATAGAAAAATTAGAAAAGTCAAGCCAAAAGGCAATATAAGGTCCCATTAGACAGGAAAGCGGAGGTGAAAAAAATAATCCTGCTAACAACAGCCGGGCTGGGAATGTGGTTTACAGCATGTCAGTGGAAACGCTGTTTTTGTGTGCCGTGGTTTCAAGCAGTGTGGTAGAGAACCCCTTGGAGAAGAAGACGATGCTAGGAAATATATACTATTGCAAATGCCCTGAGGATAATAGCTGATATGTGGTACTTCCTTCTGAATGACCTGTTCTGTCGATTCCATCGGAAAGGGTGGTCATGGCTGTCTCTGTGTCACAGCACTGCGTGTCTGGGCAGCCCTGGAGACCCCTTGTCCCAAGAACCACAATCAGTGGGAGGCAGCGTGGGGGGTAGAGTGGGAACACAGGTCTGTGCTATCCTATTTCCCTGATTTATCCAAGAGGTTGAGTGAAACCTTCAGATCTAGGTGCGCACCTCCAGACCCTGCCTGGTTCAGGGTCTGGTTCACCACTAAAGACTGGCTTACCTTCAGCGTTCCTTGCACCTTGTATGGAAGGGTGAGCCTTCTCTTTATGTGATATGGAGCTGTGCGAAGCACTCTGCAGGGTGTTGTGATGATTGCTTACCTAATGTATTCAAGTTACTAAATGAAGTCTAAAATTAATTGGAATGCTCATAGCATCTTCGGGGATAAGGGTTTAACAGTGTGCAGACCTTAAACTGTTTGCACAGTTGTGCCTTACAGAAAGGATGTGTAACGTTAGCAAATATCTTCACATTCCCTTTCTGCAGACACCTTCTGTCTTCCTGCAGCAGAAGCCTGACAGTGGGGACCGCCATCCTTCAGTCTTTCACGGATTGCACTTCACTGGGTGTATATAAAAGTGTGTGTGTATATGTGTGTGAGGGTGTGTGTGTTTAGCTGTATGCGTGTGTATGTCTATCAATAGAAAGAGAGAAATTTTTTTTGTGTGTATACATACAGTACTATTTATATAGTACAATTACATTTCTGATTTTAGTTTAAAAAGAAAAAAAAGTAATTCTTTATGCCAAGGAATTTTCTTGCTCAGCCCTCAACACTAGGACCTGATAGGTTTCTCCTTCATTGGAGCTGAGTGCACAAGTGGATGAAAAGGTGATTTCACGGGCCCACAAAGAAAGTGTATTTCATTTTTAGTGTATGCTAAGGATTGGACACTGGTATCCAGTTTTGGCTTTCTCCTTCATAACAAAGAGGGATGGAGGCATTTTGCTAACGCTGAAGTTTAGTTTCTAGGGAACCTTGGTAGTGTATGAGGCAATGGAGCATCAGATTTTTGGGCAGTATTTTTTGTTGATGTGAATGAGGCTACCCTGGGTTACAGAGGATCTGGCTCTGTAAATCCTTCAAACTTACAATTTGCTATATTGAGTGATTTCTGTTGTTTCATCTCGTAAGTCGTAAGAAATACTGCTATGATTTTTTTTTTTCCTAACGTTCGAAGCCCAAAATACGAACGCATCTATGACTCCGAAACTATACCAGACAGGTGACCATGTGACTGAAATGTAAAATAGTATCGTGTAATCAGAATAAATTTCTTATGGACCGGTCGCCCCCCCCCCCCCCATCATGTTGTCTAGCATAATAGAGCCTACAGTTGTATGACTACAATTTTGATGCGATTTCAACACACATCAAAATGTATTATGTCAAAGTTGTTAAAAGAGAAGAATGTTGGGAAGGAAGTATAATTACTGCCTAGCTGCAGACTGTTAGCTTGCATATGATCATTAGCTGTAAATAAAAAACAGGTTTTGATGGATTTTATCAAGAAAAGACTAAATTTCATTTGGGCTTTTACTATCTTGTATACATGACAGTCTTGACAACCGTGTACCAGTCGTTACATTCTTGTAATAATCAGATAAGAGACTGATCAATTGAAGACATAATAAATTTAGGGTATAATAATGTTGCTTGTCAAGGTGTTGCTAACTAAATAAGACTTGGCTTGCAATTTATCTGGTATATTTCTATTAAATTGGAATTACGCTTAGAGATTTGTATAATTGACTTTCTTTACAGTTTTTCCTTAAAAATAGATTAACTTCTAAATTGTGTGTTATTTGCTGTAAATAGCAATGATTAGTTTGGTTCAGGCGTAGCATGAGGGAACCAACAAACTGGAACGAGAACCCTGTCGGATGAGCAGCACCAACATCCTTTACAGTTTACGCTGGCAGTTAAATTAAAAGTTTTTCTGTTCCCAGTAGAGAGTTCCTCTTCTCTGGGTTTCCAGTAGAGAGTTGGTGTGTTCTTAGCGATGTACGTTTAAGCTTGCCATTATCAGCAGTTTACTGAAGCAGCTGTACGACACACAATGTTCTTCTGCGTAAGCATTTTTCAGAGAAGGTTACAGAAGCATCCAGAGCCGCTCATGAGGAAGCTAACCTTAGGCTAAAGTAAAAGAAGGGCAAAAGTGTTTTTTTTATTGATGCTGTACTAACCCATTTGGTTTAGAACTGTGCCTTCTGGTTGACTACTTGCTTTACCTGAAGCCCAAAAGATGAAACTCACTGACCAAACATAATGGCAATCTAGCAGCGAGAAAGGTGAATAAAATATGCAGAGTGTTTATACTTGAGCACTTCTCTTATCCTTGTTGGAGTTTTAGCTAAGGAGCTTTGCACAATTTGAACAGGCGTCAGTGTTGGAAGAAAGTCTAGGGAATTAGAACAGCGGATGTGTGTTTTTGGAAAGGAGTCAACTTCTGTTGCAGGTGTAAGTTTTGAAAAATATAAACCAGAAGCAGACTCCATGTAACTGTACCATCAATTAAGTTGGTTTAATAGCATTTCAACTTGTTGTTAATAAAGCAAACATTTACTAATCTTATCTCTTGTAAGCAGGAAGGAAGTTAAAGTGCACAGTAATGCACATTGCTGTCAGGAAAAGTGGTTTATAATATCGTATGATATAATTTGCAGTGAAGCAAAGCCAGCAAATGGCTATGTGGGAGCACTCTTTATCCTCTTGATTTAACTTCTTCCCCTCCCTTCCCTGTTGGTAGCTTTGTTGTTGTTCATTTCCCTGGTTTCGTGCATCCTTAGCATTTCCTGCTGTAATCTGCCTGGATATCAGCAGCCTGGCTGTGCAAAGATCATACGACTGGAGAACGGGTGAGATGAGGGACAAATGGTGTGAAATCTCCTTCCATGAGGTTTTTTCTTTGCCTTCTTCCTGGATTTGAGCTACTTTGAGGAGCAATCAGTGTGATCGTTTAATTGTACTCCAAGGACTGCTCTGGTATCATCAAGACTGACAAATGATGGTCTGAAGAGTGAGGGCACTTGCTGAAAAATCTAATTTGTCTGTCACTTTTAAAAAGGTGAATATTACTGATTAATAATGAAACAAACATTTATTTTCCTGTCTCGCGTGGCTGATTTTTCCCCTTTTGCCCTCGAACCTTCTTGTACCATTCCCAGTACTACCTAATGAGAGGAAGGCTCTGCTTTGCTTTTAAGAGAGGCCTAAATCTTGACTAAATGTAGCTTCTGAAGACCATGTTAAGCTTCCTAAATAAGCAAACTTCGTGGAGCTGTTCCATGCTCAGCACTTTACAAGTCAGCCTGCTTGTACTTAAATATACCTAACTTGGGGCTTCTGGTAAAAATAATAGCCAAGAGCGTGCAGGAGGAGTTTGGAGTGCTGGAGTCGCAATTGCTGCAGTGTCCCATTACTGTTGTGTAGAAGAGAATGAATTGCTGATTAATTCTATAGTTTTGCATGCAATACTGATTTCTGAAAATACTCCCCACCTCCTTTGTCTGGAAACGATCCCATAGTCTGCTGACATTTGAAAGAATATACAGCTTATCTGTTGTGAAGTCCACTGAAAAATAATTTACTATTCACATGTTAAATATAGGGGCAGTTGGTCTTTTTATACTACTGCAATAATTCTGTGAGGAAAATTTCAATGATGAAAATGAAAAAAAAGTTAAAATAGTCATAATTTACTGCTTTAGTCTGCAGGGCAGCTGTTTTCTGCCTCTATCTGTATTCTAATAAGTCTTTTAAATGAAGAGATTTATGAGATTATTTTAATTTTGATGTCTTTTTAATGCTTCATGCATTTTAAATACAACCTTTTAATAGTTTTTGAGATTGAAGAATTTAATTTTATTTTATACTGCAGAAATAAATGTATTCTCAGGAGACTGCACCATTATTACAGCTTTTTTTTTTTTTTAAATCCAACGTATCTGGCATATACAACTATAGTACCAACCAGCAACGCTACACTTAGCATCAAATGCAAAGCATCGTTAGAGTTTGAGAGACAATCTGGCTAATAAGGATACTTAAAAGAAAAACCAACAAAACTCTGCTTGCTGTGGGCAATAGCCTTCTGTTGACAGAGTTGCACAGAAAGCTCATGCTGTAAAGGTAAGGTTCAGAATATTCTGAATGCAGCAGAAATAGGTGTGGTCCTGCTGTGTAAGGTACCTCGGCATCCCTTCTGTCTGCTGCTGTTGAGGGCAAGCTCGGGAGCATCCTGTGTGGGTCTGTGATGGAGCAGCCCCAGCCAGCTGCTGAGTGTCATCTCTCAGGTGTTCGGCTATCCGGAAGTCTGAGTCTTTCTTCACTCCTACAAAACTCCTCTCTGCAAAATCTTGATGCCTTGTGCTTTTGCTTTGGTTGCAAGTTGTTAATAGCAGGCATATATTTTATGTAAGAACAGAAGTAAACTGACAAAAGGCTTTAATGAAGTAGAAGGAGTGGCAGACTCTCACCTAATTTTAGCCATCTGAAAATTAAGTATTTAGCTTGGAAGGCATGGCGCATGTTTTAAGTGTGTCTGGGAACTGGAAAGTGGATGAAGACTGGCAGCAAAAAGAGAGCAGCAGGTAATGCAGAGGCTGGCAGGGCACACGTTCTCAGTGGTAGGTCTCTGCTGATGACTAGCTGGTCTACCTCTGTGCTGTTAACAGCGGTGGCAGGAGTGGCTCTCTGCAGCTGGAACCTATTCCAGTAGTCCTGAGCATAGAGTGGTTGGCATGTCTAATTACTACATATTAAAAACCAGCTTTGTAACAGCGTTTGAGAAGATGCGGCCTGTGCTCTTTCATCAGTTCTGTTTGCTGTATGGGACTTTGCTTAGCTCTATGCTGGTCCCGTGCTTAGCTAACCTTTTTGCAGGTACTTGGGAAACATGTGAATGCAGCACTTGGAGCCAGTATTGGTGTAGTGACTCACATGAATGCCCTTAAGTCAGCCCCAAGC
This sequence comes from Larus michahellis, assembly GCF_964199755.1. Taxonomy (NCBI): domain Eukaryota; kingdom Metazoa; phylum Chordata; class Aves; order Charadriiformes; family Laridae; genus Larus; species Larus michahellis. Next base: position 65,389,813 of record NC_133900.1, on the reverse strand, counting down.
ACTGCTCTCTTGTCCTCCTAAAATACTTTAGTTGAGATTCATCAAAGTCCAAGCGGTTGGGCACATGAGGGAAGAACCCTAAGTATTTTGAGAGAACATCTTCCAAATTGTACTTTCTACTTTACCTTTCAGCAAAGCTTGAAATGATCTTAAAGAAGTGATTGGGAAGTTCCCAAACAGTTTAAGAATCTCATCAGCTCTTAAAATGTTGAGGCCACACTTGGAGTACTGTGTCCAGGTCTGGGCTCTCCAGTAGAAGAGAAACATAGACATAATGAAGAGAGTCCAGTGAAGGGCCACAATGATGATGAAGGGACTCGAGCATCTCTCCTACAAGGAAAGGCTGAGAGAGCTGGGGCTGCTTATCCTTGAGAAAAGAAGGCTCAGGGGGACCCCATCAATGTATATCAATAGGGTGCAAAGAGGATGAAACCAGGCTCTTCTCAGTGGTGCCCAGTGACAGGACGAGAGGCAGTGGGCACCAGTTGAAACACAGGAGGTTCCCTCTGAACATCAGGAAACACTTTTTCCACTGTGAGGGCAACCAAGCACCGTCAAAGGTTGTCCAGGGAGGTTGTGGAGCCTCCATCCTTGGAGACGTTCAAAAGCCATCTAGACATGGTCCTGGGCAACTGGCTCTAAGTGACCCTGCTTGAGCAGGGGGGTTGGACCAGATGACTTCCAGAGGTTCCTCCCACCTCAAGTGTTCTGTGAATTTTTACTCTTAACTTTGATTTGCATAAGACAGATGTTTCATAGAGGGAGTTAAAGTGAAAATTTTAATTGAATGACTCATATGGACTTTATTGAATTAAAATATTTTGGGAGGAAACTCAAACACCAGGATTGGAATGTAAAGCCGAGAAGGTGGAGTGAGCAAAGCAAATAAGATGTTGTTCAAGGAGAGAACTGGATGAGAACTTAGGAGATCTGTTGGGATTTAATAAATAAAGCAACTCCATCAAGTTCAGGAAGTGCTCTGAACTGCAAACGTTAAAAACTCTGAAGAGGAAGGGAGGAAAGGCCATATAGTCTTCCAAAGGGCACCCACATCTGGCCACTGTTGGAAATAAGATTAGATAGACACTTGGCCTGAAGTAATAGAGTGGTCTTCTGTGCCATTCTTATGAGTTGTCTTATCGCTGTAAGATGGCTATTAGGTTGTTAAGTCAATACTGTGCAAGGTTAGCAGAGTAAAGATCAGCAATGGGAACTCATGTGGATGAGTAAAATCTGACAGAAAGATGTATTTACTCTGTGGTCACGTTACAGAAGTGGAAATTTCTGCATGACTAGGTGCTAACAGCACTTGGACGTCTGGCTTTGCATGCATCTGCCCTGTGACAGCAGTTACCTGGATCAGTTAGTGACAACAAGTACACAAATAATTTATATGTTTTTATCGTGAAATACAACTGCTAAATCACTCAGTCAACTGAACGTCCCGTTTTGGTGCCAGTTCCTCTGTTATAGTATTCCAGGCTTCCGAGATTTCTATAAGGTTAAAATATAAGGCTTAGAAAAAGTAATCTGGTAATTATCAGAGCCAGAAAAAAACAGGAAGTGAGTAAAAGCAGACAAGAGCCAGTATCTATCTTTCCAGCTGGTTCTACTTATTTTGAGCATTTCTGCCTTGATCTGCCTTGTGTTAGTCAGGCTAAAGCAACAATATTTGCTGTGCATGCATGTGAGATTTCAACTACCACACTTTAGGTTTGTAATTAAGAAATTAATTAAAATACTATACAGTTTACTGCACAGTCTATCAAGAGAAGGGCAGTTTACAAGATTTTCCACGTGTGTGCTATAAATTCAGTGCTACAGATATACAGAATCATATTTACACTGACATTAAAAGTTATCCTCCTCCTGCAGAGGAGTATCACGAAAAATTATTGTGAAGGACTGGTTATAAAGTAATTGTCTCAGCAGAAACCTATGAATGCCTAGAATGAAAATTTTACCACTGAAAGACTAACATGGAATCTGAAGTGGTGAGGGAGGAAAGAGATGTAAAAAAACCCAAACCAAACAAAAAACCCTCCAGACTACTGAATTTGCCTGTAGTTTTCTGAGGTTACTGATGAGCTTCTGTCAGCCTTCTGTTGATGCCTGTTTGATAGCAATATGCCAGAATTCAAAAGTACAAGTCTGAAATTTATAACTCAGTTCTGCACCATTACCAGATCCAGAGCCTAGATTTCAGGCTTTGGGCTGTGTGATGTAACTCCAGCAATTTCACTGTCCACAGAATTGAGATTAACTAAGCTGAAGACACTAAAAAAGATTTTTTTAACAGATTCTAGCCTAAGACTGGTTTAACTTTCAGTAAAATTGTGGGTTTCCTACTTCTATACGTTACCAGGCAAATAAAGGAGAAATACTTGAGGTAATATTGCTCATTAAAAAAGTGCCTCATAATGTTTAAGGTGAATTTGTGGAAAACAGTGACATAACTCTTCAATTCCCATCTTACCAGTGATGAAGGTAAGAAAAAAACCCAAACAAACAGAAAAAAGAATGGAAAAGGGGATTTGTATAATAAAACCAATACATAATGATGATAGCAAAACATGTATCTCAGTTACTCTGTTAAAAATGTCAGGTGTTACATTCCTTGAGAGGTATTGCTGGAAGTGATGCAGCAAAGGCCACAGAAAAAGCAAAATAAGGTAGTCCTGGTAGGAAGATTTTGAAAACACAAAGTGTGGCAGACAAAATCAAACTTTTTCCTCCTGTATCTTCTTGTTATCAAGAGGAATTGAGTTAAATTTTGCACCATAGCAAATTATTGATCTCTCTTTCAAGGAAGTTTCATCGAAGTGTTGAAGCTTTTGCAGATTTCTAAAGAAATGCTAAGTAGTCGGTTTGAATTGGGATAATCACTTCTTCAAATATGAGATGGCACCTACCCTCCTGCTGTCTAAGTAGCCATACAGTTACGTTGGACAATGCCAGTCAGTACAGACTGTCCTGGAGAGGACACTGGAGGAAGCGGATAGATTGTTATAGAAAGGATATTGGTGTTAAAACTGAAATCTGCCATCTGTGTGCACAATCAATTAATGAACCAAGTTAAGAGTATTTTTTTTGTGAATTACAGCAAGGTACCACAGGGCAGATTTTTACCTTCTGAATGACACCGTGTTGCAACCAAAAGCCCTTGCGGACTCCCTGAGATGCCCTCTAGACTATTTGGGAATTGTGCTCCTGTTGATGCTGTTGCATAAAACACCCTAAAACAGTCATGCAGACTGCAACACCTGGGTGGGGGATTCTCTGCCTGAGAGCATATATAAACTGGTCTGTCTTTGTTGAAGTGACATTGTATATCAATTACTTGCGTAAGAGGGGAATTCAAACTTCCTTCTATGAGAATGTTCCAGTGGAGCTAGAGCACAGCCAGATGCCAGAATTGGTTGTTTTATTTGATTGTTCTTTATTTGTACTTGAATATTGAGCTTTTATTGTTCCAGAGACTATATACTCACTATTATAGGTCCCTTCCATGCACCACCGTGATTTTTGTTAATGCTAAGGGATACATGGAAAGGAAAGAAACAATAAAATGTAAGATAGGATGCATTAGCTTATACTGCACAGAGAGTGAGGAGGAAATAGGAATTGTGTGGCGTATCCCATTTTTGGGTCCAGAACTAAGGCTTCTGTTTTCATGGGAGCAGGCATAGAAGGAGAGGTGGCTTGTGGTCAGAATCTTGTTTCTCTTCCTTAAATGCTAGGAGATGCAAACTGCATCAGCACCTTCCTTGGCCCTTAGAACCTGAGGAGAAGTAAGGAGGAAGGAGATTATGGCTCACACTGCTTCTGATGCATAGTTCCTACTGGGACAATGCCTTGGTTACTGAAGGCTGCATATAATTTGTCATTATCTTCAAGTCTGAAATGAATAAGGCAGCAAATGGTAGAGTACTGTGTGTCATCTGCAACTTGCAAAGCCCTCAGTGGCTCAGCACCTGCCCGCTTCAAGAGGATACCTTTTCTCCTCTCTCACACATCAGTTTGGATCACTAGATCTTTGGCTAGCTGTGAAGGGAGAAAAGGTCAAAATGACAAAGTGACCTCTTCGAGAGTCTATTTTGGAATAGTTTTGCCTTCCACGAGGCCTCTTACTAGCTGAGATGGTTGCTTATTAAGTGGCAAAGGAGACAATGTTGTCAGGGTCCCTTCATTGTGTGTCTCCTACCATGAATACAAATCAAAAACTCCCCTTTGGGTTCAATGAACTTCTTTTTGGAGCTTCTAGAAGGCTAAAATACTCCCAAGCAAATTAAATTCCATCCTAGATGATGAAATATAAATGAACACGTTGAGCATCAGAAACTTGATAGCTATTTGTGAAACAGTTGAGGAGCCTTTGTTAAGCACTACTCTCTCCACTACATTACGAGACTTATTTATTTCACATGCATTTAATAATGCAGTGAAGATGATGCCTGAAACACTGAAGTACAATGAGGAATTACTAGGTTTCTGCAAGCAAGGTAAAGGCACTGTGTATGATTGCCCCAGAGGATATGCAAGATACAGAAAATGAAATGAAATAAATAAAAAGTGGCAGATGACTGGTTTCTGGATATTGCTAGGTGAATTTATTAATTGCTAATAGAGCACCAAGCCATGAATTACTTGGTCATTGCCATTGTTTCAATTTTATGACTTTCCTCTTAAATACAGATTCGTTAGGAAGGAATCAAATGTCACTGGGCAGTGAATTATACAGAAACAAATTTATGCTTGTGAATGCTGATTTCCCATAATAAGTTATGACTTCAAAAGGACACCGTCAAGGTATTTTTCATAGTTTCAGCGTGACTTTTCTTTGCTGTTGTCTCTGATAACCCCTTGTTCTCTGGATGAGGAGGGCTGTCGTATACATTTCTTCTTTTTGTTTGATCATGTGTGAAAAAAGTTCGGTCACTGTAGGTTTTCATACCATGTATTTTAAAGTTATTTTAGTAAAATATTTTGCTTTAAAATATATATTCTAGAACTACCTACATATGTAAGCAGCTATACCTACCTTCTGGTCACATTAAGGTTGTACTGTCTTTGAGAAAGGTTTACCTTGGAGACCTCACTGTATCTGTTGGTCTTAAACACCATCCTGCTATAATCATAGAGCTGACTAGATCATGCCTGGCCTGTTAAAATGAGTTTCACACTCTCATCGGATTTGTAAACTGGTTCTTGCGCTTGTGGGTTCCTACCTCGTATTCTAGGTTTGATCAGTAAAGCGTAGCTTATAATGGTTTAAAACTTAAACTAATGAAGAAAAACAAGCTCCAAGAACTGACATGTATGAGAATACCTTCAGCCCCTTTGGCTTCATGTGGAAGGTCACTCCTGCTTTACTATGGTGAGGGTAAAATAAAACTGAGAGTCTAAAATAAATTCTCTAGATTAGTCCTGGCAGCTTTTTCGAACAGTACGTGGATAATTGTGTCTCCATGGGGCCAAGTGTGGTAAGACTGAGAACTAGGTACAGCTTCAAAATTGAATGTTAATATTTGTTTTTTAGTAGAAATGTGTGCAGAAAACAGTACTGTAGATCTTGGGGTGGTGCTGTGTACGTTTCTAATACTGTTTTTCATTTGAGCGTGATACTGTGATTTTGGTTTTTCATGCTGTGATCAGGAGCTTAAAATGTAGAGCATTTTTAAATGTAAAAAAGGGAATTTCTGCCTCGTTCTTTCTGTATCTGCTTAGTTTGTTTTGGGGCATGATCCTATTTCTAAAATACTGCTATTTGCACTATTTAGATGTTTGTAGGCATTTTAACACCATTCATAGTGCACTTTAGCCGTTGCCTAGCTGAACTACATGTAACCCACTCTTGTATTTTCCCTTTATGTTTCATATTGTAATACCAGTATAAGGGTGGAGTGTGTGCTTTCCTATCCTGTCCCAGTCGGGTCGGGAGAACTGTCTGCCCCACCATCAGTCTGTTCTCTTCTCGCAGCAAACAGCGTCTTCCAGATCCTGCTCTCCTTTGTGCCTGGTTGTACCGGGGGAGCCCCAGGGAGCCCCGCTGAACTGATAAGCTGTGAGTTCCGAGTTGCCAAGAAGCCCAGCACAACTCTGGAAACAGACGGATATTAAACGCCAAATTTGTAACAGCGCCAGGCACCTACGAGTGCTTTTAGGCACCTCACAGGAGTTGAGAGAAAGGGCTTACGGATCCTAAGGTACCTGAATAGATACGCCGGACTGTAAGGTGCTGTCTCCACATCTTTCATGGCCCAAATCAGAGCCAGGTGTGTGACAGTGGTGGAGTGTGCCTCAGCCCAGTGTCTGTGTCAAATTGGAGTGTTGTGGGATTCAACTCCTCTGGTAGAACTCATGTGTCATTATAATTTGTGTATTTGAATGAATGAATATGGCGCGTCAATTGGAGGGTCCCAGTTGCATGGGGAACATGAACAGCTTAGAGATTAATAGGACTGAACTTTGGGAAATATGACTAGTAATCGAATTTTTGTATGAGGGAGACATAAAACACCAGGTGGGGTCTGTTACATTAGGGGTTTTGCAAATGCGTAACAAGGCTGTCTGCTTTCGCTTATCTCACTCTTTCCTTTCCTTAGATCTTTTCAAGTGGACTGAATTACAATATTACTTGGATTGCCGTCGTGGTCAAGGCAAGCTGCTGTTCAGCAGCTGTTTATGGCATTTCTCCAAGCTAAATTTGGGATGGAGAAATTCCTTTTTCAGCAGTTGGTTCTTTTTCCATGATCAGCGGAAAAGCTGCTGAGAAGAGGAGAGCCAGTAGGTATGGAGAGTAGGCAGTAGCACCATCTATACAGAAGAGCACAGGAGTAAAATAGCAACGTGCAGCTCTCAGAGAAGACATGTGAATAAAGGTTTGCAGGAATGACATTACAGAAACATATGCCTGTCAAGATTAGTTAAGTGTTTATAACTTTTTTTATGTAGCACTTTGGGCCTAAGCGTACTTTTTTTTTTTTCTCTTAAGCAAATTGCGTCTGAAATGCCATGCAAACAGAACGTTTGTGCAGTAACTCACTGTGGAAAGGTGCGGTGTAATTACTTCCAGGAATGCCGTCACAGGCTGTGTTGTCTGTGTTAGAAATAATCTGCCGGTCTCTCCATTGCACACCACCTGAGTTTATAGGGACAGTTGATCTATCCCTGCGCTGTGGGAAACTGCCATAGACAATCCACTGGATGCTTTGAAAACATGTTTAATCTTGAGGGTTTTTTTTTTTTTTGAAGAACGTGGATGTGTTCTGAAGATTTTGCTATTTGAAGCTTTGTTTTATAAAAAAATAATGTTTAGCCAAGTCAGTTTTTTAAATCACTACGTTAGTCATCCCGGTGATTACATAAGGAACCCTGTAGGAGCATTTCATGTACCATCAGCCCTCGGCGCTGGAATAACAATGAGGGCGAAGTATTAAAAACTGTGTACTCACAAAGACAAACACGGCTGGATTGTTACATAGAGAGATCATCTCAGTATTTGCCATTGAATATATCTTTACATTAATTCAGCTCATTTCTGAGACAACACACTGGAAGAAAACATAATTTGAATTAATTATTTGCGCATATGGCATATGCCTGATGTCAGCTAATGCTGCATTAAGGATAGACATGCTGGGCACACATTAAATAATAGGGTAAATATTTGTATTGTTTATGATGAACTAGTTCCTTCTGCAGATCTTCTTTCTTTGTGCCTCAGTAAACATTCCCATTGGGCTTATTTACTGTGATTCATATAGTGCAATATGTTAAGTGTTATAAAAAGTGTGTGTTTAAATTCTACTGTAAGGCTTCACTCTGTTTTCAGAGCAATTGATGGTTTAGTAACACTTTAAAATAACACTGAAATCATTGTGGCACCTTATTATTATATGGAATGTTTTGTTAGCATTAATCACAAAGGTTCATTTTGTGTCAGAAATGCTTCTGTAGAAGTTCCGTTGTAATGTAACTGTAATGAAACATACATTTATCTCAATGTGTTTTGAAATATTTATGTCAAGTTATTATTTTAGGAAAGAGAATTAGATGCCCTGAAGTTGAGCAGCAATTGAAGAAAGAAGGATTGTAAAATAAAAGACCCCAAACCAACATAAAACCCTGACACCACCCCCCCCCCCCACCGCCCAACTTAAGATGAAGGACCTTCCATAAGAAATTTAGGCACAAACCCTTACCTTAGTGAACACAAAAATCTATAAGAACAGATTCTCTAGTTTTCAAGGGTGGGAGAAAGCACGAGTAGAAGAAAGCTAGACAGTTAAATTTGGTGAGAAATCTTCAGTTGAGTTTTATGTTTTCTACTGCTGTTGAGTTCTTAAGGAGGTCTAATAGCAGGATGGAGAGGCTTGAACCATATAGGGTGGCATGTGTTTTTTCACACTTTGTCTGTCCCAGCTGCAAAGGATTATTCCAAGGTGTGGTTCTGGTGAGCCTTCCAGTGTCGTCAAGCCTGACACCATTGTCAGGTGCATCCTTGGGTGGATGTCCCGCGTATGTTGCGGCTGATCTGCATATGCCTGTGAAATCTGATGTGCTGGACTTAGAAGATGCTCAGGTTGACTCACTGTCCCATCTGAGACAGGTCTGATTTGTTGTGCTGTAGATGTAGAGTTGCTCTGTACAGGCACAGTAGCCGTTTGTCGAGGATTTCCCAAGCTACCAAACATCCAGAAATCTGGTGAATGACCAAAACTGAAAGGAGGTAAATTATTACAAAAGGCGAGCGTCTTTTCCTCACATTGGGAAGCCAGGTAGGTGTGCTGAGGGGAGTCTGTTGGTAGGGATGGTGCGCACTTGCTAGTCTGACCTACCAAGTGTTCTTCCTCAGCTCAGTAAATGCATATGGCAGAGGGTCAGCGTGCCAGCCTCTGTTCACTTTCTTGAGAATGGCTCATGGGAAAAGAAGTAGAGGAATCCAGGAGAGGCCTTTAGTTTTTAGGGAAAGAGGGAAGTGGGATCTTTGGCTACAAGATAAATCATGGATGCATTCATGCCGCTTGCCCTCCTGAAGATCTTGATATTGTGTGTGTGAATGTTTGTGTGAACTTGGGTATAATCATGCCTCCATTACTCCCTCTTATTTTTGCGTGCATATTTTCAAATGTGTAGTACTTTGGCATTTTCTGATAAACATATTTCACCTAGCAGAAGATCCATCTACATGTGTCTAGATACTGAAACAAAATACAAAAATGTCTGTTCCCAATTTCTGGATGATTATTGAAACAGAACAGAAATAAATCCATCAGTATAATTCACATATTAAGAAAAGAATAGACATTATGAAAAGACTTTAAAATAGGAGCAGTGCTATGATAAGCCTGACTGCAGACTCTGTAGTCCGGCCTTGTAAGTCATTTTTAGAAGCAGTATAACCATTGAGAAAATGCATGATAGAGCTGAGATCCTAAAATGCATAAATGAATGCAGGCTTCCCCTTTTCCATTATTGGGTCCCCCTTTTTCCCGGGCTGATACTTATGGTATATTAGCATCATTTGTATCATCATGTGTGCCTAAGATCTCCCATGTTCCTGAAGACCAGTGTAGCTATTAGACTTCCAGTTAATACAGGTAACAAAAGGTCCCTGATAAATAGTTTGGTTTTCACTTTACAGGCAGAATGAGGAGAGGTGTAAGGAAAAGTTAGTGATGTTTACTGCTAATTTGGATATGCTGCAGTGAGAAAGAACTCTGCGTTCGAGAAACAATTAAACTACAATGGCCAAGGTGGACTGTTAATCGTTCCACCTTCCCAAGAGGTTTCAAGTCTGTGTTCAAGATCCACAGCACACATTTGGCAAGGCAGGCATAGTTCTAAACTACCTCTGCACTCTCTGAATTTTGGAAGAAGTGATCAGCGTTGCGATATGAAGCTGTCTCCAGGAAGCTGTGTGCGATAGTTTTTCTGAATCCACTAATTCTGAAGGAGAAATAGGAAAAGTCATGCATCATACCTGGTCATGAGAGTAAGGAGATCTAGGTATGGGAGAGAACGATTGTCCATGGGTGCCAGAGGCTGATCCAGGTTGAGGATAAGTGAAGAACTGTGACAGATATGCCTTGTAGAAGCTCTCTCTATTTCTGTACTCGATCTGTGGTGAAGTTGATGATTTTCCAATTTCTTGGTGTTTAGCCATGGCTGGTACAAGCTTAACAACTCTATTGGCTTCCATAATTTATCCTTTACCTTCAAAGTAAAATGTGGTTTCCCCTGCCCCCCCCCCTCCCTGGGTTTTGTTCAGAACCTTATTACAAATCATCAAGGAAGTTTGGAAATATGTGTCCTTCCTTTTAAGAATGCATAAAAAAATTTGGGTAGGGTCTTCAAGTAAAATGCGGATGGGCAGTTTTGTAGCTGGAGGCATTAAATGTAGGGCAGTGGTGTGTGTGACTGACCTGACGAGGCACTGATGTGGAGAGCCCCTGGTTTCTGTTTTGCATTGCAGCCAGCTGGGCACTACAGCCCCTCATGCCCATTTGCTTATCCTGCTCACTAATAGGCTACGGTGCATGGCCTGCGGAATAGGCACCTCATCAGTTTGTAAAGGAATCGTGAGTTTGTTATTTAGGGGAAAATGGGGCTTAAATTAAAAAAGATTGATTTTTTTTTTTTTAAAGTGTCATTTGGGACTGGCTTATAGTAAGATCCTGCTGCATTAGACAGTCTTTGCTTCGATTCTTGGCAGCACTAGTTGGATTAGGAGTGTCTAGCACGCAACTGAAATCTGGAGATTGTGTGCCAGGTATTAAATAGTGGCATAAACCTAGTGAAAAGTGGGAAGGCTCTTTCTAACAATTAGCTTGTTATTTTCTTCAAAATGCAGGAATACATTTTGTTGATTGAGGTCTGGATATGTTTATGCACTTTCCAGTTGAGATGAAATGATTTTGTAAAATAATTCTCCTAATGCATCAGAAATATAGGCAATCAATTTGTATTAAAATATCACAAGTTAAGGCTCTTCTTAATGTTACAAATTACCTATCCTTGGAATATTTTCAACTAGTTCTTGAATTACAAAAAAATTCCTTATGAGTTATTCTTGATTGGTATGTCTGGATTGGTTAGTCTTTGTTGGGATGTACAACTCCCAAAACATATATACTGGGGGCTGTGATACAGTATGTGCTGTTACTCATTTTCGTCTAGGTTGTCATGGATTAATAAGATTTAGTAATTTTTCCTCCCTGCTGCAATTCTGAGCTTTCTCCATGTGCACATCCAAAGTGTTGCGCCCAGGTTCGTGTACTGGCCAGCAGCTATGTGCAGCAGCAGAAAGGGTGATGCACAGCAGAGATGTTGATACGCCAGTTTTGTGACCCAGCTGGTGACTGGTTTGGCCTCTAGAATAAATTTGAGAGATTGCAGGCTGCCTTCAATTCATTCCTGCTCTAATGGCCTCATACGGGCGCTTTCTGCCCACCCACGTTTACCGGAGAGCGACGCACCGTGGCTGTTGCTGCTTTTCACCGGAGGTGCAGTTGAAGGGCTGCGCCAGTCTTGTGTCAATGTGCTGCAGGCATCCGAACCAAGCAAGTGGGCTGGGAAAAGCTAAAGCAGACTTGCCCGGGAGCATGATGGTTTTTAAGACAACCAAAAGTGTCTGTATCAAAGCCAACAATTGCAGAAAAAAAAATATTTGTAGCTGTTCTTAAGAACTGAGAACAAGGCAGTGAATATATCACAGTAAAAAAGAACAGAAGGAGGAGGTTCTGGGCGTCTTTCCTTGGGAACGAATGTACGTTTGATGACCACGGAGCTCTTTGCATGAAGCAGTCACACGCAGGAGCACTTCAGGATGATTTCCAAATTTTGGAAGAAAAGGAGAAATGCAATCTTGTTGAAGTTTAGCAATTACGTACCATAGTTAATTAATCATATAATTAAGCAAAATGAGACCATATTTCTTGAAATGTGTCAGATAATTATGATACATTTTGGTAATTACGTGTAATAAAATTAATTAAACATATAATTCAAAGAATCAGGAAAATTATTACTTGAAATGATTTATCCCATCCATAGGTCAGAAAGATCTGTTTTATTTTTCTTGTGCTCAGTCATAACCTTATAATCCGGTCTTTTCTGTTTTTGAAGACATTGCAGGTTTCTAATATTAGCTTTTTGCCTTAATATTAGTTCTTGGTCAGAATTTTTCTTGAGATTCTTTAATCTTTATAATAGTATTGGTCACCCAGTATGAAAATCCTTGGATCTCTCTTGTTAGATCATTACTCAGAAAATAGATGTGACTGTTATATTGTGCTGATTCTTGCTTCATTGCTGTGAAGTCATGCAGAGTATTTGTAAAAGAAGAGAAAAGAAAAGGAAACAAGAGGGAAACAAATATTACCCAAGTGTAAGCCAGCGTGCTCAGAGCTCGGAGGTGTTTTAATATGTTTTATTGGCATTTGCCTGAAGCATCAGGCACACAAATACTCTCCTTTGGTATGGAGGGCTAAACTGACCTCCCTTTCAAGTTGCAACATTTTTTATAGTTAGTTCTCATTTTCATTACTGCTGGGAGGAAATTCTGCTGCCACTGCAGATGAGATACTCTAAGAAGGCAAAGCGGTGTAAGAAAACCCTATAAAATCATGCTTGTGATATTAATTTTCTCACCTCAGGCTTAATAATCATTTTATGGTCATTTTTGAGAAGTTTTCTAGCCATAATGTTTTATCTATCTTTATGGTCCCTTACGCTGTATTTAATCAGTGTAATTATAGAAGGATAATTAAATATAATGCTACTTAGTTCTTAAGATTTTAGAACTATTACTAAAAAAAACCCCTTATAAATCTTGATGTCTGCACAAAGCAAAATATTGGTGCAGTATATTTGATATGCCATTAAAAAGAAAATGGTGGTGCATTTTTGTTGGTACGGCAGCACACATCCTAATTCATTAGTTCGTTGGTGGTTGAAGAGACTTTTTAGCAGCATGAAATCAACTGAAATGAGAGAGACTCATTCTTTTTAGGATGTCTCAGTTTTTAAGAATCAGCACAGGACCCAATTTAGGAAGCTACTTAGGCATATGATTAAATCCACCTTTAGTAAGTAGGATTCTTGAGTGCTTGTGTTTGTTACGTGTTAACATGCCCAAATGGACTGGCTTGGCTGGCTTTGTTTTCGTGTATCTTGTCATATCTTTTGGAAAGCAAGGCTTGGATCTGGTGCCGCTTGAGGTCTCCAAGTCAGTGGAAATTTACTGGATGTATTTCCTTCTGCAATTATATTTCTTGATAAAAAGGTGTTGTATAAAGGGCTTTGTAGAAAGCAATGTTGTCATGTAAAAAGCCATGCGCTATCTTCTGCAGTTGGAAAAGCCCCATCTTACAGCTTGCTGTGCAACCGGTTTGATTGTTTCTTTCATGTTAAGTCTGAACACTTCTGCGCTGGAGCACAGAAGGGGACACAGAGATGATCAGAGGGATGGAACAATGAGGACAGGCTGGGAGAGTTGGGGTTGTTCAGCCTGGAGAAGAGAAGGCTCCGGGGAGACCTTGGTGCAGCCTTTCAGTGCTTAAAGGGGGCCCACAAGAAAGATGGGGACAGACTTTTTAGCAGGGCCTGTTACGATAGGACAAGGGGGAATGGTTCTAAACTAAAAGAGGTCAAATTCAGACTAGATAAAGGGAAGAAATTTTTTATGCCGAAGGTGGTGAAACAGTGGCCCCGGTTGCCCAGAGAGGTGGTAGATGCCCCATCCCTGGAAACATTCCCGTTCAGGTTGGACGGGGCTCTGAGCAACCTGATCTATCAGTGGAAGATGTCCCTGCTCGTTGCAGGGGGGTTGGATTAGATGATCTCTAAAGGTCCCTTCTAACCCAGACTATTCTATGGTTCTGTGAAGTTGTGGCAGACCTTTCCCATTTTCAGGCAGACTTTTCCATAGCTGGTATGATCCATGTTCGTCTTGTTTCAGTGTAGATGAAAGAATCCAATGTAGGAGGAGAGGCTGTAAATGGTAAACAGTGTGAGGGGACATATTTCAGTGCTGCTCAAAACTCCTTGCAAAGCTATTGTGAACAGGATGTACGATGAATATATAAATTTGGCTCTTTGTCCATTGAAGTTCACATTCCTGACTTTCCATTAGGGGAAAAACTTCTAGATTGAAAAGTTACATACCACTCTCCTATAATAAGCATCACGGCTTCCTCCGTCTATTTTCAAACAGATGAAAGCATTAAGATATTTTAAAGTGTCTTGTAAGTATTGAGAGTATATTCAGTTTGATACCAGTACAAAAACTTTTCACTATACGCACACTAATTAATGCACACTAATTGTCAAGCTTGTTAGTCTGCTAGAAGACAGCCAAGACTGAATGCGCTCATCCTTTCTACCTCAGCGCTGAGGAATATTGGCAAGGCCGAGTAAAGATGATGCCTTGATTTTTGTCATGCAGCACCACTTGTCTCTACTCCTCCACGGTATCTGTCAATTAGACACTTCCACAGTCACCATCTTTGGCAGTTCTCTGGGGAACTCTGGGACCAGCTTTTTAATGTAACGGTGCAACCCCAGTCATGCCAAAATTTCCATGTATGCTTTTCGATGGTGGATGGTCCCGTGTTTTGCACATGCAGGTGTCAAACATGCAGGTTTGGACCTTAGGTTGGCACTGGACTGTCTGCTTTGGGATAGAGTGTGATAATAATCTTCACTTGTGCTGTCTTGTTAGCCCTAAGCTGTATTTACATTTCCAGTAGCCAGTGTAACAGTGATTCAGAATTGATCTGCCATGCAAGCACAAAAATTAAAAAAGTAAAACCGTGTTGCATATTAATAGCCTGTCAGCGATACCAGATGATACCATGCCTTTGAGAAAAATGGAGGAAGTATGTGCTGGAAAAATTCTATGAACTAGGTGGGTCTTCACTGTGAATTTCTGATATGAGTAGCTGTCACTGGCAAAAGTATGGTGACATATTCAGGCCACCTCCAGAAAACTTCCAGAACCTGCCTCCCCAGGAAAGGGAGCACAGGATTCGGGCCATGCCTCTGCCAATGAAGTTGAGGGGTCTGAGCTCATTCTGGGCTGGAGAGTTGCAGATTGACTTGTAAATGAAATGTAAAACTTTCCTCCTGTGTTCTCACTCTTGTTACAGAATTCATTTTACAAACTGAAACTATTTTGCATTTCATTTTCGTAAAGGAAATGTGTCTTCTGCGGGGGAAATGCCTTTTTTTGCAGGGAACCTAAACACAGCTTGTGTATCATCTGAATGCAGCCCCTGCCCTGCTTCACATGACAGGGATAAATTCTTCTCAGGGTTTTCATAATACTGATACTAAGTCGAAGTATCATGGGTAGCACAAAGTATGAGAGTAGCAGCACATTGATTTGGAAAGTATTGCAAGAGAGCACTCAGAGTGGGGATGGTCAGGGTTTGTGTAGCTTAACGTATTCACTGCCTTTTGTTCTGCTTATCCTCGCCAGGAGGGAAGGAATAGCACAGTTTGGAAGTGCTGGAGTACTGTGTCCAGCTCTGGAGTCCTCAGCACAGGAAAGACATGGACCTGTTGGAGCAGGTCCAGAGGAGGGCCACAAAAATGATCAGAGGGATGGAACATCTCTCCTGTGAGGACAGGCTGAGAGAGCTGGGGTTGTTCAGCCTGGAGAAGGCTCCAGGGAGACCTTGTAGTGGCCTTTCAGTACTTAAAGGGGGCTTATAAGAAAGATGGGGATGGACTTTTTAGCAGGGCCTGTTGTGACAGGACAAGGCGGAATGGTTTTAAACTAAAAGATGGTAGATTTAGAGTAGATAAAGGGAAGAAATGCTTTATGCTGAGGGTGGTGAAACACTGGCAGGGGTTGCCCAGAGCGGTGGTAGATGCCCCATCCCTGGAAACATTCAAAGTCAGGTTGGACGGGGCTCTGAGCAACCTGATCTAGTTGAAGGTGTCCCTGTTTATTGCAGGGAGGTTAGACTAAATGACCTTTAAAGGTCTCTTCCAACCCAGACTATTCTATGAAGCTGTGGCAGACCTTTCCCATTTTCAGGCAGTTTTCCATAGCTGGTATGATCCATGTTCATCGTGTTTAAATGGAGAAGAAAGAATCTAATGTAAGAGGAGAGGTGTCCTAAGGGATTCTAAAGGACATGAGCAGCTGCCGCTCTCCTTTCTCTTCCAAGAAGATTCTTAGTACCTTTTCCCATGCCCCATTACAACTGCTGCTGATTCCCTCTTGATGTGGCTTCATGGGTTAAGTTGGGCATAGGAGCATCAGTAAACTTCGAAGAGGTGAACGAGGTCTGAAAATTGTACAGTAATACTCAAAGGTGGCTTTTTAGAAGCTAAGCAGCTGCCAAAAGTGTCGAAGTATTAATACATAATACTCGTTCCATGTATTACAGTGGTCATTTACTATTCATAGGATCAACTACACATTCCTTTACTACCTTGCAAGTTGGAGTCAGATGTAGATGTTGTGTCTGCCTTGTAACAGTGCTGTGCACAAAATAATTTGCATTTGGTATCCATTTTTATGGAATTAAGTCAGAGTTTATGGCAGCGTATATTCAGAACTCCTTGGATTTAGATTCAGGATTCCCTGGCTGGTATCTCAAGCTGTTTTATTTAAAAAAAAAACAAAAAACAAAACAAAAAAAAACCCAACAAAAAAACCCCAAACTTGTTTTTCCAAACCAATGTGAATGTCCCTGTGGTTGCTGCTGTGGTACATGTGCAATTTAAGTGCTGCTGCTTCACTTCACATGTCAATGAAATACAAGATGGCAACTTCTCATAGACTACTGTTCTTGAAATAAAATGTCTATGACTCTATTTGTTGCTTAGGAAGGCACTAATGCTGGATGTTTTGTTGGTGGACTTATGAAGAAGACATTGGATATCTCTTTAAGGTATTAGAACGTTAATGAGTGGAAAACATGTTAGAAACTGTATTTCACATTTAGGATATGAACAGAGACTCTTAGGTTGCCTCTCCTCCCCCCTTAAAGTAATTAGTTCCTTAGAATATAAAGGATTCTTTGGCTTAAATGAGTTTCTTTTACGGCACGTAAGGGAATTTCTTAAAAAAACAAGAACCAAAAGAGGCTAGCTAATGAAAGAAGTGATTTTTAAAATACCAGGTAGTTCTTGCATAGTTGAGTTACTACCGTGCTTAGCAAAGGTATAATAAGGAAACTGCTTTAATTATTAATAAAAGGATTGGTAAGCAAGATTAATTTCTCTCAAGTAGAGAGCTTAGCCCAGCTTTGGCTTTCGGCAGAACCCTGTAGACCCTTCTCATTTTTACTAGTGTGGTTCATTTTAATAACGTGCTTTGTTTTACAATGAGTGGATGGAATGAGCGTTAAGAAAGCTACAGCAATTCATTAATAAGGGTTTGCATTTTGGAAACTATTGGGTAGTGAAGTCCATTAAAAAACAATTAAGATCCAATGAAATGCAGTAATTTTGTTCTCCAGGGGCATCATGAGAAGGGGACTACTGTTAAGAGTTAGTGGTGGTCTTCTAATGGCACCAGAACCCTTGCAGCTATAACCAGAGCATTTCTCTTCAAGTACTCGGCCATCTCTGAGGTAGCTTCTTAGCTGACTGGTTTAATACATTTCGGAATACATAGGTTTGTATTGTCTCTCGTCTCTGAAAACACCTTATCAGAGAGCAAAGAATCATAACTCATGGCATTGGATTCAAGAAGGGAGGTGGCTGTTCTTGTAGACTAGGGAGACTTGTCTGGACAACTCTGTAATCTGTGTGGGTTAAAAACCTTGTGTTTCACACAGTTCTTCCCCACCTCGTGACCCCCCAGTGTTTTAAGGCAAATCTGTTTTCAAGGTGCATATGTTCTTAAGCCATTGCAATTCTCTTCTGCAGCTTCAGGCTCAGGACTTCATTCCTTCTGCTTATGATCAGCACTGGAGAAGATGCAGTGGATTTTCCTGTGGGTTTCTTTCATCCAGTCTGCGGTCTTACCCTTTTAAATCAGCAACATTTATCTCCGTTGGTCTTTGTCGGTAAAAAGTTTGCTCCCCATTTTTTGTCCTAGAATTTTCCCCTGTTTTCTTGCTCAGTTGTTCTGCAGGTATTTTTTCTTGCTGCTTTTCAGCAGCAGCTCCGCTGCCTTTCCAGTAGGAGCTAATTGCTGCTTAAAACATGTTGGTACAACGATCCAGGCATTGCCTGTAAACATTAATTCTTTTGAGCAGTACTCAGTGGCATTTATTTTCCTTTTTCCCACCAGGCCATCTTTTCTTACATGCTCCTGTGTGCCTCTTTGCTCATCCTGCAGGCCATTCTTAGGACTGGTCCCTTGCCCCATAATGGCTATTAAAACATGGCTGCTGCTCTGTAGTTTCTCACCCCACCGCTTTACCTCTTTGGTAAATCTCCCACTCCCCTACTTGGCTGCTTGCCTGTCCAAAATTCACTCATTCAGCTGAGGCACTGTCTTACATACAAAGGATGCTTCCTTGAATGATGTGGCCTTCATAACAGTCTTGGAAGGTGAAAGGTTGTGATAGATGGACCTAGTAAAAAGAGATATTTTTTTTCCAGAAAGCAGGAGCATGTTTTTACTGTGCTGTCTCTACTGGTCCATTTACCACTGAGAGAAGAAAGAAGCGGAGATTAGAAGCTGTTCTGGTAAATTAACCCTAGCTGGTCTCAGGTGATTAGTCACTAATACATTTTTGCATGAACACCTTGGGTTGACAAATTCTGACTCCTAGCACCAGGTGGCTAAGAGCTTTCCTACAGAAGTACGTGAGCGTAAAGTGATATCTGCTGGTGAATTCTTTTTTTTTTTTTTTTTTTTTTTTTTTTTAGTTAATGGGAACCAGCATCTTCTGTCATCAACTGTAATTCAAGTAAATGATACTCTTTGTGACAGAAGAAATTAAGATATATTGTACAGCACATGGCCCCAACACAAATTCATGTTTTTCAACATCCTGAATTATTTAAGCAACGTCTTTACAGTCAAGTTTTTTAAGGCAGATTAATTGTTCATGTCATTGCATCTTTTTTGAGATCTTTGTGCTTCCATTATCCGTTTTTTCTTACCAGCGTCACTTAGGGCATCTTCTCTTAGAGACAGGTGGAAGGAAGTTCTGAATTTCTTACTTGGTGTTTGATTTGGGAAACTCCTGCATAGTTGGCAGTTTGGAAAGTCAGGTGTCTCAGTAAGGAATTGAAAGACTATTTTTAGATAACCATGTTTTGGAAATCTTGCTTGTGATTTTCTGCTGTAATAAAATGTGGTCAATTTAATCTGTTCTGCATAATTTCCAGTCATGATACTATCCCTTGTGCATAAATAATTAACTAGAACGTCTGAGGTCATTTATGTGTCTTTCTCTGCAGAACAAATGGCATAATGACCACTACTCAAGATGAGGGGACAAGATGGTCCTGAAGCTTTAATATTGCTGTATGTTGTTAGATGACCAAAACCAAGATACCGAAAATGGTTTGCTGACCTGCAGAGACAACTTCAGATGTTGAAAATAATGCCAGCCAGAGCTGTGCAGCAGTCTAAAACCTCTGCCCAGAAGGTGCTGTGCTAACCCATCACTGGAACAGCCCGCTTTAATGAAACGCTTTGGCAGTTCAGGCCTTTATTTCTTTTCTTCCTCCTTTTCCACCTGCAGAACGGGACAACCAGTATTTATCTGCTTGACAAGGGATGCTGTGGAGAGTAAGGAATGCCTGTGAAGTGCTTTGAAGTTGCAATGCACAGTGGAGTAACACTTCTATGAATAATATTTTCTGCTCCATTTTTCATGATAGCCAATTAATGTATCAAAAAGAGTATAACTTTCAGAATCACGGTGGTTGACAGAAATGCACAGAATGTTTATCTTTTAGATGTAAGAAAGAAAAGTAACTGATGAATGTGGCAAAAATCACTTGGAAGAGACATGTGAGTGAGTGTTCATCTTCCCAAATTAATCAACGGCTTCCTTAAGATGGAAGATTTGACTATTTCAGGTTCGCTTGTCATAACTAAGATATCAGCCAGGCTACAATATCTAGAAGTGGGTTTTAATTAATTTTCTCCTACACTTTAAACTGGAGGAAAATATATTACTTTGTGGCATTAGCAGTATGTAAAACCACCCCTGTTTCTATCGGTTACAAGGCTTAACCAAATGCAGCATGTGGGCGTTTCGATGGATCGTCTTTCTTCTTTTACTCTGCCTCCTTGGGTAGGTGCAACTGAAATGATTATGGGTCTGCAGACAGAGAATTGTACAACCCCAAGCAAGCCTTTACCACTCAGCAGTATAAAAAAACCCTGAAAATGCTATTATCAGCTCTATGTCTTCTAATGCCAGTTTTTGAAAGGCCGCGTGGAAACAAAAAATCTTAATTGAGCCCCATGGACAGAAGTAATTGTGATTTAAATTTCTGTTTTTCTCAACTGTAACTGGGAGAAAGGTTAGTATGTTTTTACATGAGTGCCACTAAGTAAAACCCTCTAGTTCGTTGATTAACCCTGTAAGACATTTTTTTGATGCAGCTTTTCTTCTAATTAAGAGGTTGACTAGGTGATACAGAAAGGCTAAGCTATACATTAGGTTTTTATTATCTATCTACTTAGCCCTTAAAAATTCCAGAAGAGTTAAGGAAATGTTTAGCTTAGAAATTTTCAAAATAAGGTATCTAAATTTTTCAGTGCTGGAGTGATTTTTGGTTTTGATCTCTTAAAGCTTTTTGGCAGTTGCTTAAAGGGAAAGTGTAGTATTTGAGGCCAAACAGACTGTTTTATTCTCATCCTGAAGATTATTTTCTGACTTTTTCATTCTCAGAATGATTTCAATGATTTTTCTGGTTTAACCTGAAATATTATTACTGAAGAAGATACTTTTTGTTACTGATATTTTATTTCGTTTAGCAAACTGAAAAATCTGTTATTCACCAACTTCGATTCTTTAAAATTGTCATAATTTAAAAATTTGTGGGATCTTTCTGTTCTTGAATAAGGAAATAAATAGATCTGAATTTGATCTTTCAAGAACTCTAGATTTAATCATTTCACATCAGTTTTGCTGTTGAGTCAGGTGACAGGCACATAGCAGATGCAAGATTTTTTGTCATCAGTATGCATAAGTGTATGTGTGTATATATCTATCATCTTTGTGTGCTTGCGCATATAACTTATTTATTCAGAAGCATTTAAATTCGTGCTGGGTGGGATTGTTAAGAACTTCAAACTTGGTATGTTCTGGGTTCAGTAATTTTAACATAAATTATTCCTAGTTTGAAATTAGCTCTAGATTTCCATTGGGAAAGGAACAATATCACCCATTTAGAAAATGAGCCTGGGGTTATACATACCAGAGGAGTCAAACCCTTGAGGAATCACTGTGTTTGCCATTGCACAGCAATGCTTTGTACTTGGGGACAGAGTCAAAAGTAGTAGTAGATTGACAAATCAAGTCAAATTCAAGTGGCTTTTTTTAACGCTGTCAGCTTCAAAGTCTTGCTCCTTAAAATCTTTGATGATATCAGTTTGATTATGTTGGTTCCCATTTTTGCACCGTTTTGGGTCTTTCTTCCTCTCACGTTGTCAGTAGTGTTGTCATTTTACTGATTGTCAGCTGAGAATGTCCTCTCCTCCCCAGTATGTATTCTTATATTTGGAAGGTTAACATTGTTGATGTCAAATCTTGGTTCTCAAGCTAGATTCATCTGCAGAGTGAACTCTGTGGTCCTTGTGATATTTTTCAATATCTAATTTCATTTAAAACCCCCCACTGACAACAAACGTAAAATTTTTAGCTCTCATGCCAGTTGAGAAAACCTTCATTAAGTGACCTAATTGCAATGTAGTGGAATTTTACCTGCCAAGATGCCTGGGACATTAATTCCAGAAAGAAGTGATAATTCTTTGTGTGCCAGTATTAATGACATTATTTATTGCCTACGGAACTAGAAGTTGGGAAAAATATATAAAATAAGAATTGGAAGTAAAAAGTCACAGGGAAGAAAGGATGAGCAACAAAACATAGAGAAGAAAATAAACAAAAATGAAGAAAAAAGAAGTGGGAGTAAGTAGCTAGTTCAGCCTTCCGAAAAGGAGCTTATTTTCTTAAGAAGTGGTGCAGCAACAACGCGGGTGAGGACAGGACAAGTTGCGCAGCAGATCCCAATACTCTTGAGTCAAGCACAGGCAACAGAAGCATTCAGGGATAAAAATGGAGAAGTTCTGAACTTCTCTTGAAAATAAGGCTTGTGCCTAAGGGCCTACTTTTGATATGGTCAGGGGAATTGGGACCCTATCTCAAGCTGCCCATGCATAGGTGTGTAAGCCAAATGTTTTCCTTGGTTTATGAATTGCCCTGATATTGGAAGAAAGACATAGAAGGCAGTGGGTGAACAAAGACAGCTTTGTGCCAGTGGAGTGTTGTTTTCTAGGACACAAAGCACTTGCACAGCTTCGTTGTTGCTGGGTGACTACTCCTGCACGTCAGGGCAAATCCACGTTTGTATACTGTCGTAGATATTAACCATCCAGAATTTGTTTGAGATGGGTGAAAACTTCCATTTTGAATGTAGCTATATTATAGGAATGAAGGTAAAATAGGGGCGAGATGTCTACTACTTGGAGATCTTCTATGGAACAGTGTTTCTTTTCTAATACTACTTTTTTAGAAAAGAGAACCTTTTTAAAAAGAAAAGAAATTCCGTTTCAGTGTCAAACTTGAAAAACATTAGACTAAAGTGCTGAAGAAATTAAAAATTAAAGATGGCATTTCATCTTTATTACTAATAGAAAGTAGTGCATTGCAGTGGAATAAAATTAGGAAAATGTGTGAATAAGATTTTGAGTTTTCTGGATTTTTTTTATTTTTCTATCCTGTGTCTTGTAATCTAGAGCATTATTTGACTATATATCAAAATTTCCAGTTTATAAACAAGCCTGTGTTGCGAACATATACAAGGTACCAGCATTTGACAGTGCAAAACTTAATGATCCACAGCAAGAAAAGTTAGGGAAAGCAAGCAAATAGCACATGGCAGTGAATTTAATCATTTTTTCATCGTGAAGATAATCATGGTTCTGAAATGCGTTGAAACAGGATGATGTTGAGATGCTCTGGTTAGCGGGGGGCATATAAAACTGAAGTAGGTGGGAGAGTGCAGATGGAAAT